>NC_135612.1:42770000-43075000 GCF_053574225.1 Canis aureus
ACTCTACTCCCTCTGCCTCCTGACTGCCGTTGGTGCTCCTCCGTTGGCCCTGCTTAGTGTGGCCTGGCACAAACCCTCCATTTGGGAACTATAACAGACTGTTCTTTCCAATGGCTGTTAACCTCCCATCTGTTGTTCTTACCTGGATAACAATAAACCCTACATCATAGAACACTTTGAGGTGGTCACACATTGAGAAATGTAGGGGGATGAGGGCAATTTACTGGAGGCAGAGTGGCCCCATCTATTCCTTTTTTCTGAGCTCTGAAACTTTAGAAAAGGCATAGAGGGGTCTGAGTACCGAGTTGCCTTCTCTTATGAATTGGGTCAAAGATACATGACCCCCCCCCCCCATAATTATGGTGCCATGTGTTGAAAATTACAATGACTTTTGACAACATCCTCAGTCCATTGGAAGAAAGATCCGGAATAGATTCTGGTCTACCATAATTGATGTTTTTACTTTTAGTGCTGAAGTCCAAGCAAATGTGAAAGCATCTCTTGGGTGTTTGAGGTAACTGAAGTGTGTGAGATTGTGAATAAGCCAGTGACTCCTACTTGAGCTTTACAACAAATGAAGCACGTGATTGTGGATTGCTTGCCTCACTAGATCCTGTTGAGAAACCAAGATTAAACTTTAGAACGTATTTTAGTTTAAGTTACTCTTACTGGCACAAGTGACAGATCATTTCAGAAGATCACTTTACCAATGCAGCTAAAGGTCCTTTTTATGTAGCCTTGATCTCTGCAGGCTTATACGGTTTGTTTACAGGGTTTGAAAAACAAAAATGTATACACTCTCCAGATGGCTTCAGAGAGTCTGTTAGCATCTTGGCCACTTGAACTCCATTTCATTTAAACTGAGAGAGTAAAAGAGAAGTGAACAGGAGAAAGACCATAAATTTGGGGGAGAAGTAACCTCTTTGCATCTAAAATCTGTGGCTCAGGCTGGGAGAATGATCGTTCTGAATTATTGGAAGTATAAAGAGGATCTTGAAATTTCCTTAGTGGAAATACTGTAACTAGCAGATAAGGGCATTTATGGTCAAGGCGCTTCCTTGTACCTGTGGGACAAAAATCAAACTTAAACTCCAAAAGAATACATGTACTTTATATTTTTAAATACAAAAGATGTGTTTTTCAAGCAGCAGCTAGGAATCGATGAGTTTTAGTCATTATTTCACACCAATTCTTTTTAAGCCAGGAGAAGTACTCAATAGTACAAAATATAGGCACTCGCTTGAACTCTATTTAATTCCAAAACTGGTAATATGTAAAACTTAAAAACAAATATTTCTAGAGCTGCAGCTTACTACAATTTAAAATCATGGTTGACATTTCATAAAAAGTTTCAAAGAAATCACCAGCCTAAAATGGTGTCCTTTGGATTTTAGAACAAACAGCCCTCTTCTGGTGAAAGGAGAACTTTCTGGGTAAGGTCAAAGGCAATAGAAAATCTAGGCGAACAATTGCTGTTCTCTTTCATGGGTGTTGTTCCTTTTCCTTGTGGTAACAGTCTCTTCCTGTTGCCCCTTTTCTGATGGAATCACTGTAGTGAAGTTGTTGAAGAAATGGGGAGGGGGAATCCTATCCATCCTTCTGCAGCAGAGAACTGGCCCAGCCTCTGAAAGCAGGCCTTTGTGTGTGCTGGGCTGGGCCCCTGGCAAACAGGGCACAATCAGGCTATTGTTTGTTTGGGAAAAGCTTCAGCATCCTATTGCAATTATTTATGGAAGAAAATATTTGATGTTTTTGGAAGAGGTTGGGTGGGGGGGGGGAGATGTGGGAGGATGGGCAAGAGACTCACCTCTTGTGCCATCCACTCCAGATCTCTCAGGGTGAAGGGGACAAGGTTATGTGACTCCATGTGTCTGGCTGTTTGGGCAGAGAAATTCAAAACATTCCCAGTGCTGGTCCCAGGAATGAGGGAAGGGATGGCCTGACTTTGCCTAAGGCTGATCTGAGGCAGCTTGTCCTGTGTTTGAGCCTTCTGGTCCCCTCTTACTTCTTGATGCTTTCTTTATACTTTTGCCTACATACTGCCTCTACTCTGGCTGGAGTCTGGACCTGCTATGTTGATTCATAACTAATTATTAGGGGAAAATGAGAAAATATTTGCAGCTGCCCCTCTCCCTATGGATGTTCATTTTTGAAGTTGGATGCTCTTCCAGACTCTGTGGACACACTCCCTCATCCTGTACCCTTGTACACCAGGCATCTTGTGGTCTGCTCTTTCTGCAGTCCAGCCTCACTCCCCCCCCCCCCCCCATTTTGGCTTCATGTTCTAACAATTACAGCCCCCTTGCCTGTGCCTGCTTCATCTTCTGCTTCATCTTCTCACTCCCCTATGGCATTCATCATGTTCTCTTCTTCCTAGACTTCCTGGTGGCTGTAATCAGGGATATCACCCAGTTCACCTGTCTGTAATTTGAGCAGCCAGCCCCTCCTTAAAGACCATCCATAAAATTCCCATCAAGAAGTCCACAATACACGGGCACTTGGGTGGCTCAGTGGTTGAGAAAAAGTCCTCTGCTTTTGGCTCGGGTCGAGATCCTGAGGTCCTGGGATTGAGTCCTGCATCAGGCTCCCTGCGGGGAGCCTGCTTCTCCCTCTGCCTGTCTCTGCCTGTCTCTCTCTCTCTCTCTCTGTCTCTCATGAATAAATACATTTTAAAAATCTTTTAAAAAAAGTCCAACATAGTAAGCTGTTAGGAATTTGAGAATTTATTGTTTGATTATACATTTTCCTTCATGGAATCATCATTCCTCACCATACACTTTGTATCCCAACCCTCCTTTTCAACAATCTGCTAATTCAGAAGCACCTGCCTGCATGAGTATGGTAGAAAAAAACAGTCCCAGCTGGCAGTCCCTCTGCCCGTGGACCCACCCTTTCTTTCCTCCTCTGCTACCATGACTTGCCTTCAGCTTGTTGAGGCAGTTCAAAGTTGGGCCCTTGAGAAGTTGTCTAATCAAAGTGACACCCGCTCTGTAGCTGTAGATAATAAATGTCGGGTCTACCTTCATGCTTTTTGTGCCTGGATGATTTTTTTCCCAGGCCCATGTTTCAACATAACACTGAGACTTGATGTTCCCTGGAGTGAAAGAATATGAATAACTACTCACTGTGGATATTGCAGTTAATTATTTTCTCCTGTTCCACTTGGCCCCTAGAGGAATCTGAGATTGTCACATACATGAAGACTCCCTTTGGGGAGGTAGGAGAGGAAGATGGGTTACAGGGCAAGGCACATTCCTTGGCCTCATGGCTCCTGAAAGCTGACTGGCTCAGAAAGTAGTGGGAAAAGCCCCATTCTTTACATTTAAGACCTGCAAGGGTAGATTCATTCACTTATTGGTTCAACAAATATGAAGACCTACTCTGTTACCTGTCTGCACAGCAGTGAACAGGACAGAGAAGGTTTCTGTGATCCATACCAAAGTGGGGATGGGGGCCAGACAATAAACAAAAGAAATAGTAGGCTAGTGATGATTACCTAAGAAGAAAATTAAAAAACAGGGAGATTGAAATGCAGGAGTGTTGGATGGGGTGTGCACAGTTGGGGATGCTATGTTAGACTGGCTAGCCAGGGGGTCTCTCTGAGAAGATGGCATTTGAACTCTAAGAATGGCTGATGAGAGGTCAACCAAGGGATGTTCAGGGAGAAAAGCAAGGACAAAATGCCATGAAGCAGTCCCAAACTTATAACCAGGAGGCTGGGTTTTGGCAGATTAGGGAAATTGGGTGTATCAGTCAGCTCAGGCTGTCATAACAAAATACCATAGCCTGGGTGGCTTTAAACTGCAGACATCTATTTTCTCATGGTTTTAGAGGCTGAGAGTCTGAGATCAGGTGCCAGCACGGTTGGGTTCTGCTGAAGACTCTCTTTCTCACTTGTAGATGGCCACCTTCTTACTGTGTTGACACGTGGCAGAGTGAGCAAGCAAGCTCAGTAATCTTTGTGTATCAGGGCCTTACCCTTATAACCCCATTCAGTCCTAATTACCCTCTGAAAGGCCCTGTTTCCAATACAGTCACACATGGGTTAGGTCTTCTACACAAGAATTAGGGGGGACATTGTGGAATTCAGCCCACAGCACTGAATGATTAGACAGATCAGGACCCAGAGCAGGGAGGTCTTCTAGGCCATGGCAAGAGTGAGACTTAACTCAATGTGAAATAGAAGAGTGATGTGCTCTGAATTTTATATTTTACAGTAATTACTCTGACTACTGTGGAGAGAATGGAGCAGGGTCATGAAGAGGTAGTAAGAGAAGAGCAGGGAGACTGGTTAGGAGGCTGTTGGGATAACCCAGTGGAGAGAGACCAGCAGCTTGGGCCAGAGATAGGTCCTCAGTGTTGGGACTTATTGACATTTGGGCTCCTGTAAGCCCTGGGTATATGTTGGGGATGTGTGTGTCCCATGCAGCATACCTAGTCTCTACTTACTAGAGTAGCTCACCTACCCCACCCCTCGTCATGACAATCAAACAGTTATCCAGAAGTTGCCAAATGTGCCCTGGGAGGAGAGGATACAAAATTGTCCCTTGTGGAGAACCATGGGATCTTAGCAATAGTTGGTAGTGGATAGATCTAGAGATATTTAGGGACTTGAAAAATACATAGCATGAGGAATAGAAACTGGAGAAATGAAGGTAACTCTTAGACTTTGGAGCTCAGGCAAAGCAGGAGGGTAGAGGTGTCAGTTACTGGAGCTGGGAGCAGGTTGGCTTGGAAGGAGCTCTCTGCCTCTCTTGAGTCTGAAATGCCGCCTAGATATCCAAGAAAAGCTAAGAGGGAGTTGGAGAAAGGAGTGAGGGGCTCAGAGGGTAGAGAGAGGCATTTGGGACTCCTTTGCTTGTCACTGCTCTGGTAGAAAGGATAAAGCCATCTAGAGGTTTTCAAATTCAGTGCTTTGAGGACTTATTTACATGGTTAAAAATTATTGAGAACCCCAAAGAGCTTTTTTGTTTATGAAGGTTTATACCTATTAATGCTTGCCGTATGAAACATTAAATAATTCAAAAATTGTTCCATTAACTTACCTATGAATAATAAACTCATTACATGGTGACATATTTTTGTGGGGAAAAAACTGTACCCCCTCTGGTCAACGTAGTAGCAGAGTGGTGAGGTTTTATGTTGTTTCAAAATCTCTATAATATCTGAGGGATAGAATTCAACTAGATTCTCATTTTAGCTTCTTCAATTCAGTCTGCCTATCACACAACACACACACACACACACACATCCACTATACACTTGTGTGAGACAATGAGAGTAAAAAGGCAAATAGTGTCTTAGTAGTGTTATGAAAATAGTTTGATCTCAGAGACTCACCCAACAGGCTGCAGAGCCCCCGGGAATGCACAGACCACACTTTGAGAATCATCGATCTGGAGATTCAGTTCCCTAATTTTTATGCTGTTTGGAGTGTGCCTGAGGCTCTTCACATATAATGAGTTCCATATCCCAAGTTGGTATTTCAGAGGTTGGCCCTCTTTAACTGAAGCCACTTGCACTTATGTGTAATTTTAACTTTTTTCTCTGGTCATTAGAAGACATACATAGGTGCTTTTGTGTCACAAAAATATGTTCAAAACAGCAGAGCATTCTAAGAATATGAGGAAAACTTCAATTATGCAAATGACAACCAAGTTACCTGGCTGCTCTCAGAGTCAGCTTTTTTAAGTAACACAATTAAAATCTTTATTTTTAAAGAAAATATTTCCAAAGGACCTTTTACATTGCTTGCATTAAAAAGAACATAAGGAACATAATCTCTTTTTCTTAATGCCTAAGGTCAGCACTGTGAAAGTAGCTTTATTCTATGATGAGATAATAAAGCGATGCTCTCAGAGCAGTGTTATTCGTCTGTGGTAATTGAGACCCCTTTTAAAGGTAAAAGATATTCACTGCCCCTCAGTGTCATCATAAATTACTTTAGTATAAAGATACTTAAATACCTACAATCCTAACACTGGTATAAACTTCTTATCAGGCAGCCCTGGCGGCCTAGTGGTTTAGCGCCGCCTTCAGCCCCGGGGTGTGATCCTGGAGACCCAGGATCGAGTTCTGCGTCAGGCTCCCTGCATGGAGCCTGCTTCTCCCTCTGCCTGTGTCTCTGCCTCTCTCTCTCTCTGCCTGTCATGAATAAATAAATAAAATCTTAAAAAAAAATAAACTTCTTATGATTCTAGATATTTTTATAGCTCTAACTCAAATAAATGTACAGAGGCTCCTGGGTTGCTTGGTTGGTTAAACATCTGACTCTTGATTTTAGCTCAGGTCATGATCTCAGAGTCCTGGAATCAAGCCCTGAGTCAGGCTCCCCAGTCATCGGGGAGTCAGCTTGAGGATTCTCTCCCTCTTCCTTTGCCCTTCTCCAAGCTTGCACTCTCTTTCTCTTTCTCTCTCTCTAAAGTGAATAAATAAATCTTAAAAAAGAATAGATATTAAATACAGATAAACAATTCAGATCCTAACATTAATTTAATGACCTGGGTGATATTTTGCTGACACTGAATCACTACTCAGAATGTTAATGAACTATTGACTCCAGAGGCATGAGTACCTTTAGTTATGGAATGCTTATTTTTTGACACTTCAGTTGGCTTTTCTCTTTAAATATTGTAAAGCCTTAGTTCACACAGAGCACCACAACCTAGTTTGGTCTTCACTTGGTATGTTAACACATGTTTAGATGTTCAGTGCACCATTTCCCTTCTTCTTGGTGTACAATAGCTAGAGTGACACAGTTTGCTTCCAGTGTGTTTCTGATATAATTGCTGATGCTGAAATCACTTTGCAGCACTAAATTCTAAGGTTAAATAGATGAACTAGAAGATAGAAAAGTAGATCATGGGCAGCCCGGGTGGCTCAGCAGTTTAGCGCCGCCTTCGGCCCAGCGCGTGATCCCGGGGACCCAGGATCGAGTCCTACATTGGGCTCCCTGTGTGGAACCTGCTCCTCCCTCTGCCTGTGTCTCTGCCTCTCTCTCTCTCTCTCTCTCTCTCTGTGTCTCTCATGAATAAATAAATTAAATCTTAAAAAAAAGTAGATCATACTTAAAATGAAAACAAAGAAAATAAAAATTATTAAGGTGAACTCTCAAGCCCTCAAGAGTGTGCAGAACAGCTTTTGGTGTGAGCAGCAATGTGCTAAATGGCTTGTTGAGTGCCTGATTTTTGAGATCCTGTTTTAGCTTTTTAGAGTTGTTCTTTTTTTTTTTTTTTTTGCATTCATCCTGTTTTTTATTTTGTTTTTACTATTTTTGTCATCACTGTTTCTAACCCTACTCTCTAGAATTGACTGTTTCTGACATACTTTGGGCTTAGAACTTAAATATTTAACCTCACTACAAGATTATGCAAGTTAATATTCAGTAGAATATGAAAGAGTTTAAGTGACTAAAACAGAATTATCAATATGTAGTCACTGTGACCTCTTCCTTGCTGGATTTAGGTTTGTAACCATGTTGGAAGGGAGTGGGAGGGGAAGGGTAGTTCGCTAACTACTTGAGTTATGGGTAAGGGATATGTTGAATGTGCATAACACTGTAAAATGCTTCAAATATTTTTACATCCACTGTAGCTTCTTTTTCACATAATAAAACTAAGACAGAGAAATGAGATGTAGTTGTCTGACCTTGGCTAGTGGTGGGAATGCAACTAATTTATTCATGAGACTAGACCCCAAACTACCAGGCTACTCTTGAGATAACCAAATTTGCTTGAGTAGGTATCTGCAAGGAGCTTCAGGAGTAGGATGCCTGGAGCCAAGGGGCCAAGATTTTTTTCTTAATTGAAGTATAATTAACATACAGTATTATATTGGCAGTGATTGGCAGTTCTGTACATTACGCATTGCTCACCACAATAAGTGTAGTCATTATCTGTCACCATACAGTATTATTACAATATTATTTTTCTATTTTAATTGTGGCATAGTTAACATTACAATATTATTGACTGTCCCCTATGCTGTAATGTTTTATCTTTGTGGCTTCTTTTATAACTGGAAACTTGTACCTCATTATTCCCTTTATCTATTTTACTTATCCCCCTCACTCACCTACCTCTTTTTTTACAACCACCAGTTTATTTTCTCTATTTAAGAGTCTGTTGGTTTTGTTCATTTCTTTTGTTTAGATTCCACATCTAGTGAAATCATATAGTATTTGTGTTTCTTTGTCACAAACACTTATTTCACTTAGCTTAATACCCTCTAGATCCAACCATACTGTTGCAAATGACAAGATCTCATCCGTTTTTGTGGCTGGGTAATGTTCTGTTGTATATATACCACATCTTCATTATCCATTCAACTATTCGTGGCTACTTGGGTTCCTTCCACATCTTGGCTTTTGTGAATAATGCTGCATTAAACATAGAGGTGCATGTATTTTTTTGAATTCATATTTTCATTTTCTTTGGGTAAATACACAGTAGTGGAATTACTGGATCGTGTGGTATTTTTATTTTTACTTTTTTGAGGAACCTCCATCCTCTTTTTCACAGTTGGTGCGCAAGTTTACAGTCCCAAAATGCCAGGATTTGAAGTGTCATAGGGTGGGAGGGAATTAGTTACTGGTCCAGCACATGGAGAGACACACATGTGTGTATGCATGCATACATATTTATGTCCATGGTGGATTCTGAATTCCAGCTTCAAACCAGGTCAGTTCCCTTCTCCTCAACAGGTAGTTATGTACTTACAAAAGGTTTATGAAGTGCTAAAAGTATTTACAGAGTATGTTGCAAATATGAATTACTCTGTAAATGATAAATAATAATTGACAAGTCTGGGCAGGGGAAAAAATCAGTGAAAATACAAGAAAAAAGATGTTAAGCCTATAGAAAGTAGAAATCCCCTCATCTCTGCAAGGACTGTTACAAAACATCTGAGCCGCCCTCAAATAGTTACCTAGTGAATGTTCCACAGAAAAGGACCTAGTGAATGTTCCACAGAAAAGGCAGCCCGAGAGAGAGCCCCTTCCTGAGATTTTCACCAAGGCAGTGACTGTCTGTGGTTCTGGGTGCTGCCTCTGGTCAACAGGCTGAAGTGGAGTCTTCCTGAGTGTGTTCAATCATCTCTTGGTGATGCTTCTGGCAGGGAGTCAGGACTGGAGTCAGAGGCATGTTTTAGCTTTGGGATGGCTTTGTATGTTTGGTTACTCTTACTCTATTTCCCACAGAATAGCAAAGTTCTGGAGTGATAGAGGTTCCTGTCTTACAAATCCCAATGAGAATTATTGAGCCTAACTTAGAATTTAATATGTATTTAACCAGGGGTACCTGAGTGTGCAGTTGGTTGAGTAGCCAATGTTTGGTTTCAGCTTGGGTTGTGATCTTGGGGTCGTGGGATGGAGCCCTGCAGTGGGCTCTGAGCTCAACATTGGAGTCTGCTTAGGACTCTCTTTCTGTCTCCCTCTGCCTCTTCCTCCTGTGCTCTCTCTCTCTCTCTCTCTGGAATGAATGAATGAATCAATCAATCTTTTAAAGTAAATAAAATAAAATGCATTTAAACTATTGGTATTGGAAGCCAGTATAACTTCATTCTGGTGAATCACTGGGCTTCTCATTGGTATGGGTTTTTAAAGCCTATGAATTTTTTTAACACATTATCCTACAAGGAAGCTTTTTCTTTGAGTTAAACACAAAAAGTTAATAATGTTACACTGGGGTGCTTGAACTCTCTCTATTGCTTTGTGACTTCTGTGGCAACTCACTGTATGAAAGATAGGAAAAAATCAGAGTAAACTGCTTTAATTTGCAAATCAAAAAAGAGTTCTTCCAACTTCTGGTGGTCACATTGTTAATGTAAAAATAATAGGGCTAGGTGAAATAAATTAAGAGGCCTTGTAGAGAAAGAGAGGTAGTATTTGACTAAATGAGAAATGTTCTGTGAGTTTCCAAAGTGTGAATGATTTAAATGAGGTTCTGGCATAGAATTGCATGTGGTTTCCATTTTATAGTTCTCCTGCTTGAAAACAAACTGTCGGGATTTTTATTTAAGTCGATCAGATTTAACTTACTCAAAGATTAGCAACAACCTTTACTCCTCTGCCCATCTCCCTCCTTGTGCTCGGAAGACAGTCTTCTACCATTGTGGTGTTGATTGAAACCTCTGTTTCACCAGTTCTGCTATAAACTGGGTGAAGGAAAACAAAAGTCATTTGGCACTTCTTGACTACAGAAGACATGCTTCTTCCTCTCTCTTTCTCTTCTAAATGACTTGGCTTGGTGAAGTCCTTGACTAGGAGAAGCTGAAATGCAAACAAAGTTCAATTACAAAGTGATGTCACTCGGAACCAATTGGAACAGTTGGCATCACGTGCCTGGCGACTACTTCAAATGCCCACAAAACAAGAGTAATGGCTTAGGCCCCCTCCACCCCCCCCCCCCCACCCCTGTTCCTGACATCAGCAGCAGACTTCTAAAGAACAGAGGCAGAGCAGCTAGTACACTAGTCTGACTTTTTCGAGGAGAATGTATCTTAACAAGTTAGTATGTTTTTGCAAAGCATTAAAGCTAATTCAAATCTAACTTTCTGTTTTTGCCCTACCAATATGGCCAGAAACATTTCTTACTGAATGAGAAACTGGGATATGTTCAGGTTTGATTCCAGTTGAGGTTGTGAGTCGAACAGTGCTGGTCCATGAGCCCCATGGCACTTTTCCAGGTGACAGACCTGTGGTTTTAACCTAACGTTATGTTTACTGAGCCTTAGTGGCAATAACTGCTTGGTTTCATTATCATGGAGTTTTTTGCACAGCCTCCACACGTTTTCTGTTTGTGATCTAATAGTTGAAACTCTCCCAGCAAATGCTTCTCACTCTGGACCACCCTGGTTTAAAAAAAAAAAAAAAAAGCCACTGCAAAAAACAAACAAAAACAAGTTGGTTAACTACTACTCTTGGGCATATTCTGAAAGAGAAAGAAGAGACTAGTCATCCTAAAACCAAGCAACATGATTGTGTTGATGTTTATTACTCAGTCATTTGTGAAGAATGTGGTTCCAACAAAAACCAAATTGGGAAGAGTTTTTCTCATTAAAAATGTGTGTGCTGCATTTGGAACCCACAAAGGTAGTGGGAGAGTGTGGTGGTGATTCTCCGGGCTGTCTCGTTGATGCAGCCCATTCAGGAAAGGACAGTATGGGCTGGGTCCTTGTCTCTCACCCTCATGCCTTTTACTCATGCTTTCTCCCACTGGACTGGAATTTCTTCACTCTTTCCTTGACCATCACTCCCTAGGCTAAGGTCTATTTTTTTTTTCTAAGCATTTTATTGTCATTGTAGTCTTCAGTTACTCCACTGAGACTTCATAATGCACTGGATTGTTCAGTTCTTTAATTTCACAAGCTTGGCCATAGCCTGGAAGGCATTGTAGTAGTACCATAGATTGGTCGACTCTGTGGGTTTGGGAGTTGGACAGCTCCTCCAGTATTGCCAGCCATCTGACCTTTATGGACCTCAGCATCACTTTCCATATCTTGCAAACGGGATGCATTCCCCCCAGGAATGTGGCAGGGTGAAATGGCATGGCCTAAGTGTGCCAGGCATGTGGTAGGTGCCCAGAAAGCAGCTGGCCATGGTGGTAGTACTTGATTCCTTGGAGTCATGGAGGTCTCCAAATCCTTTCCCCAAGTCTGCATGCCTGCATGTTGTAGAAGTCCAATAAATATTCATTGTGTCTGGTACTTGTGCCTGTACACCTTTCATACACCCAGATATTTAAAACCAACCAAACTGTAGCACTTCCTCCAGAGATTTAACTTGCTAAATGTAGAAGACTGAATGTATACTGTATTTTTCTTATGATTCTACACACTGTCCATGTTGCAACTTAAAGATTTTTGGAAAGCAACATAAAAATGATTTACTTTTCTGTAATTGGTTTCCTAAAAGTAAAATGATATTTATGTGAGCTGCAGTGAAAGATACAACTTCTATAAGTTATCGTCAAAGACATTTTCAAAGTATATAGAATGACTAAAGCTTAAGTGTATTAAATATTCTAGAAGAAGACATATTTAGGTTATAAATCCATAGAGTCCTTTGGAATTTGTTTTCCTTCTTCTCTGCCAGGTGTAAGAGGATTTTAAGTCCTTAAGGCCTCAGTGGTGGAAAGATTTAAGGTTCCAGGAGTACATTTGTATCTCTTCTAAATTTTCTTTTGTTTATCAATGACATATATAAATGTTTTAGGGAAGTGTTTACTCTAGCATTACCCAGTTTAGCTCTGTCCAGTTGTCTGGCAACCAGTATGATAAAGACAGAAGGAAGTGCTGTATTTTGTTGCTGACAAGGATATCTCGAAGGTACTAGAGCACCTGAATAGGCAGTAAAATATTGAAAACTACTCTTAGAGTGGCTTGCTTATGTGATGTGTCTGTGGGGTTTATAATCGGACTGGCCACGGGATCCCTGGGTGGCTCAGCAGTTTAGCGCCTGCCTTTGGCCCAGGGTGTGATCCTAGAGTCCCAGGATCGAGTCCCACATGCAGTCCCTCCCTGTATGGAGCCTGCTTCTCCCTCTGCCTGTGTCTCTGCCTCTGTGTGTGTGTGTCTCTCATGAAAAAATAAATAAAATATATATAAAAAAAGAAAATCAAGACTGGCCATACTACTGCCTACGCTCACACTCTCCATATCACACTAAATGCTCTAATTAGAAAAAAAAGAACAAAGATGTAGTTTATTTAAAAATGCAATTGCTGTGTTATAAGATTTGAATTTAGAACTAAGAATAAACCATTATCCATTATAGAAACTGGTTGAAAATTTTCAATCTAATGCCCACCCCCAGGTCCCCCCATATCAGAGAGGAAATAATAAATGAGCATGACAGAGAGGTCTTACTGTTGGCATTTTCATACCTATGTTCAGGAGTTTTGGAGTGAATGGCTCTTGAAAAAAATGCAGAATACGTTGCAATGGCATTTGTAGCCACCTTTACAATCTATAGAGTTCTGTGCTGTGCCACCTAGCTGCCGTGCACATAGGATTTGAATATATACCTCAAGACACAATTACATTAAGACCGCCTTAGTCCAGATTGCTTTGTTGCATTTAAGTGATGTTAACATTCTTAATGAACCAAAAAGGAAGCAGTTATGGGAGAAGAGCCTGGACTAGATTTCATTCTAATGATTATAAGGAGAGTCTTGAGGAAGCCCTCTGACTAGGTGAACTGAGGCACTTGGAAGACAGTGTGAATTAGTTTAAAAGGCTGTTTACCCCTTCTTTGTTAAATGGTCTTTTAAACCAACTCTTACTTAGCTCATTAAATGTGGTCATTTAAGCTGCTGGTAACAATCAGAAGGAAATACATTCTCATTGTGGTATTCTGCTGTGGGGGTAGGGAGCTGCACAGACATTTTTTTCCTCCTACAGTCCTCTTACCTGCTAAAAGCTGATTGATCAGTCAGGTTTTGATTTCTCCCTAATGGTAATATACTAGCTTCCAGAATTTCAGGGCAAGGGGGAATGAGAGTTGGAGACATCAGAGAAAGAGACTGTCAGGAGAAACATCACAGCACTCCACATGCTTGGGCTAAACTCACCATCGGACCTTTAGCCTCAGGAGAGGCTGTTGGGAACTTTTCTGTGCCGCCTAGGTAGTTCTGCCCCAGGCAGAATGCTAAAAAGAGCCTAAGCCAGCCCTCTCCCATGGTTGTATATGACACAGCACCTTGGGTGGATTACTACCACTGACCGTGGGGCAGGTTGGCTGCTGGCCACCCGGAGAGGCAGGACACAGTGAAATGACTCATTTGTGGATCCAATGTCTTATCCTTCTGACTAATTGGATTCAAATGGGGTGATGAAGTGGCCTCTGGAAACCATGTGGAGAGAAAGGATAGTTGGTAAGTTTTGAAAGGATGATGCACACTGTTCAAAACCCCATTGAGCTTCACTTCCTGTGCTCTGGCCATGTGGTCTCTGTACACCAGCGCCTTCATGAAGTAATTAATGACCTGTGAAGAAACGCTCACAGGCATGGATAGGACCTATTTAAAGGGATCCTGAATTGAATATTTTTCTAATTCATATTTATCCTAATATATTTACTCAGCATGTGTTTTTTTCCCTATTTTTGAAGTTTGTTTTTCATTTCTTTTTTAACCCTGGGAATGCCTAATATGTACTATTTGGTGCATTTCTTCATCTGAATATCCCACCACGTGACAGAGTTGACCAATTCAGTTAAATGCCATAGAATCTTTTATATGAACTTGATGATATTTGAACTACTTGAGAACAACTACTTTCCAGCCCTCAGAAACACTTAGTTACAATTGTTGGCCTAATTGCACATTATTCTTATTCATTAAAACAAGTCCCCGAGGGCTTCTTAGGATACTGCTCCTTGTTATTATAAGTCCTTCTTGTTATTATAAGTCCTTACCAGTAGAAAAACTTCATTAATTTAAAAATAATCTCCAATTCAGACTTCATTCAAACAAGTCATTTTACCAATAAGTCCAGCTCAAAGAGCTTTTTTGCCACATTTGATGTGCTTCATGAAAGAAGAACATTTTTGCTAGACTCCCTGTTGTTACTTTGATCAGTTCTGATGCCCTTTTCCCTGCACTCCTTTAGCATTATCCATGTCTGAGATAACGTGATGCTAAGTAACCAAAGTACTGATTTGATGGAATTGCTCTGTGATTTTCCCACAGCAATAGCAGCTATTACTTTAAAAAATAACTTGAGGGTTTTTTTCTCCCTTTATGTGGATGTTATACAAATGTGTAATTAGGCAGTTTGGGGGTTACAGCTGGCAAACAAGGAATCCACTTTTAAGAATAAATTTACAAGCCAGGATTGAGTGGTGAACCGCTTTAGAGTGTGGGTCCACAGGGGGGGATGATGTCTACTTTGCTTTGTTTTGTTGGAATAATTTTTAACATTTCTATTTAGCATTCATGATGCTCTAAATAGAAGCAGGAGAACACTGTAGCTCTTGGATCCTAGGAGAGGCAGGCCACAAGGGCTCCTGCTGTTTGGGGACAGTCTGTGACTCTACATCTTTTTATATGCAGCAATTATGACCTTGAATAATGGGCCACTCTAATATTAGCATTCGTTGACTTGAAAAAATTTTTAATGTACAAATGCCAGAGACCAGATTGTCTCTGATGGACCAGAATTGACCACTGCTATGTTTGGAGCATAGTGTTTTGGTGAAATCTGATGCCCTGACTTTTCTCTGTGTACCTTGTTTTTTTATTGGAAAATAATTTATTTATGAAAATAACCGAGAGAGAAAAAGCAAAGCATAATTGATTGTGTAAGGGGCAGTTCTGTACAGTGGTAACTAATTGACGGCTTATCACATGTCCACGATAAATATGTTCAGTGTGGTTCTCTACTGTGATAGGGTAGCTCATCATTCGAAGTCTTGTTCATTTGTCCCTACTGTGTCCTGGCCTGGAATGTCCTTTCTCTCTCCAGCAAAGTTGAATGACATGATGAGCTCAGCTCCAGCCTCAGTTCCATAGAGATTCTTTCCTGTCCACCTGGGCCCTCCTCCCAAGTTCCCAGAACAGTGTTCCTGCCTTTGCTGCTCCTTGCTGGACGTGGCAGGAGCTCATCACCTTCATGGCTATATTATGGCCACACAGATGGGTTCTTGGACCTGCTCTCACTCTCTTTTTTTTTTCTTCCCCATGTCTCCATCATCCATCAGATTCATGAGTTGGGAAGGCCTCCCATTATTTCAAACTCCATCCCATGAAACACCAAATGTGTTGGTTTTTCAAAGCCAATCTGCATCCTGGACTTTGCTATTGATGTGTCGGCCCAAGCTGAAAACCTTGAACTCTGCCATCAGTGATCAGATTCCGCCAGTTCTTTCCAAGTGCCGTTTTCCATTTGTTCTGTCTTTCTCCTATCCCAGGACTTCTAGTATCCCACATGAATTTTTTTGCAGCCACTTTCTTCCTTCCTAAGTCCATCTTGCCTTTCCAGCTGCCAGTTTAATACTCCTTTGCGGGACCCTGCTCAGGCATGAATGTAGCTCTCTGTTACCAGCTCTAGAAACCCACACCCTGCTTTCTATCTTGCATGAACTCTTTACCTGCTTGCACTGGTGTATGCCATCCACATTCCTATCTTGACATCTCACTGTCTTTTATATGCTAGAAATAGTCTCACCTTCTTCGTCTCATGTTTCTGAGTCCTTTGTATATTTTTTTTTCCTGGGAATTTCTCTTCCTTTCAACTCCCAGAACTCTCCTTTTTCTTTTTCTTTCTTTCTTTTTGTTTTTGCTTCCTAGTACTGTACTTCTATTTAGTTTTATCATTATGTGCAGCTTCTGTGTGCTCAAGGAAATTGTAAACTCCTTGAGGGCAGGGATTATGTATTAAAACACTAGAGCGCAGTCAGAGGTCTTAAAGCACACCTGCAGCCCCAACTTCATTTGTGGATCAGCAATCATACATGCCTTATACCCCTCCAGGTCCCCAGCATGTGGCACAGGCCCAGGCTCATTCTAGAAGATAATTACATATTTAAATGAATGCCTGTATGAGGGAGAGAAGACAGGAAGGAAAGATTGTAAAACTTTACGTTATTGAGTTATCTCTGAATTGTTTAACCTCCTCACAAGTTAGGTTTCCTTAAGCCACGGTTTGGGCATTTTATTCCTACTCAAAGAACCTGAAAGATTAAGCATAATCCTTTTACAGATATATGTTGACATGTCTCTGTGAATGTGAATTAACTATGTAAATCTTGGTTCCTTTCTCTGGTGCACAGTTTTCTTTAGAAAAGCAAACTTAAGTTAGGATGCCTCGTGAAGCTTAGGCACCTTTCTCTTCTCTTTTTAAAGACCTTATGCAGTTAATTACCTTATGCTAAATGGAAATTGGCTTCCTAAACTCTGTTTACTTGCTATGTCTACAAAACACACACACACACACACACACACATACACACACACATATGTGTGTATATAAATTTATATATATAATATAAAATTTTAGGTCCCTGCTATTCACAGACTTGTGAAACCAATTTCTTAATGCAAATAGCACTGTTATCAATTTAATTGCTTTAGATCCTAAACAGCCTGCATCTGTAGTAATGACTGCACTCATTCATGGCTTTGACTAGGGACCTGAATGTTGAACCAGTGCTGTAGGTTTGAGTTGGGTCTGATTCTAGCCATTACTAATAGAAGATGACAAGAACCACTTATAGACCCTCTCTCTGATTCAAAACTGTCAAAGAGAAGTCACTTTGGGTTGAGGTGTCCTCTGGTGCCTTCTCCTGAAGCTCAGCAGAATAATAGGATATGGTGGACCACCTAGAAAAACAAACAGACCTAGGTTCTTATATTAACACATTTAATCTCCATCAACATCACTTTTCTCATCCATCAAACAAAGAGTTTTGAACAGTCACACCCCTCTACTCCCCATCTGGAAAATTTAAGAACCACCATTTGTGGAGTATCTGATTGTGTCATGCTCTCTGTTCTAGATCTTTGCCTGTAGTATCTCAAAGAGTCCCATAAAATGATGGAAATAACAGTTCTGAGTATTATATGTTGACTGGTTGATTCAGTCCTAGTTTTTGATCTGGGCAACCTAATTTGGTCTAGCCTCAGAATGGGTTCACAGGTAGACAGCTTTCTAACATTTGTTCCAGGTATTCAGTGGAAGTATAATATTTGCATCAGGTGTTTTGTGACAGTGAGCTATTCTCTTGATGGTAATACCTTCAGAGTTTCATGTGAATGACTTAACAATAGTTTCCATTTTTGAATGGCCCATTGATAGTTGTATTCCAAAATTTTCCAGAAATTACACAAGGTTGTTTTTTTTTTTTTTTTTTTTAAGGAGGTGGGAGTGGGGAAGGGGGCATACCAACCAGTTCCAGGAGACTCTTTAGGGCAATTATACACTGTTAGAAATGCGTGCAATAGGAACACAGATATGCAAGCTTATATCACATAAATCATTAATCATGCATGCTCTTGACAGGGAGATTATTTTCTAGTTTTTTAAAAAGAAAAATCTTAAAAGCTTCAGCTTTTTTTGTTTGCTTTTTCAATTAAAAAGTAATTTGGAGCCAGTAACTTAACCTGTTTTTCATAAACGTGCTAGCTAGAGGCAGCCAAAAAAATATTCATGCTTACATAGTTGGGGTCCTCAAGTGAACTTATGTGTTGGATCATGATAACTCTAGTAATTGCATGAATTATCCTTGTTGAGTAATCATGTGGACCCTGAGTACAGGGGTTTGATTTATTATGGCCAGATGTCTACTCTGCTGGGTTTATGAAGTCTTGCTAAATGCTACCTCCTAATTAAAACCCTTCTTTACCCTTACGATCCTTCTCCGCCACCCCCCAGAGATAATTCATTTTATCTCTGTAGCATGTAACAATTTATGTTGTAGTTACATGCTTACTGCTTGATCTTTGGCTAGGCTGTGGCTTTTTAAAGGATTTTTAAGACTTTGAAGTTTAATTCTGACTTATCTTGCTATCCCTGGCATTACTGTGGTACCTGGCACATAGTAGGGTTTACATTCATGATAAAAACAGTATGTTAATGGTAGAAACATCAGGAAGAATTACTTCCTCTAGCCATGGTAGTTGTCATGTGTTTAGGGAGAAGATATTCTTTAAAAAGTGGAAGGCATTAAACACTCCAGCTTCAGTAGTTTAATATGTGCTTTTATTGTGTGAGTTATGTCACTGAAGGATCAGATTCTTGTGAAAGCTCTTGGCTTTATACTTATTTCTGCTTCATTCCATCTTATTCACCATTTAGCTCCACCAGAATTGATACCTGGGTCAATATGGCTCCGGTCCACTTGGGACACATTGAGCTGAAAAGACTGAATTGGTATTGGGTGTTACCAGACATACCTGAAAATAGCAGGTACTGATAGATGGGTATCTCTAAGTGTCCTTACCTTTGTAGATCCTTGTAACAGCTCTGAAAGACAGAGTTTCACTAGATGAGCCAGAGAAAGCCATTCTGAATGGTTCAGTTGACGTAAGCATTAGATAAAGAATACTCTTGGACTTGGAAGGGTTTTAATTGTGAAGGAAATTCAGGGCATTGTCTTAAAGTAGCTGACATAAACCTAGTGATTTAAATCAAACCTCTGTCTCTAGGGTGCATACTATTACTTGCACTTAGACCGTTGTCACTGTTATCAGCAGTTTTGGCTGGGGGATTTGAGGGAACCCTGGGGCTCACATCAGTATTTCCCTTAAGAGAGAGAGTGTTGGGATGCTTGGGTAGATCAATCAGTTAAGTCCAGCTCTTGACTTCAGCTTAGGTCATGATTTCAGGGTCATGAGATCAAGCCCTGCATTGGGCTCTGCACTCAGCATGGGAGTCTGCTTGTCCCTTTCCCTCTGCTTGTGCTCTCTCAAATAAACAAATAAAATCTTTAAAAAGAGAAAGAGTGTGTGTGTGTTGAGCTCGTCTTAAGGGCTTATATTGAAGCAAAAGTGATTTGATCCTGTGTCAGAAGTAACTCAGGCTTTTTCGGTGGCCAGACAAGAGAAAAAGGAACACCAACCACATACCACACACACACACACACACACACACACACACACACACACACACACACACTCTATTTGAAGGCTCCACTGAGAGAATACAACTATATAGGTAGGACCACCTGCCATTAACTCTTACCCGCAAAGTAGAAGCACTTGTCTCCCATCATCCTTTTTCATTCTACCCCTTCAGAGACTGTTGGAGTGTGAAGTGATTTTAACCATGGCTTTTAAATGGAGATTTCCTCCAGGAGTAATTGTTCTCTCCACAAGGGTAGGTTTTTCCATAGTTGTTTAAAACTGTTTTTGTTCACACAAAGGGTTCAGTTTAGTTAAGTTTAATTTTAAATTTTAGGCACACTAGGTCAAGGTTGCAATTCCTGGTAACAAGGGGGTATTGACTTAGTCTGTAAGGAAGTCAGGCAGGAGCGGAAAATGAGAGCCATACCAGTAGTCTTCCATGCAGGTGAGGTCTGGGAAGAACTGTGGTACCCAGTTCTCTCTGTGTAATGGAGCCTCTGCATCCTTCAATAATTTACCGGAAGTTTGTCAGAACTGTATTTTCTACAAAGCCAAGTTCTGAATAGGGAGTGTTTGTTTGGACTCTTGCCAAATTACTGCACTGTTGTTGAGGGAGATTTATCCATTGAAACGGTAGGGGTGGAGGCTGGGGATTATGTGAATTGTGAGGGTAGTATAAAGTACGTAGAAGTTTTAAATTTCTCAGTTATTCCTCTTTCCTCAATGTCAGTGTGACTTATTTGTTCATGTTCTTCCTTCATTCTACTCAATTTGAATTTAAATTGTGTAATATTAATGGTACCAAAGATGATAAAATCCAGCAAGTGAGGAAAATCTGGAGAGCCAGAACCAAAACTAGCACCTTTGTAGTGAGGATGTCCCTGCTTGCCAGGGGTAAACTGAACAGTCCCTCTTTCCTTTCTTTTTTTGCCCCCTTAACTTTTTGTTAATTGTAGACTTACACAGAAGTTGCACAACAGCAAAGAAAGTATCTGAAACATCACCCAGTTATTCCTAATGTTAACACCATACATAACCATAATTCAGTTACCAAAGCCAAGAATTAACATTAGCACAGTACTATGAACTACAGAGTGTATTCAGATTTCATCAGTTTAGGTACAAATGTCCTTGTCCAGCCCCCCGAATCCTTCATTACATTTATTAACTATATCTGTTTAGTCTCTTGCAATTGTGACAGTTTCTCTGTCTTTCCTTGTTTTTCATGACCTTGACACTTTTGAAGATTATTGATCAGTATTGTGGTAAAATGAATGCTCTTCAACTTGAGCTGCTCTGATGTTTTCTCATTAGACTTAGTTGTCTGTATTTGGGGGAAGAATGCCACAGGAGTAATGCTGTGACCCCCTCAGTGTATCCTATCAGAGTGAGGTCAGTATGTTTCCTACTAGGAATGGTAACCATCACTTTGTTAAAGTGGTCCATGCCAAGTTTCTCCACTGTAGTTACTACATTCTCCTTTGTTACTAATATCTCGGGTAGGGAGTGATACTTGGAGACTATGCAAATGTCCTATTTCTCATCACTCACTAATTTTGGCATCCGTCGGTGTTGCTTACCTGTAATTATTATTGCTCTGATATTCTCATGGCAATTTTCTATTTCCTTCTATTTATTGATTGGAATTTTCTGTAAGAAAAAGTTGACCTTTTCCCCCCTGAATAGACTTTTTATTTTTATTACTATTTTTTAAAAGATTTTATTTATTTAATCATGAAAGACACACACAGAGGCACAGGTAGAGGGAGAAGCAGGCTCCAGGCAGGGAGCCCGACGTGGGACTCCATTCTGGGTCTCCAGGATCATGCCGTGGGCCGAAGGTGGCGCTAAACCTCTGAGCCACCGGGACTGCTCTGAATAGACTTTTTAACCATATTTTTCTCCAGGTTACTTTCTGGGTGGCTGAAGGTGATTTACAAAGAATGGACAGAGCCAACTTTTAAATATTGAAAAGATAACAATGAGATGGATACAAAGAATGCTTTTTTCCACAGGACATTGAGACTCTACAAACTGCCTTGACCACAGTTCTGATTTGGAGCCCTTGGATTGACAAACCTATTAGATCATTTACAAAATAATTTTCAGAGCTTGAGTGTCTTTCTGATACTGGTTTTTAAAAACTATTTCTTTACAAACAGCCTTTATTTAGTAGGATATTATAGAACATTTGGGGGCCCATTTTATTGGAAAGAATTAAATTTTTTAAAAGATTTATTTTTTTGAATGAGAAAGAGGGAGAAAAGGGGAACAGGAAGGAAGGGCAGAGGCAGAGGGAAAGAGAAGCCCAGGCAGACTCCCCACAGAGTTTGGGGCCCAATGTGGGGCTCCATCTCATGACCCTGAGATCACAACCTGAGCTGAAACCAAGAGTCAGATGCTTAAGTAACTGCACTACCCAGGTGCCCCCAAGAATTTAGATTTTCTGATTTCAGCCTTTTCATTTTCTAGCACTACTGATTTAGGATATCATTTGGACCTCTTTCTCATCTGTCCACATTTGACCATTTCAGTTGGTGTTAGCATCTTCATCAAAGGTTATAAGATCAGTGAATGGAATGAAATGTATCTCTAGAATTGTATCAGAAGTCTAAGATGAGGTTCGAAAAAGGGAAGACATTGACATTATTGACAAAAAGGAATTTCTAAAATTATCTGTAGATTTCAATTAACCATGCTCTTTAACCATGCTTACCATAGATTATCAAAAGCTGGCTGTTCTGCAAGAAGATCAGAGAGATAGGTTGACATCAATTTTACCAAGTGATTATAATGATGTATTATTGATGCACAGCTACTAAAATCATGGGATCAAAATAGAGCCCTCCACAGGGATGGTGGCCAATCTATATTTAGAAAGATGGACGTTAAAATGCCCTCTGCATCTTGTCTATAAAGCAATGCAAACTTGTGCATGACCCTGAAAATTCTCTGCCTCTCACTCTAGGTTTTGCAGTTGAAAATGGAGTGTTAAGAACTAGATCTATTCTAGGACTTATTGGAATATGCATATTTAGGGGATGGGAATGGTAAGGATGCCTAAGTTTGCTTTCTTGAATTCCAGACTTGCTATTTAGAAGGTAGATGGCAGCCTGTGTGCAGCTTGGCAAGGTTCTCAAATGGCTGTTTGAAGTCTGTGCTTTAGTGGTCTCATGCTTTTGCCCATCAAGACCTTTCCAGCACTCTGAGGCCAAAGGGCAGTGTATCATGCTGATCTGATCATGGTGTTACCCTTGCTTCACTCAGCTCTATTTATTTGCAGACCTCAGTGCCCAGAGCATCCCTTTAGAATGGGACTTAGGACAACTTAAATAAGCCTCCGGCCAGATGGCAGCTAGCTACAATCTCGAGGGAGAAGCTCAGGCTCCCTTGCAATTGCCTGAGGCTCTGTTCTCTTGCCTCTTTGCTTTCCTCTTGTGACCACTCAGCTGGTCTTGGAAAAATACAAGAATTTGGTCCATAGTGTCTGGTGGAGAGACAGGGCTCCTGCTTTTGCTGGGCATGTTTCAGGTGTCTCGATCACTACTAAACCCCAAATCCTGCCAAGGCCACCAAGGCCAGAAGGACTAGAAGACCATTAAGGGGTGAAAAGGCCACTGGGTTTCACAGATAGCACTGCTAGCCAAGCTATATAGCTTGCTAGCCATCCAAGATGCTCTTTCCTGCTGCTGGCAAGCTTACACTTCAATAGCAACAATAGCTCACACTTACTCAGCATGTACTGTATGTCAGGTACTATTCTAAGCATTTTACACATGCCCACTCGGTCTTCACATAGCTACACTTATTATCCCTACTTCAGAGGTGAGAATACAGAGGTACAGAGAAGGTAAATAACTTAACCAAGGAAACACAACCAGTAAGTAGCCGACCTGGGAATTGAACCCAAGCAGTCTGGCTCCAGCATATGTACTCTTAGACCCTATTCTCTACCCACTCTTATTAGAAGTCCTCCCCACGCCCAACTCACACTGAATCTGGCTGGGTGGTTCAGAAGGCTGGAAATGGTATCTCAGCTCTATATGTCTCAGACAGGAAAATATTAGGGTCTGACTGCTCAGACTTCAGATAGTGTACTAGCTTTGTGTAGAAGGAGAAGAAATGTTCAGTGAGATAAACAGCCCTTCTTTGTCATGAGATTGTGTTCCCCTTCTTTGTAGATTGAGAGCAGTGCCACGAATGATGGGGATGGTAGTGGTAGGTGAGCTACAACAGCCCTTGAGTCTACTTCACCTCCATCAGTGACAGTTTGGAGGACCCCCTGGCTCATCCATTCACTAAACAGCTATCTCTTAACCAGCACTTTGGTGCTGCTGGGTGCTGGGAGAGGCGTCCAGAAGAATATCTCTACAAACCCCTGCTTCTGCAGAGCCATCCTCCACCCTTTGGAGTGGTGCTTGCCTCTCTTTCCATGTTCCCAGCTCCCCCTTGGGTGTGGGGTATTTGTCACATCATCAAGTGAGTGGGTATGTTTGCTCAAATGGTCCTTGGGTCATTTCACTTTAGAAGGGAAATCAATTGCCTGCTATCATTGTATCTGTAATCTTTTTAAAAGGCACAATCCAGACTTTTTTACCATATTATTTATCTTGCAGGTAGCTCTTTTTTTCAGGTTCCTCCTGAAAACTCAGCTATGCTACCAAACTGCGACATGGCCCTTTTGATGAACCTTGCCTCCGTAAATCACTCCCCTTGTAGTTTTAATTGCATGTTGCTTTCTTTTCTGTCCTTGGAAGTTCCTGCTAGCATTGTTGAGGCAGGCATTGCTTCCAGGAATCCCCTGCAGCCCCCACCCCACCCCGCCCCAGAGAGGGGTGTTTAGCGAACCCAAAGCAGGCGATGTGAGAGTCCTCCTTGATGAAAGACACAGTGTGTGCTGTTATCAAGCCCGACTGCTTAAAATGTTTTCTGTGGTAGCAAAATAAGCTTTTTATAGTGTCATATTTCCTCTGGTATCATCTACACCAGTGAAAAAAGTGAGTAACTTGTAACCTTTAGGAAAAAAAAAAGAAAGAAAGTAGGAGATGTACTGAAGGGACCTGGCTTTACCAGTAGGTTTTTTTTAAGTGTGTGTGTGTGTGTGTGTGTGTTGAAAATCAGTCTTACCATCACAATTAAGTTACTAAGTGCATCTCTATAGGCTACCAAGAAAGCTATTCCTCAAATCTTGTGTTTACCCGTATCCCATCTGGGAGGAGTTCGAAGTTGCTAGATCTTCACTGGTTACTCTGTGTTTAACCAGTCCTCTGCAGATTGAGAGTCTTCAGAATAGAGACACAAATTTATGGAAGTCTTTGAGAAGTGCATTGAGAAGCTGCATGGTTCCTTCTGATCGTCCGCTCCTACAGGGCTGGGTTCCTAGACCACGTGGGGGCTGCTACCATGCTGTGCTTATACGTTTAAAGAGAAGTTCATCCACTCCTCAAAGGTTCTGGAAAGGGAGCTTTTCCACTGACCTCCTAGCTTCTTTGCTTCTGTACTATTGGCTTCCTAAGAAGAAGTGTTGTTCTTTCTGTCTTTGTAAAAAGGGGTGACTCCGGGCGTCTTCCTTCTAGATAAACTCCTTCCTGTGACTCCTTTAGAAGCAATTTTCTGTGTGTTTTGTTTTTTTTCCTGACTAGAACGTTCCCTTTATGATACCCAAAATGGCCTCCTTAGAAAATTTCAGAACAGACACCTTAATCTCTGTCCCGAAGAGAAGCAGAAGTAGGTGACTTGCTTTCCTAGGAAGCCAAGTACCCACATTTTCGAACAACCTAAGCTTAGAAATCTATGCTATGTACCTTTATTTCTTAAATGTATTTTTACTCTTTCACATCCTTTAATAAGGAAGAGGCTTCCTTATTAAAACTAATTTCACTTTGAGTGGGCTAAGAGAAAAAACAATCTATTGTCCTGTAGAGGTCAAGGCCGTGCTCAACAATGGGACCATTGTGTTGCTCTAGTTTGATTTGGGGGACAGGGGAATGTTTATAAAAACAAACTTTGGAAAAGGAGGACAGTGAAAGGTTTTGTTTACCTGGTGCTCTAAACTTAAGGTACTCATTTTGCAGGGAGAAGAATGAAATGCAGAGTTGTAATTTAAAAAGGTTGATGTAATTGATATGTTAACAATCTTTGAGGTTTCTCTCTCTCCAGTTTAGAGCAGTCATGTACTTATTTTTCTGAAGCCAAAATCAGAACTGTCCTTTGAAAGCAAAAACAGGGCTGTGTGTGTGTGTGTGTGTGTGTGTGTGTGTGTGTAGCTCTTTAAAGAACAATCTTGAACTCTTAGAACAAAACCCTGTAATGGAGTCATTTTTATGGAGGTGTGATAGGATTTGTGCAAGCATTCAGCTGTGAGCCTGAGATTTCCAAAGCTGAAATACAGTTATAAAATGACTTGTTCACTTTAACGGTATCTGTCTTAATCTGCGAGTAAATATTTGTAGAAAATCTACAGAAAATCAATTGTGCTCTTTTGTCTCTATGCTGTTGTCTCTATATAGCAGGGTGAATGGGATTTAAAGTTTTCTTTTGGTTATTAGATTTAGGATTTAATCAGGAAAGTTGCAAGTCGAATTTCTCCTTCCTGCAGCAGTACGGTGTGTCTTCCACTGGCTCCCTGCATGTGTGTTCTTGTGTCATTTTGGTTGCTGAGAAAACTCTCTACCAATCCTTCATCCTGTAACCAGCTGTGTCCCATTTCCAGACACCTACCTGCTGTTTGTGTTCAAAATCTAATCACTAGAGATAGTCTTTTTTGCACATCTTCCCTCCCCCCCCCAAAAAAATAAGAATATTGACACTTCATTGGTATTAGTGAATCTCCCACCCCATGTGGCAGGATGTGTTCTTATCTCTGTAGTCGAAGTAGGGTAAATTCTCTTTAAGTGGAGTAGAGTTGTCCATCAGGCTATACTAGGGTGCGCTGTGCTGTGCACCAGATACCCAGTGTGCCCTGGAGATTACAGAAGTAAATAGGACGGAGGATTTTTCTTGTTTTTCTTTATTTCCCGTTGGTTTCAGAGGCTTGCCAATTCTTGGTTGCTTGCCAATCCCATCCCACATGTACTCTGTCGACAGTTTAAAATATTTTTAAGTCTTCCTCCTCCGGCACTCGCTTTTCCCTGTGTAGATGGGATACCTCACTTGTCTTCATTCTTAACTTGGCCACAGAGAGCAGTTCCTACCAAAGAAAAGTGTATTTTTCCTTTGCTACTGATGAGTGGTCTAGAAGAAATTCACTGCCGGTTACATGTCTTCTGGGCTTTCTTCAGAGTGGGATTGGTTTTTATCTTACCATAAATAATAGTCTATTAAATGAACAGTTGCTAGAGGAGAAACTCCATCTAGATACAGAATTATATTCTTGTCATCAGTACATTTTCATAATAGCAACGGGGGGGGGGGGAACATTCTCACCAGCAGCTGAAACATACTAATATCGAAGAAATTCCTGTGAACTGTGTTCTCTGCTGCTTCCTTTTGTTTGTTTGTTTTCAGAGCAGATGGGCTTGTTTGCTTTTTGCTTAAACATTAATCAAAAATCAATTTATGGCTATGTAAGTGGCATTAGATAATTCTCATTCTGACTACAGTAAATAATATCTATTTGTTCATGTTAGATAAGTCTGGGTGGCGGTGAAATGTAAAATAGAATTACATGAGATATGACATATGGCTATGTGTTTTATAAATTAATGCTTTTATGCATGTGGGAGGAGAAGTTATTTAGTTTACTGACAAAAGGAAAAGCAAAGGAAATTCCAGAGATAGAGCAGGATAGCAAGTCTAAGTAAATTTGGAAGATGAAGAGAATATGATAATTTAGTTACATCTTTTAAACAATTCATCCCAATGTATATGTTGGGATAAGAAGCAGGAGAAAAGGAATATTCTAAGTGCTGAACATTTTAATGTCCTCCAAAGGTGCTCTTATAACTCTTCTGCTGACCCCCCCCCCAAATAGTAATTGGGGTGGGGGGCATGTCAATATAGATGAACACATTTTCCCCAAATCTTCCAGTAGGCATGCTCATCTGTAAATAAGTTACTTTATCTAGTCACACTTGTGCACATGTAACTAACATTTCCTTCATATTAGAAAATAAAAAATTAAGCTTTGCTGAGTAATATATGTAATATATTCTATAGAGAAAGAGATATACACTTTTCTTCAAATATCTGGAGAGTGAGAAATTATTGAAATTACTATTAATGCTCCTTTTTTTGTAGATCTAGATCTGTTAATTGCAAGAAATCTGTTTTGAAATCAATCAATGGGAACTTTTTATTTCTTCCCTAAGATTCATTTAGCCTTGAAAAGGCCAAAAGTTTAATGAAGCTTCTAAATGCCAATCTTTTCTTCCTTTTGTAGAGAATGTACTCCAGCTATAATTACATTTGCATTGTTTAAAATATTAGTGATTCTACAGCCAGCCCTCTGAGATAAGCGGAGAAACTTGAGGACATTATCAGGCCCCCTCCAGACACTCTCCACATACCACATGTGGATTCATTAAAGGATTTCATGGGAGGGCTGGGCTTCCCCCCACTCAGCTTTATTGAGGTATAATTGACAAATAAAAGGACCACCTTCCCAAGAGGTACAAGTTGATGTTTTGTTAGGTGTATACATTGGGAAATGATCCACAATTAAGCCTATTAACATAGCCATCCCCTCATTTAAGGTAAAGTTACCAGGAATATTTTTGCCTCCTCAACCTGGAAAGGACCTAGGCAGTGCTCAACACTTGGCCAACTCTCCTTATATCTTATATACAAAAGGGGCTCTGAGAGTAGAGAGAAGCATAATACATATACTCCTGATACTTTCTCAGTGTGTTAGGAACAGAGTACACATTCTGAATCTCCTTGTAAATTGTGCCTAGGACTTTATTTTTTTGTTCTCCTTGATTTAGCATCAGGGCTGGTGTGATAACCATTGAGGAGCTTTGTGTGTATGTGCAATATGGAAATAGAGTCAGTCTGTCTGTCTACACTCCATCCCTGTATCTTCTCTTTCCCTACCCCCGACTTTGTCTGTCTTTTTGATGTGCAGACTTTCTTGCCAGTTGAGATGAGCCTGCAAAGCACTCTATTTGCAATTGATTGGCAACTCACTGTTCTTCTATTCCAGCTGAGTCATCACTTACCTCCATCAGTTTCTGAACACCTCACCTAGTGATCTTGGTGGGGAAATTACAGTTATTAATGCTCTAAATCTTGTTTGCCCATAAGTAATCCAAAGTAGTATTTTTAAAAGCTTTTAAGATTTTTTTTCTCTCCTAGTAGATACAGTGAATATTAAATGTCCCCTAACTGATGACATTTTTGTACTATAAAATTGATTTGGCAGCTTTACAAAATAAAAGTTTAGAGGTATGAGCTTGATTAAGGCTCACAATTTCACAGCTTCTTTGTGTTGCCTTGTTTTTCTTTTTTTTTTTCATATTTTTCTTCAGTTGTCACGTGACTATTATCAGTGGCCGTTCCCTTTTAATCTTGTTTTTTCTTTTTTTTTTTTTTAGATTTATTTATTTATTTATTCATGAGAGATACACACAGAGAAAGAGAGAGAGGCAGAGACACAGGCAGAGGGAGAAACAGGCTCCCTGCAGGGAGCTGGTTGTGGGACTTGATCCCAGGATCACGGGATCACGCCCTGGGTGGAAGGCAGGTACTAAACCAGTGAGCCACTCAGGGATCCCATTGTTTTTTCTAAAAGAGGTATTGCTAATTTTTCTGTAGCTTCTCTGATATCAACCAAAGAAACTTTTCTTTGATTATATATACTTCTCTCCCCCACGACCTCATTGACATTAATATCAAAGTGTGCTCTTTCAAATGGCTTATAAAAATTTAAAGTTACACCAGTCCCATAAACCATGCATAAAAAGCAGAATGAGTACATGTGCTGACGATCCATTTGTAATTTGTGTTGTTCAGCAGCTTTAACATCCTCCACTAATTCCTTGGTGTTTCTGCTAGCTGATAAAGTTATCAAGGCATTACTGATGCGTTCATGCTTCCTTGGGCAGTGGCCAGTGTAAAGGCACAACAGTGCAGCTTTACTAAATAATAAATGAGGTAGGAGAGAATTGAAGGGTAAGGTAGTTAAGCATAATCTTTACTTTTGTGCCTATAACAAACCACAGTTGAAGGCATTTAAGGACAGAAAAAGTTAGGATCTATTCCCAGTAGCACCATTAACAAGTGGCTGACTTTGGGCTGGCCTGTTGATTGATTTCTTCAGTGCTACCATAGGGGTGATACCAGAGGTGCTGCCCAGCCTCTGGGTCACACAGCGAGGGCTTCTCAGAGGTCTCTGTGTGGAGAAGAAAGTGGTCTTTACTGCTGGACTCAGAGACCTGCTCTAGCAACAGCAGTACTGCTTCTCTTATGCTGCCTTAAAACAGTGTTTGAAAGCCATGGGAGAACCACCTTAGCCCCCCACCCAAGATTTATTTTTAACAGTAATTAATCAATGCAATCCAGGAAAATTCCAAAACACTTTCTCAGGAAATGTTTAAATAGATTTATGAATGCTCTGTTTTTGGCTTGGCATTAACCAAGTACAGCCTTGACCTAGGAATATGGTCCTAGACTACCAATTATTATATTTGCTCATCTGACAGAGTCATAACAAGGGTGCCTAGGTGGCAGGCATCTGCCTACAGCTCAGGTCATAATGCCCAGATTCCAGGATGGAGCCCTGCATCGAGCTCCCTGCTCGGCATTGGGAGGTCTGCTTCTCCCTCTCCTTCCTCCTGTTTATGCGCTCTCTCTCTCTCTCAGATAAATAAAATCTTTTTCAAAAATAAAAAAAAATACAAAGACACAACAGCCCATTGTTTATAAGGCGGTATCTAAGGATAGGTACAGAAGCACCTAGCCATGCCAGCTCCAAACTACATCAGCTCCATGACACTGTGTTGATAAACTAAGAGTGTTGGACAGTGTACTACTATCAGGAAAAGAAAAGCATTGTAACCGAACAGGCCTGGCTGCATTTGAATCTGAGTTCTGCTTATTTGCATCAGGTGCTCCTTATCTGTAAAATAGAAATGATTATACCTGTTGCCCAAGATGGCTGTGAGGATAAATTAAGCCAAACTATGTAACTGTCCAGCATGCAGTAAACACTCACATATAGCCATAGAAAGTTGATTTCTAAAATTTGATGATGCTAACCTTTGAGGTGCATTTATTTGAGACATTTGATTTGAAGCCTTTCTATTTCTGCTCCTAGAATTGTCTGGTCCTAAATCATGTGAGGATTTTTATTCCCCCCACCCCACACTTCCTAAGCACCATCATTACAGGTTGCATTTTCCTACAGACTTGGAGGTGAAGTTATAAATGCACAGGATTTACTAAAGAGCAACATTGCAAAAGGAAGAGAGGAGGAGAAGATGATGGATGTGTGCCAAAGGCGAGGAGACACCTGACCAGGATTCCGATCCAACGGAAGTTCTGCAAGCCCTCAAGGAGCTCAGAGAAAAGGGCCCAATGAAGAGTCCCTGTGGGATGGATATAACTAGGCCCTAGGACCACTGTCATGCTCAGTTACTGGCTAGGGGCTGCCCTAAGAAGAGCATGACCCTGGCCAGAAGCTGAAGTGGACCCTAGAAAAGCCAGCAGCCAGAGGCTGTCAGCTAGTGACACTGTGCAGCTGCCTGAGAGAGGATCTGACCATGTGCCCACACAGCCCTGATGTTTAAAGTCAGGACTTCTACTAGATTTGAAAAAATATGTTTGGGGGGAGAATTTGATTATTTTTAAAGGGACATCTCTTGAAAACATATGGCTATGGGAAAGGAAATTATTTCTTGACTTGTAAACTACCAACAGCCTGTGGTAATCACCTCATGGGAGGTAGAGCCCATTCATTCCCCACAATTTACCTGTGCCCACTCAAATGTCAATCTTGGATTTTAGTTTCAATATAGGCACTGCTGATGTGTGACAGTATCACCAAGATAACTTCAGGCTTTCAGGAAGGCATCAAATCAGCTATTCATGATTGTTAGATCAGTCCTTAATTTTTTTTCTGCTTATTTTCCTTAGCCCCTCTGAATCTATTGGATCCAAAGTTTAAGGAATACCATCTTCTCTTTGCCAGAGTCCTGCCTTGGTCACTCCAGCAATACACCCCACACCAGTTGACTTGCTTGTTTTGTAATTGCCAACTCAAAATGGGTTACTTCAGTGGTGGACTAGAAACCTGTTCTCTACATATTGTTAAGAATATTCCCATTGTATTTTTCTAAAGGCACAGAATAGAATGTCCTCTGCTAAAAACAACACAGTTTGGCCATAATACAACCCTACAATAGGCAAGTGACTTGCTAGAAATTAAAGAAGAAAAGACTCTATTTCCATTGAAAACAAAGTGCATAAGAATTAACAAGAAAATTTACGGCTATTAAAAAATATAAAAAACAAATTGAGTAAACAAAAAGACATACCATATTTTTAAACGTAAATAGTCAACGTTATGAAGATGTTGGTTCTTCATAAGTGAATTTATAAATTTAATCCAAATACCATTAGGGTTTTCTTTTCTTTTTCAACTAGGCTAATTCTAAAGTTATCATGAAAAAACCATGATAGCCAAGAAAATTATAGAACAATGGGGAGCCCCAGCCTTATCAGATATTGAAATAGTCCATAGAGTCTTAATTAAAATAGGTGCTGGGGCATGAAGAGAGAGGCCAATGGAACAGAATAGATAGTCCAAATATAAATGTAAGTACATATGGAAATTTAGTATTTGATAAAGGTAGCCTCTGAAATCAGTAGGATAAAGATAAATGGTTCACTTACTAGCATTGGGGTATGGGTAACCATTTGGAAAAGAAATCAGGTTGGGTCCATCCATCATACCATATGCACCAGGTTAAACTCCAAATGGATCCAAGGTGAAAATGTAAACAACAAAACTATGAAAGTGCTAAAAGAACATCGGGAATTTATAACACTGGGTCAGGGAAGGCCATTTTGGTTGCAGCACATAATCCAGAAGCCAGAAAAGAGAATATTCATAAGAATTGACTACATTATTTTTTTAAAAAAAGGAAAAAACAAAAAACTTCTGCATAGCCAAAAATCACAAAGATAAAATGACAAACTGGGAAAGATACATGGCAACTTCTGTCACTGACAAAAAGCAAATCTTCCTACTTACTAACACACACATAGACACACACATACACAACATAGCTCCTAGAAATTGATAAGGAAAAGACTCACAATTCCAGAGGATTTGTAGGTGAATCAATGAGCAGATAATTCACAGAAAAGGAAATACACGTACATATTAAACATGTGAAAAAAATGTTAATCTCACTTGTAAAAGAAACAAATTAAAACTACATGGAGATACAGTTTTATACCTCTCATGTTGGAAGAAATTTTAAAAACCCAAATTGTTTGATAACACATTCTGATGGCAAACCTTTGGGAAAACAACCTCAAGTTGCTGGGAGGGTTACAAAATGGAACCACATCTATGGAGGGGTATTTGACAGTATCTCTCAAGATAAACACACATACATACACCCATCCTCTGACTTGGAACTTTAGGGAATGAATTTACCCAACAGGTAATACTTGCACACATACAAAATGGCAATTGTATGAAATGATTCATGATAGCATTGTTTGATATGGCAAAAGATGGGAAGTAACCCAAATATCCATCAGTAAGTAAACATAACTGAGGGCAATAGCTCCCAAACTTGAGTGCTCATTGGAATCATCTGGGTTTTTTGTTTTGTTTTGTTTTTAATTTCAAAATTCAGGTCACACCATAAACCAATTAAATCAGTCTCTGGAAGGTGGGACACGGATTTCATTGGGTTTTTTTTTTTTTTTTAGGTTCCCCAAGTGATTCTAATGTATAGACAAGTTTGGGAACCACTAAATTAGGGCTTATCCAGGGGAATATTATTTAGCTGTTAAAATAGGGATCTCCATGATATAGTAGTGAACAAAATAATAAGCGGAACAGTATATACAAAAGGTTATTATCTGTGTAAAAAAAGGAGAAATAAAAATACTTATATCTGGCAAATACTGAAAGCAAAGACTCTAAGAAGGAAGAGTCTATGCTGTGTCTTGTAGATACTTTTTTTTCATTTTTGAATTATGTAGTTATTACTTAATAATAACTACAGAAAATTTCTACCAGAAAATTTCAACTGATGATAAAAGGCTTAAAGCAGAGCTAGTTCTTATTACTGAAAATAGTAGAGGCGCCTGTGTGGCTCATCGGTTGGGCATCTACCTTCAACTCGGGTCCTAGGGTCCTGGGATCAAGTCCCACATTGGGCTCCCTGCTCAGCTGGGAGTCTGCTTCTCCCTCTGCCCTTTCCCCTGCTTGTGCACATGTTGTCTCTCTCTCAAATAAATAAACTCTTAAGAAAGTTCTAAGTTCATCCATAATAGTGGACCCTTTCCCACCATTAATCCATATCCACTTCAGAGTATATTCAGCATGATGCACATAGCATGCTACACTGGGCATAAACAAAATAAACAAGGTCCATGAGTCCCAGGCAGGGGACACTGGGATTCTCAGGGCACCTGAACTCCTTGGGTCAAGTGAGGCCACAGAGCTTCATCCTGTCCTCCTTTTGTATGTTTACCAGAGTGTCAGCCTGAGGGTATTTACTGAAGCAAGCCCTCCCAAAAAGCTTTTCTTCCCTTTACCTGGGTATGTTTCTGAGTGATCTCTGTTGGCTTCTATTGTGCTCAAAGTTAATTTGGAACTTCTGGTATGGGTCATGCATTTCTCTAGATGTACTGAAGATGTGATGAGTAGATGAAAAGTTCCTGTCCTAATTGGAGCTTGTATGCCAGGGAAGTGAGAAGACAAGACTACAAAGCCAACAAGTGGATAATCAGATAAGAAGGATGATAGTTAAATCTCATGAAGAAATTAAACAGATCTGTGTGATAGTGGTCAGCAGGTGGGCACAGTGGGGTGACATCTGAGCCGAGACCTGACGGTCAAGAAGCAGCCAGCCACTCTCAGACATAGAGGATCCTTGGGGAAGAAAGCAGGGAGGGGCCCCCTGTCTCAGAGACAAGCCTGAAACACTGCATGTGTCCGTCTGAAGACCAGAATGTACTGGCTCTGTAGATACATGGGGGCACCATTTTGTGAATATGCTTTTCTTCCCCTAGTTCTTTCAGAAAATCTTGCCAGTTGCGTACTAGAGTTACTAGGTACTAGAGTCCTGGCAAGAAGAGGAGAGGATACATAGAGGCCTCACTCTGCAAAATACTCTTGGGGGATCAGGGAGTGGGGTAGAGCTTATGGAAGGTCTGCCCAAGGTAGAAAGTGATTTTTAGGCAGAGAAGGAATTTGCTGAGCAGAGAAGGCAGAAAAAGATCCAACTGGCAAAGGAAGAACAGGAGCAAGAGAAGCTGTGTCTGTGGAAAGAGCCTCCGAGAGATGCGCAGGGGCAGAGCTGCCAAGGGCCTCTGATCTGGGGGCTAGGGGGAACATGTTAGCAAGGAGCCAGTGGGAGAACATGAGGAATTGGCTGACAGGGGCGGGGGGTGCAGGGAGAGGACAAGGACTGATATGCAAATGTTTGGCAAGTCTGGACTGTGTTTATGGTGGGCCTGTTATCTCCAATAGATACATGAATCAAAACATGACACAGGCAGCTCTTGTCCTCAGGAAGTTCAGTATCTACTGAGGTGGACAGGCCCACAGGTAGAGTCAGAATATAATGCTGGAAGCTCAGTGGCATTGACATAAGTGCTACAGATTTCAGAGCAGTTCTACAGGGACAGGGGAAGCAATGGAGAACAGTGGCCTCTCCCGGGCAGGCAGGGGTAAGGCCTAGAAAGCAGAGGAAACAATCTGAGTGAAGAGTGTGTGGGGCTGATTCAGGGACTGTGACAAGAATAGAATGGCTGGAGGGAGGGGTGCCTGAAAGGAAGGAGCCTCCATGAATGGGGTCTGGGCCCAGGCCAGAAGGTCCAGAGGCAACTAAATCCGTTCTGCAGGCTTTTTTACAGGAGTGGTGACTTGAAGGGCTGAGAGGTTTCCTTAGGACCACTTCGGGGTGAGGCTTGATTGGAAGACGCAGACACCATAGCCTGGAGGAGATCATGTGCTTTGGGGTGAAGAAGAGGACTGCCCCCCCCACCCCAGAGTGGCCAGTTTGACCTGAGCTCTATCCTACAAGAAGTCTTTTGTATCTTTTTTTTTTTTTTTTTTTTTAATGTTTTAAACTTGGACCATCTGGCTATCTGGCTACCAGTGACAGCATGACTTATCATCAGTGTAGAGTCAGTGGGGAAATGAGTGAAATAGAGATCCCTCCTGGGTCTAACTTCCTGGTCCCCTTCTTTGGCCTTCCTTGTCCTCCATCAGCACAGAGGAGCCTCCCTGGAATCTCTCTCAGGGGAGGCTGTTTGTGTAGATCTCTGAGGTGATGATGCACCTCCTGGAGGAAGCCCAGGGAGCTGCCTCACTTGAGAGCAGTGCCTCCATGCTGGAAGCTCCAGATTTTCACCCTATGGTCCTGAGAATGGCGAGGCCAGAATGAGAAAGGGTTTGTGATTCAAGTCAAACCAGATGGGGAATTCACCTTCTATTGCAGTATCCCGGGTGAACTACACCCTCTATGGAAAAATGCAAGTTAACCGCTTCTTCTCATCAGAGCTCCCAATACCTTCGTCTCAAGTTTCCTTTTATGTGTGTGTGTGTGTGTGTATGCTGCGGAACACGGGCACCTCTGAGCGAGCCAGCTCGAGAGAAACTTGCGATAAATCGGTCTCACGGGGCACCTGATTCACCTCGGTGCCATTTACGGCATATTATTGCAAGGAAATAATTTTTAGTACAGGTATTTAAATCAAGTTCCAAAAAGCCAGAACTAAGAAATTTAAGGGCAGGAAGAGGGGGACGGGGTGTCAACAAAATTGGCTCTCCCTCCCTTCAGGGAGGTTCTACACCTAAAGAAGGGGAGTAAGAATCGTGGCAGGAGAAACCTTGACGGTTTTGCACAGAACAAAAAAATGATGTGAAGCTGCAAGTCAGCAGTTCTCGCCCAGGGGCTCTAAAGGACGCCCACTCGCGTTTGTTTTCCTGGGCTGCCCCTCGTGGTCTGTCTGCCGGCCGCGGGCTCCTTTTGTCTTGGGTGCTGCCCCCAGCTCCCGGGCGAGGGTGAGCGAGCTGGCATCCCGCGCCCTCCCCGCCGCGGTGGACCGAGGTTGTTTACTACTTTCTACTCCGGGTAGCACGCCAATCACGAGGGCCCGCCCTCCCCGCCGTCCAATCAGCTCGTTGGGAAAGTCCACCTTTCTGCGGGACCCGGGCGGCGACTGGCTGGAGCAGCTGTCAGTCAAGTGGGCATCCCGCAAGGATGCAGCAGGAGTATTAGGGACGCGATCACCAGAGCGGAGGAGGAGTAACCTTCCCCATAAACAAGCGGTGCCCCCCCCCCCCCCCAATAAAGAGGGGGGAGGAGAGGTGGGGGCTTCGAAGCACTACCCAGCCCTGGGGCCCCAGCGGAGCGGACTGAGCTCAGAGTCGGGGAATCCCTCCCTCCCTCCCTCCCTCCCTCCGCCTCCCGCCCGCTGCCGCTGCAGTTGTAAACACGTTTCCCTCCATGTCTGTTTTCCCTTCTCTCCAACAGTGGCCATTACAGGCTGCCGTTTACCAAAATCCCGTAGGGCAGAAGCATCTTCTTGGGTCCCCCCCGCCGCCCCCATTCCTCCGTTGCCTGCACCCCTCTGCCCTCATTCTGGCCTTTTTCTTTTCCGCCCTCTGGTCTGCAGAGTAAAGGAGGCAGGGTTGTGATGAGACTTGTTTTCCTTTTATTCTTGTCCATGTGGGAAAAGTCATGCTTTGTCAACATGCACCATTTTCTGCAGAGATCATGCCTCCTTTTTAAAAAACTGCGTGCCTGGGCTGCATTGATTTGGTGAGGAACGCTGCAGCCCAAACTGAAGCAGCTCTGGAAGGACCGGGTGGTTTGTTGTTGTTGTTGCTGTTTTTGGACACATAGAATGCTATTTTAATTCTGCGTTTTCTTCCAAGATGGGTCTTGAATCCTTTACCCCACTGGTAGATGTGAGATATGTACACACACACACACCTCCCCCCTCCCCCCCCAAAATAAGGGCAGCATTGTGTTGGACTAAATGTTTTTGTACCTTCTTCTGAGATCTGAATCAGGTTTCCCATTTCCAGCTGCACAATGTGGTTGTATTCTGTGTGATAGGGGCGTAGTGGACATGAATTATTTGCGACAGGGCTGCCTGGAAGATGCGGAGCGGAGTTTGCGTGGCCTGGAGCAGCTCCAGTGTCTGAGGCTCCTCTGTTATGTTACACAGGCTCCGAGCAGGAAGCGCAGGCAAAATGGCAAAATACAGCATGTGGCATTCGGTTCAAAAATCCCCTTTTCTAGGAGCTGCTAATCCATATGACTTCCAGTCTTCTTTAGTTTTTCTTTTTAAGAGAATGGAAAAGTTATCTATGAAGATGGCTCGTTCAGGCTATTTTATGAGAAGCCTTGTCAACAATAACAAAAAAAAAATGATGATTTTAAGGTTCTGGTTTGCTGAGTGTAGGTTAGGCCTCCTTCGTGTTCTGAATCATAGTGGCAGAAAGAGAAAGCATTGCTCCTGGATTTATGGTAATTGCAGGAAAATACCCTGGAGCTGCAGCCATGGGGAAAAGATGGGAGGTTTTTGCCCATCTCAGCCCTGCAGCCTGGGTACTTTATCAGCCCTGGGGCATTGGAGATGCTTCTAGGGAATGAAAAGGTACATTGCAAGCCTAAATGTAAGGAATGGCACATGTGGCCCCAATTTGTAAGAGCAGCTTCTAGACCTACCTCAGCCCCAGGAAGCATGTCCTATTTCAAGTTAGCCACTGCATGTGATTTGGATATCTCTCTCTCTTTCTCTTTCTCTGTCCCCCTCCCCCCCCCCCCCCATTTCTCCCTCTCTTTCCATCTCCATCTCTCCTTTTCCTCCTCCAATTGTCCTTTTATACTCCCCTGCTAGGAATTTTTTTCCCAAGATGATCAAATTAACATATTATCATGGTGTTACTGTTTAGAATGGGCTCAATGGTCTCTTCATCAGTTGAGAAAACATGGCTCTTCTGAGTCAAAAAGTGATCACAGGTGAGGGAGAGGGCCAGGGTGGGGCAGAGTTCTGCCCCAGGGCCATGAAGTTCCTGGCAGCCTCATCCTAATAGCTTGTGAAGTTATCAACTAAGCAACAGATTGAAGGCAAAAAGACACCACAAGGGAGGTCTCTGGCTTCTGATCCCTGAGCTTAGATGGGGCAGTTTCACCTCGATGACAGTGTCCCCCTGCATGGATGGGACTAGCAGTGTCTAGGTGGTATCTTAAGGACTAAAAGAAAAGCCTTAAGAAGTGTGCCTGCCTTTCTGCTGGGCCCTTGGAGATTCCTGTGGCCCCAGCTTTCCCTCTATCTCTGGAAAATCCTCTCCTGACTCTTCCTTTGGTGGCCCTTCACGTGAGCCTCCTACATGGCATGCTCAGCTCATCTTTCACTGGGTTTCTGCGTCACCTGCTCTTTTCCGGCCAGGTCAGCCTGTTCATTTTTCCATGCCAACAGCCTCTATGTGCCAGTAAGTCACGTCTGAATAACCAAAGCATGTTTCCCTGCTGGAGAGTGCCAAAGCAGGCTGGTCTGGGAGCCAAGTGGCTTTCCCTGGCCCAAGTAAGTGGGGGCCGGGGGAGGGGGTGGAGCAGAAGAGCCCTGTTCGCCACAGCTCCCCAGTGACTTGAGACAAGTTTTGAATCATCTGGTGAATCTCCTGAAATCATGCCTTTAATCCCCACCCTCGGGTAGGGTGTTCCCCCACCCCCCCCCCACCCCCCACCCCCCCCCACCCCCCCCCCCCGCTTTCTGTCCCACGTGACTGGGCTCTGAGCTCTTTGTGATCTGACTTTAGCCTGCTTCTGCCTCCACAACCCCCTGCAACCCCCCAGCATGCACCTGTGAGTCTGCCAGCCACCAGACTGCTCATGCTCCTGTGGCTACATGGAGGCCACATGTGGACTGATTTACCTGGCTTCCCCAGTTCCAGGTGGCCCCTACATAGGTCAGGGCACCCCATCTTCTGGAACCAACTTCAGACTGCCCCTCATGGGGCCACCCCACTGCCCCAGCCCTCAACTTCTTTTCTTGTGAGTCCTGTTCTCCCCACTTGGGGGACACTGATGCCCTGATGTGGCATGTCCTCCATGGTCTTGTGTTTGCCTTTTACTCTCTGTGTGTCTCCCAACCCCAAGGAGAGACAGTGTTATATAATGGCTCCCTGGACTATGGAACCAGACATACTGGCACCTCCGACACATGACTGGCCCTCTGAGCCCATCGTTCCTCATCTGTGGAAAGGGGTGATAATACCCTTCCCTTGGGGGAGATGTGAGGATTAACTGTGCTTGGCACCAAGTCTGCGCCTAGTAGGCACTCAGGAAACATGAGTTATCATAACTGTTGTTTTTTGATCAGCTGTAGATAGACTTTTTACCAACTTTACAGTACCAGTGAGAGAATCCCTGAGGGTTATGCACAGGCACTTAGTAGTTTACCCTTCTTCCATAAGGACATACTCAGACTCTTTTGGGGTCCCATTCAGCAAACCCTCTGTAATACTTATGAAAAATAAAATTGCTCTTTCTATGTGTAAATTTCAGGACCTGCTTCTTTGTCAATAGTGACTTCTTATTTTAAAATAAAAACGAACACTTATAGGTCAGACTTCTAGAACCTCTAATTTGAGGGAATTGGGACAAAACAAGAAAATCTGAGCTGCTGAGTTGTGTGACCAACACCTGGGGCCCTATGGATCCTTACTGAACCATTATCAAGTGTGTTTTTAAAGTACCAGGGTCTAGGGGTAGAGGTCCTGAGTAGTGAGAAAAATTATAATATTCGAATTGCTGCCAGCCTCTCCCAGTGCCATGCAGCTGGTCAGCTTGCGGAAGGAAGCATGAAGAGGTCAAAGCATGAAGCTGCTATATGGGGGTTGGAGTCACTGTGGGAGAGCAGTGGGGTGTGCTCCTCCTGTAACCCTAGTGTACACTTTCCCTAATGCTGGGTCCTCCTGAACCATTAGGACTACTGAGCTTTGTTCAAAAAAACATCGTGGATGCCTCTAGGGCAGGTGCTCTGCTAAACTCTGGGGGTGCAAAGATACAGAGTCACTACTTCCTTTGAAAGAGTGCCCAGGATCATGGTAGATTTTCTGACCCAAGCAGGAATTACAGGTATGATGGGCATGATCCCTAATTGCCACCAAGGGAACCTTTTCAACTCTGTGTCTTTAGCTTTGTGATGTTGGACAGGTCACTTAATTTCCCTAAACCTTAATTTCCACCTTCTCACAGCAGAGGAGAGATCAGAGTGAGGCACAGATGAGATTGCATATGTAAAATGCTTAGTGCTATGCCTTTCGCTGTGCCTTTTAGAAGGAGCCATTGCTGAATATGGAAGATATTGAACTATAACATGCATGCTTGCATGAATCAGTCTGCTGAGTTATTTTAAGTTTGCATCTGAAAATAAAGGGTGGATTGCTGTCCAAATATAAAAGAATTGGATCCAGGCTCGAAAGGATGTTTGCTGTTCTTTAGCAAAATACCATTCTTCTTAAGTTTCATTCAATCATTCCACAAAAATCTGAGCATCTGTTTTGTCCCAGGCACTGTGCTTGTAATGGGTGTACAGCAGCAAACAGAACACTTGCTTTCTGCTCATATCAGGCTGACACTTGAATAGGGAATGTAGACGTTAAATAAATAGAAGTGTGACGATGGCCATATAGGGGGAAGCCTGCTGTGTGTTTTAATATTTAACACCTGCTATATGTGCTAATATTTAAATGTATCTTGGGAAGGTCTTTCTATCTAAAAATACTGTGTCCTTTTGCCTGCAAATAATTCCTTTCCCTATAGGCAATAGGAATCCTGTTCACATTGTGAGTGAGAGGTTCTGTTATTTGGGAAAAGAGCAGTTTTACAATTGAAAGTAAGCTGGAAGGGGCACCTGGCTGGCTTAGTTGGTGGAATGGTGGAGCATGCGACTCTCGATCTCAGGGTCATGAGTTCAGGCCCCACATTGGGCATGGAGCCTATTTAAAAGAAGAAAAAAAGAAAATAAGCTGGAGATGATGCAGAACAGACAATATATATTGGGTTTTCCTTGGCTCATGCATTGAAGTGGCTTAGGAAAAGTGGTTGTGGCCAGTGGAAAGATGTTTTAAAGGAGCTACCCCAAAGTGACCCCCAAATTCAGGTAAACCATGTTGTGTACATCTTTAAAAATAAATGTGAAACCCAAGGCTCACAGCTCTGTTCATCTAGACCAGAGCTGTCTTATAGAATTTTATGTGATGTGGAAATGTGCTTTATCTTCCCTGTCCAATAAAATAGCTGCATAGCCACATGTGGCAATGGAGCACCTGAAATGTGGCTAGTGGGACAAAGAGATGAGTTTCAGGTTTTGTGTCATTTTTAATTAGTTTAAATTTGAATAGCCACTTGTGGCTTGTGGTCACTAGACACTACAGATCTAGACAGAAGATTAGCCGACAAAACTCTTTCCTCCTGAAGTACGTGTTTATTTTGATAAGGGTAACTAAGACCTGCACATTTCATTTTCTCTGTTATATTTATGGCTAATAAAGGGGGCATGCAAATTTTTAAAAACACAACACAATCAGTTAGACCAGCTGTCTAATTGCACACATCTTTTGAGCTGTTAGCCTTGATTACTGGCAAGTACTAACTATTCCCAATAACCTAGGAACTATAAAACAAGCAAGTCATCTTCTATAACTGAATACCAGTGGGGGGATCCCTGGGTGGTGCAGCGGTTTAGCGTCTGCCTTTGGCCCAGGGCAGGATCCTGGAGACCCGGGATCGAATCCCACGTCGGGCTCCCGGTGCATGGAGCCTGCTTCTCCCTCTGCCTGTGTCTCTGCCTCTCTCTCTCTCTCTCTCTCTCTCTCTCTCTCGCTGTGTGCCTATCATAAATAAATAAAAATTAAAAAAAAAAAAAAGAATACCAGTGGGTTATTTGGTTGAGAGAAAATAATCAAGAAGGTCTTTATGGTTCTAAAAGTGTCTGTTGATTCATGGACATTCAAAAAGCTTTTGTAAAAATAGGCTAGATTTTAGAAATTTTGAAACAAAATTGAAACTCTCATCTAAGCTTAAAATTTTAGTACAGTTTATTTTTATTTCTTCTTTTGGTTCATCTGTGGTTTTTTTCTTTTCCCCCCCTGCTCTGTTGTTTCATCAGGTTGGAAGAATAAAGCCTGGCTGTTCAGTTTCAATTTTATTTAAATTCATTTTGTCTTCATTCCTTCTAATCTAGCACAGTCCTGTGTTATATTGAGATCAGAGTGCTTCAGGGAAATGTTGAAATATAAAAACATTTTCATGAAAACATTTCCACTTACATTTAATTTTTCTTCTCAATAGAAAAATATTTCCAACTTAATCCTCCCTCTCCCCTCTTGAAATGAATTGCATACTTTAGAAATAACATCAAACCACCCAAGTACACAAGGACAATCTTTTAGCCATTTAATGGAGATATAAAGACTCAGAGTATGGTGGGGTTCGGAGGCCCAGACTGCCTTTGAGGATGTTAATAAACATGGGCGAGGCCCTCACGGGGCCCTCGCTTCTCCACACTGCAGTGTGGCAAAGCAGTGCGGCACTGAACTCTGAGCCTGCCACAGAGAAATTTCTCACTCCATCTTAACCCATCATCATCGCAGAGCTTTATTTTCAACAAATCATGAGTGTCTGCCAAGGCAATAGATGTTGAAACTTCCTCTTTCCAAACCTCATCTGACATCTGGGACCAGCTATGCTAGAAGGTGTTTGAACACGCCATGGAGTAGCTCACCCCTTTCTTAAGGAAATAATGGCAAGTGAGCCCCTCTCAAGAACAGACTTCTGCACTCACTCTGCCCTTTTATTTTGTTGTTGTTCCTTAGTAACTTCAGCTTACTAGGAAGCCCAGCCTCAGGGGAAGGTGAGTCTCTCTTCCAAGGCAAAAGCAAAAACTCATGTGAGATATGCATCAAGTTTGAGCCCTGCTGTGCTATCATTCCAGTTACAAAGCACATGAACAGGGATGCCTGGGGTGGCTCAGCAATTGAGCATCTGCCTTCAGCTCAAGGTGTGGTCCCAGGTCCCAGGATCAAGTCCCACATCAGGCTCTCTGCAAGAAGCCCGCTTCTCCTTCTGTCTATGCCTCTGCCTCTCTGTGTCTCTCATGAATAAATAAAATATTTTTTTTAAAAAAGAAAGAAACAAAGCACATGAATATTGGAGTCTGTTTGAAAATTCAGCACATTCACCTACATTAGAATGAGCAGCACACATATTGAGAGTTTATTATACACTGGTCAGGCACATTTCATTTAGTTTTTGCAATAGCTAGTGGGGTAGATTCTCCCAATGTTGTTTTACTGTTGAGCAAATGGAGGCCTGGAAAAAATAAATTGTGCATTGTCACACACCTGGTAGGTAGGAGAGATAGGATTTGAACCGAGATATACACAAATTTTTATTTTTTTATTTTATTTTTTTTAAAGATTTTATTTATTTATGATAGTCACAGAGAGAGAGAGAGAGAGAGAGAGAGAGAGAGGCAGAGACACAGGCAGAGGGAGAAGCAGGCTCCATGCAGGGAGCCCAACGTGGGACTCGATCCCGGGTCTCCAAGATCACGCCCTGGGCCAAAGGCAGGCACCAAACCGCTGCGCCACCCAGGGATCCCTACACAAATTTTTAAATGTGTGCCTTCCAATGCTCTACTTCATCTACAACCTTTGCACCCAGACATTTGAAAAAATTTTTGGTCACATGTTTTCCCACATGAAAGAGCTCATTGAAACAAAAATGTCCATGGGTACCTGGGTGGTATAGTCGGTTAGGCATCCAACTCTTGGTTTTGGTGCAGGTCATCATCTCAAGGTCATGAGATTGAAAACTGTGTCCGTCTCCCCACTAAGCATGTAGTCGGCTTGGGACTCTGTCTCCCTCTTCCTCTCCCTCTGTCTCTCAAATAAATATATAAAATCTTTAAACAAACAAAAATTTCTAGTTTTTAAGGTTTGCCCACAAGAGGGGAAAGAACCTCGAGGGTTGGTTCCTAAAACAATAAGAAAATGAAAAGTCATTTTACTCTATCTAGGCTATCTGATTAAGTTAAGATTTTTGTGACCCTCTAAATTTTTCAAAATAATATCAAGATACTTAAGACTTTTCCTTTAAAAAAAAAAAAGGAATCACTACCTAAAATATACATGTCACATTCTTAAATACATTAATTGTAGTGTGATTCAGGTATAGGATGTCATAGCCTAAATATAATAATGTGTGTGTGTGTATGGAATTAATTTCCTCTATAAGGAGGAAGAACTGGCAAACTCAGGAATTGTAGTTTTGCTGGCCTCTTGTATTGTTAGGCATGCAGCTTTGCCTGCACAAAAATCTTGGTCATGGGTACTGGTTCTTCAGGTATTGACTACTCTTTGATTCCTGTTTGATCAAAGACTTGGGCAAATTTTTATTGCTTAAATCCAAAAAATAAGTTAAAACTTCTTGAAAACTCAGTACATAGCACTGACTGCAAAAGTCCAGACACTTGTGCAAGCCATCTGGGTAGAAATGTGGGTTTTGAGCATCTTAGGTACAAACAAGATTGTGAATTCCATGAGAGCAGGAACCCTGTCACAGCAGTCCCTCCAATCTGCTCAATCAATAATTTGTCAATTGAAGGAATGAATAGACAAATACTATAAAAGCTGTAGGGATCATGGAGATTACCACTGTCATGCACACTGTCATGCTAGAAATCTTTCCAACATAAATTATGTACTTCTTGGCTTCTTCCTCTAGTGAATATAATTTAATAATTTCTGGCCAACTTGAGGACATCAGTGAACATATATTGTTGTATTATGCATAGTACGGTGATAGCCCCAAGGCATAGTGGGAGGCAGTTTGCCCTATACTGAAGATTCCTCGTGTTTATTGTGTTCTTATGGTTTGGCTTTATCATTTTTATGTCCCCATTTCTGTTTAATAGACTTACTGCCATAAGACAAGAAAGCTCTGTCAGCCCCTCTGTAGGTGATTATTTGCTGTTTCCTCTTTGCTGTGGGTACTTTTAAAATGGATTTCCAAGCTTGTTAGAATTGTATGTAAGACTAAATAGGCTGTGAGATCTAGCTTCTTTCTGGTCCTTGGCTGTGTACCCCCAGAAACATGTATTCGCTGGACAGTTGAGTTCTGGAAGGGTGCAGTATCCATCTGTGAGAAGTATTCTTCCTTCAAATGATCTTTTTTTTTTTTTTCCTTTTACTTTCTCTCTCTCTGCATCCATGTCTCTGTCTCTGTTTGTCTCACTGATAATATGACAGTTGCTGGAAGAAATTAAATGAGCAGGACTCATTTATTCACACGGGAGCCTCTTGTAGTGGTCAAAAAACATTTTCAAAAGGCATGCAGTCCCCACTTCTGTGTCCTAGACCAGTCCGCAGCACCTAGTGTAATGACAGAATTTTAGAAGGGTCCCCAGTACTTCACTTTGAGATAAATATGCTCAAAGAGGCTTCCTTAGTCAGCTTGGTATGATTCTCCTCTCCCCTGCTCTTAGCTCCCACTCCTGGTCTTTCTCCTTGGCGCATGCTGACCCTACTAGGGAGACTCCTCGAAACACTCCACTTCCAGTTCTTCTGGAAGCGGAGTGCATGACAACCTCTCTGTTGTCCTATATTAAGAGTTCTCCTGGGTCTCTCTAGCAGTCCTTCCTTCTAGGGGATACCAGCTTTCCACCCTCCACTCCACTGGACACCTCTCAGTTGTCGCAGGCTCTGTAAGCAAATTTTATTTTGATTTGGGAGGCCATGAGGTATAATAGAGCCTGGATCTTGGAATGAAGCCCACTGGCATCCGAGTGCCCCCTCCTATCGCCTGAGCTCAGACAAGTCAGATCAGTCCTGGAGCGTGAATCTCTTGTCTGCAGAAAGGAGTCTATACCGATTCAGTCAGCACATTCTCAGTGTAAAGCAGGGGCTTAGTCAGTGGCACCTTCCTCCTTGCCTTTCCGTATTAATTGCTTCTGTGTGGCACAGGTAGTTACAAGGGTTGACAGCAAATTTCTCATCTTCTGTTGCACACCCTGTAATGCTGGGAACACCAGAGGAAAAATGGTTAGCTTTCGCACATTAGTTTTTGGCCTCAATTTTCTGTTATTCCCCTATGAGGATCATTTCATTTGAGACCAGTATCTGGAAAAAAAAGTAGATCAAGCTTTTCAGATGAGATTTTAGTGCAACCCTGACAAACTCTTTTCATTGCCTTCACTACCACATAGTGGCGGATCAGAAAACTGTTTCTCAGCTTGCCGTGCTGGGAAATTGCTGCCAATGGAGTGAAGCTTTTGCTGTTGAAGGAATTTGATCTCTTTTCTGCATAACACAAAGAAAGCCGAAGCCCATATTATCTGTAGCAGATGACAGAGTGTATGTCCAGTTCAGAAAAATACATTTCTTACTACATTCCAAGCAAAAAAGGCCAAGTTGTTACAACAAGGCTCTGGGAGAGTCGGATGCAGTTTTCTGGTGTCCATTTTGTTGTTTCCTTTTGCATTCTTCAACCATCTTACTTCCTACTTCCACCCCACTGGAGGACATTTCAAAGATAAATGAAATGTTAGGCAGTATGTCAGAATGGATAGGGCCCTCAACACGCACGCAGGGTCCTCTACCAGCCTTATTACCCTCCAGCAACAGAAGTGCTCTAGGAATCATCTATTTTTAAAAAAGAGAGAGAGAGAGATTTGCCTTGCCTCCAAATTAAGGGTTTACCTTATTTACAGAACTCTGCTGGGGCCTTTGTCCGGGAGGGCAGGGTTTGTAAGTAACACTACTTCAAGTGGGAAGCACACAAGATTAAAGTCCCTTGTTCAAAGTGAGATTTTGGAGCTACTTGCAATTGATTGGCATGTATCCTGATAGCTCAAAAGCCCATTCACTTGCTCACCATGCTGTAGTTTCTTTCCTTTCCTTTTTGAACTAATGACTTGGAGTTTTTAACTTTTAAGTTTGAAATCATTTCAGACTTAAAAAAAAAAAAAAAGGTTACAAAAAAGGTGAGCACCCTTCACCCCAACTTCCCCAAACATAACCGCTTACATAACCATCACAGGCTTATCAAAACTGTCATATGAACACTGACCCAGTACTATGGATTTCCAGACTGGATTCACAGGACTCCTCTGGTTTTCCACTGCTTCCCTTTTCTGGTCCTATATCCAGCAGAGGATCCCACCTGGCATTTATTGTCCTGTCTCTTTACTTCCCTTGAATCCAGGATGTTTTCTTCAGTCTTCCCCGGTAGCCTACCACCTTGACATTTTTGAAGTGTGGACTGGTTATTTTGAAAAAAAAAAAAAAAAGTCCTCCTCTTTGTGTTTGCTTGGGATGAATTATAGCAAGATTTAACAGCTCTAGCAAGATGATAACAGAAGGACCACTGTGTATCTTCCCAGTGCATCCTATCAGGAGCTCCATGATGCCCAGATGTTTCATTTCTGATGATGTTAATTTTGATCACTCTGTTAAGGTGGTCTCTGCAAAGTGCCTCTGTTGTTACAGCTCTTAACCTTTGTAATTAGGAAGCATCTTGCAGGGTTAGACACTTGAGACTAACTATCCTGTTCATACCGTTCCTCATTATTCTTTCACCTCCTAATTTTAACATCCATTACTGCAGTGTTTGCCAAATGGCGATTTCTCAATTTCTGTTTTCTACACTTAGTAATTGGAATTCTACTCAGAGGACTCTATGTATTTTTAAAATGAGGGACATAAAACTTTTTAAATAGCAGTGGCAGCTCCACTTTTTCTGGGAGGACAATTATGAATGACATGAAGCAGAAAAATATGCAGAAGCCTGAGAAATCTCAAATATGAATGTTATTCAAGCTGTCGTTGCCATATTTTCCTTCAGAGGAGGTGAGATAGAGGGGAGGAGATCTCAACTGCCCAAAAAAAGTCCCCATTAGTTTTGGTCCTGGCTGCAAGTGTCTCTTGCTTTTGAGGACTAAGCGAGAGAACACAGTTGGGAGACTGTATCTGGAGCACAGCCCTGAATGTTTTGGATGGGTTAGAAAGGCTTAGGCCACCATAAGAACTTTAATTAATAGTATGAAATTTTATCTCTGAGCTTAAAAGCTGTAATTGAAAGGAGTGCTCAAGATACTGTTTCCCTCTTTTAGAATATTCCCTGTTACTGACAAGGCAAACAATTTGGAGGAGCCGCCCCCCCCTTTAAATTTCAGCAGCCCCAAATCAGATCCGTGTGAAGAAATCATTATTTTGAACTTTTTTATTACCAGAAAGATTAAACTTACTCTTTATTCTTAGAGGTTTCTTTTTTTTTTTAATTGGGTTATTTTATTCTTTGTGATCCTACCCATGTGATTTTTTAAATATTCCTTTTAGTTATACCTTAGAAGGAGGAAAAAGTATGTATATTCCTCAAGTAGAATATTTTATCAAAGCTCACGCATCTATTCGAAAGAACTGTGAATGGCTACATTTTAAAATATCCTACAGTTCATTCGTTTGTAAGTTTAACATCACATTCAGGCAAGATCACAGTCGGTACACTAAATTCCCGTGGCCCTCGTTGTTTTCCCCTCACCCATGTTTGTAACTCCTCACGAATTAAATTTTAGGAGCTTGAAACGTAACCATTATTTTAGGGAAAGGAAGAAGAACCTCAGACGCCCCAGGCTCGCATGTAGAGGCTCATTAGATACGGTCAGGGCACTCAACATTGACCAGACCAAGTAGGAATCTGGACGGTAGAATCGATGGTTCTGAATTAGGTTGCACGCGAAACACGAAACGGCTCCTCAAGGTGTGGCTGCACGGAACTCAGGATTCCGAGTACTGAGCTGCTTTCGTTGTTTGCAGTGACTTGGTGAACGTTTCAAAGTTGGCGGCAGAGCAGAGCGAGCTAGGAAACATTTATCTGAGCGCTCTTGCTGGACCCCAAGCCCGGCGCTGGAAAAAGTTGCAACGCATCCGTTAAAGTTGCAGCACGTGCGCGTGCGGAACGGGCTCCGTGGCCCGGCCCGGCCAGGCGGGAGGCGGGGCGCGGGAGGCGGGGCTCGGGAGGCGCGCGCCCGCGCGGGAGGGGCCGCCGCCCACGTGACCTGCTCCGGCCACGCCCGCCGCCGCCTCACGTGGTCTCCGGACACCACGTGCAAGAGTGGCTGCAGAAGGGAGCGGCCGGGTGTGGCGTTCAGCTTTTGGAAGACATGAGCTTCCTGAGAATTTTTTTTTTTTAACCCCTGTCTAATTCTTTAATCCCGATGGCCAAAAAAAAAAAAAATGCAGGAAGCATTTCTCATGTATTTCCGATCATGTCATCCCATCCCTCTCGGTGGCTCAAGTTTCTTCATGGGAACGTGGTTTCCGTGTCGGGGAGTCGATCCCGCAGTGCTGCACGGAGCCACGCCGCCTCCCTCGGGACCGGGAGGGCTCGGGTTTCCCGAATGTCGATGCTCCATTTTACAGCGGAAAAGTAAACCCTGCTCCCCCATTCCGCTACAAACGCCTGGTTGCTTCTGAGCGATAATTCAGCGTTGATGGGAAAACCAGCTGTCCTAAAGTTGTAAGAGGACGGGGCTCCAACCTCCCGACTTCCGCGGCACGGTTGCCGCTTTCCCGCAGGAGGCGGCTCCCGGAGGGAGGAAGTCCCGTGCGTGGCCCCTCCACATTCGTGGCTCGGGGACTTGGAAGCCGTGCAAAACGTAAAAGGAAAATAAAAGGTATAAATAGGTTTCCCGGGGGGGGGGGGGGAAGGAAATAAAAACTACCGTGTAAGAAGGGCGTACATTCTTATATCGAACTTGGGTCTTATTGTTCCCAGCAAACGCCTGGCGCCTACGTGTTCCCGTCCGATCGCGGTAAAACCGCAGAGGATGCTCGTGCAGCCCGAGCCCAGGGCTCGCTGGGCCACACACGCCCTCTGTGCTTCCAGGCCCTCGGCAAACGCAGAGCCTAATTTAAACTTTCCGCACACTCATTTCTTTCGCGTGCAAAATTCAGGTTCTCTTTGGTTTACTTTCTATCCATGTTCATTACAATGCGGCAAAGCGAAAGGAGTTTCTTCTTAATGGAGTTTCCAGAATTTATGGAAAAGGAGGGCTCGAAAGATAAAACCTCCTCTTTAAAAAAAAAAAAAAATCAGAAAGAGATTCGTCGTTATTATTAGGACCTTAAGTGCAAATGGAAATCCAACTTTGAGAATAAATTATTTCTGAGGCGTTTCGGGGACCAGACATTTGGTAGGTAACGCTGTGCCTGGTCATCAATTATAGTGATTTCCTTGCATCAGCTCCAGAAAATCAGAATATTCATGAGCTTTCTGGTCTGACTCAGACCTTCAGGAGCCATGAAATTTTCCTGTTGGGATGAGAGGAAGTGCTGTCGGTGGTTTTGGCAGCTGAATGAAACCAGAAATAGATAAAGCAAGACGGAGGGGTGATGTCCATTTGTTCAGCCCTAGCATCCTTCTTTTAATCTGTGAAAGTTAACATTCTAAAAATCATATTAAACGCGTGATCCTTGTTAGAATTCACTGAGGATGTTGAGGAAGTGGTTTTGTTTTTGTGAGTTTGTTTAAACAAATGCCTGAGGTTTTTGTTTTTCGCTGTGTCTGGCCAGGCAGCATTGCTACACTTTTTTAAATTCATGAAAAACTGACCAGTGAGTCTGTTCTTTAGCACTCCTATCCTTTTGTGATGGGAAGACAAGGAGGCAGACACCAATGGCGCCTCTCACAATGGAGGTTTGTTTGTTTATTTTTTAATTTAATGGAGGGATTGTAGATGGCTTAAAATTTCCTTGTGCCTGGGCAGAGAAAGGGGGTGAGGGGTGGGAGAATAATTAGCCCATTCTAAACAACTTTAGCAATAGATGATCCATAGGCATTAACTTTCAACAGCAACAGAAGCCTTTTTCTGGACCTCATCCTATGATGTTTTAAACAAATTTGATCTCATTTAATTAAAATCTTTCTTAAAGGCAAAAATGCACTAAAGTCATTTTCTTTTTAATTTCAGTTATATATTAATAAAGATGGCAATTTATGATTTTCTGTTGAAATATGTGGGAAGACCATCCCGCAAACCACCCCCCCACCCCCCCCACCCCCCAGTCCCTGAAACACCAGAGCGCCTTGCCTCTTCCAAGAGTCCCCTCCTGCCTTGCACACACCCTCCCATTACATGGTCCACTTAGCCTGGAGTGTTCTTTTCTTCCTGATATGTATCTTTTAGGACATGGATCTTTACCTTGAATTATTATCCATACATATGGTACCTGGCATGTCTTCCAGACAGGTGCACCCAGGTGTTAGATAAACAAATATTTTATCTGGAAGAATTTACAAGAAGGAGAGCTCTTTATATTTTTTCTAAAAACCATTGATAGTATACACTGTGTGGGGATGTACAATTCAGTGCTCTACTAATTTGTGTGAAATATGCCATTTAAAGTAGAAATAATTGTAAAGTATTTTGATGTTAGGTTAAGCACAGGAGTGAAGTTCCCACTTTTTTTATGCAGTCAGATTCATTGCTTTTGGGTGCCTGGGTGGCTCAGTGTTTGAGCATCTGCCTTTGGCTCAGGGCATGATCCCCGGGTCCTGGGATGGAGTCTGGCATCGGGCTCCCTGAATGGAGCCTGCTTCTCCTCTGTCTTCCTGTATCTCTGTCTCTGTCTTCCATCTCTTGTGAATAAATAAAATCTTTGAAAAAAAATTCATTGCTTTTTGGTCCTTTGTGATGGTGTTGAATGACCCTAACCAATCTTTAAGGCACAGAAATGAGCCTCTTGCAGTCTTAGAGTCGAGCTACTGGCCTCCAGTACTTGCCTTTTGCTTATCATATGTCTCCCTGGTAATTCACAGCCTCTTTGGTCCCCCATCTCCTCATCAGTAAAATAATGCTGATTCCTTTATTTGACAAGAGTAGGTTACAAGAATTACAGTTAGAAAAGTCTGTGGCATGTGCATATCCACTGTACCATACGGGATGAAAGTATGGATCCCGGAGTCCTCTATTGCTTGGTTGGAATTTCTGCCTCTGCCTCCTTCAAGCTGTGTGACTCTGGGCAAGCTCCTCTCTCTGTACCTCAGGCTCTGGTTCAGAGGATGGGAAATAGACTCTCCCTCTCAGAGAGAGGGAGAGTTTAATTCTTTGTGGAAATTAAATCAGACACTGCATGCCAAGCACATGTAGCAGTGAGTGCCCCATATATGGTAGCTGCCTTAATATAATGATAACAAACTTTCTTTTTTTTTTTTCTCATTTAGTACCTTAGGCTTTTACTTATATCAAGGCCTTGAGAGAAAGAGAGAGAATTGTTATATTAAAATCATACTCTGCCCCAAAGCAAGTATGACCTAAAAGGAAAAGAAGGCTAGGGTTTAATGTTGAGTCAGATGATTTCTCTAGTTATCCTCGGGGAAAACCAGCCAAGCAATGAAGTCGGAGGACTATGGTTCATTTTATTCCTCATCACCCAAAAGTAGCTTCTCTGATTTTTCTCTTTTTTTTTTTTTTCTTTTCTTCTTTCTAGGAAGAGGCAAGGAGAGTCGTTTTTCCTACTACTCTTATCATCATTGTTACTTATCTAGTAACAACTCACCATCAGAACATAGAAAGTACTTATCCTTCGGAAACTCCCTTCTGTTACTCACTAATTTGCTTTCAGTTTATACTTTGATGCCAAAGAGGCAGATTCCAGTTAAAAACAAAACAAGGGTGCCTGGGTGGCTCAGCGGTTTGAGTATCTGCCTTTGGCTCAGAGCGTGATCCCTGGTCTGGGATTGAGTCCCGCATTGGGCTCCTTGCAAGGAGCCTGCTTCTCCCTCTGCCTATGTCTATGCCTCTCTCCCTGTGTCTCTCATGAATAAATAAAATCTTTAGAAAAATAAAACAAAACAAAAACCCTGGCTGACACAAGACCTGAATAGCCAACTCACCAAGATAATCATGCCATGCTAGAAAGTTGATTAGTCTTAGAATCTGGTTCCTCTGGGATTCTTGGCAGCAAGAATTTCCTCAAGGCAAAGAGGAAATACAGTAAAGTCTGCCTATGTATACATACAAAGCCCCCATACACATTTTTCTATAAAATTCAAGGGCTTTGTTTTTGGAAAGTTTGCAGGAGTCCTAGTCCAGGGTTAAAGTAGCACGTGAGTGCACCAGTATGTATAAGATGCTCTAGAAGAGCTGTGAGGCAAATAAAAATAAGGAATGGTATCCTGTCCTTGAAGAGCTTACAGTTGTGTGGGAAACCATGAGTCATGAAACCAACGTACACAGAGCAGCCACAATGGACCAGGTTCTGGGCATGGCCCTGAGAACACAGTGAAGAAAACACAAAGGATTCCTGCCCCAGTGCCTTGTGCACCAGTGGAAGAAAGAGAAAGAGGCATTAAATGTAATGAAGTCCTTTGTTTTTGTTGTTGTTTTTTTTTTTTTTTTTTTTTTAAAGGTGTGGAGCCCAGCGCAGGGCTTGAACTCATGCCCCTGAGATCAAGACCTGAGCTGAAATCAAGAATCTGATGCTTAACCAACTGAGCCACCCAGGCACCCCAAGTCTTTTTTTTAAAACTGTGTACAATACATAACAAAATTTATCATCTCAACTATTTTAAAATATGTGGTTCATTGACACTAAGTACATTCCCATTGTTGTGTAACCATCACCACCATCCATCTCCAGAACTCTTTTCATCTTGCACAACTGAAACTTTGTACCCATTAAACAATAGCCCCCCTTCCCTCCAGCAAAAAAAAAAAAAAAAGAAAAAAGAAAAAAAGAAAAAGAAAAGAAAAGAAAAACCTTTGATTGTGAATGTGGTCAGTGCTTTGAGGGAGATGAAGAAGACACTGTGACATAAATGATGGGACAGCAGGAAGGACTCCCACCAAGAGATAGTTGGGGAGGTAGATCAAGAGTGGGAAAGAAGCATAAGCCAGGTAGAAGGAACAGCATGTGTGATGGCTCAGAGTCATGACAAGGTCTGCCCTTTTCAAGAAAGAAAAAGGAGCCAGTATGGTTGGAGCAGGGGCCAGGAGGATGAAAAGTTTTAGTTTAGTGTGCATATGGATGTTTGTGCATCCTTCATAATTCAGCAAAAGCATCCTCACCATGCCCTAAACTAACAAGGCCCATCTGCAGCTTTTTTAGTAACCTGGAGTACAAACTCAGAGCCACTGCTCAGAATTCCAGGCAGTGCCCACACCAGGAATTCACAAAAATCCTTCCTGGCTGGCTGAACAAGTGGATCCTTCCTTGACACAGGACCAGAGAGGGGAGGTCTGATAGGAGCAGGTGGTCGGCATTCTCCTTGCCACCAGCTTCCCATCCCAGTACCCCAGAGTGGTGGGAGGGAGCATGAAGGAATGTCCCTGTGGCACTGGCACCCAGGAGCATTTTTTTGTGAAGCCAGAGCAATGGGTTCTAGATAGGGAGGTGCAGGTTGCGTGAGAGCTGGGTAGTCTGATGGCTGCTCTAGCCAGCTGGCTGTCCTTCCCCCTCTTGATGCAGGGGAGCCAGCCCGGGGTGCCTGTGCACAAAGCCAACAAAGCCAAGTTTTGTTTTATTTTTGTTTTTGTTTTTGTTTCAAACAGCTTGCATATGTTCTTGGTTGCAACTCAGAGGTCTCACCCATGGATCCTGCAAGAGACTCCTTTGACCTGGAAAAATTCATAATGGCAATTAGTTTTACTTAGCTCTTAAGCCGGCCTCTGTTCCTGTAGAACCCTTAAATTTGAGTAGGCCGGGAACCTGATAGCAGAAACTAGTTGGAGCACTGTCCATGTATTTGAGCATTGATGACAGTTGGTGAGACCTATCCCAGATTTCGGCAGCACCATGTTATTCCTCCACTACTTTCACCATAGCCCAATAATTAACAAGGGAGATGCTTCTTTACCTCTCTATACTTTGTAGAGAAGCCTTGCATTACCCTAGAGGAAGGAAGCTTGTATCTTTCTCTGCTACAAAGAATCTTCATCTCACCCATGTAAAAAGGTGAATAAAGTTACTTAGGAGAAAATTGTATTGGGGATTTTTTGTCTTTTTGAAGAGCCAAATGAAGTCTTTTGAAACATAGAAAATTCTTTTTCTCATCTGGAAAGAGCTTACTGCCTGATAGAAGTTGAAGGTTTAACTTCTGTGCTATGAAAGCTTTTTTGGCAGGCTTTAGAAAGTAATCTGTCCATGGCTCTCCCCAAACCTCCCCACCCCCCCCCACCCCCCACATCTGTAGCTTGAGGACCCTTCAAAATAGTAACCAAAACTACAACCAACCTTCAGATGATGATGTCTTGGCTAAGTGACTGCCCACCTTGCATTAAGTGAGGATTATTTCAAAGCAAATGTATTTACAAACAGCACTCAAAAACTGGAATTAGAATGCTAGGCCGGCCAATCTGAAATTTATAATATTTTATTTGTTTAAGCAGAGATGAAATCTGAAATATTTTAGAATCCTGTCTCTTGATTTTCTTTTCCTTTTCTTTCTTAGCTACATAACTCCTCTCCTGAAACAAAGTCTTGTGTGTGTCCCAATATACAAAGCCAATCAGGAACATAGCTCTTGGTCTGTCCCTTTGCCCTTCCCAGCATGTGATGGCCCATAAGGTACCTCCAGGGGATTAGATAGAAGCCACTGGGTCACTAAGTGAGACTAGTTCTCTCTCCTACCCTATGCACATGTCAGCTGAGCAGGCAGATAGATGGCAGAGCCAGGACTGGAACCTTAGGACCTTAAAATACAGTCTAAGGATCAAATAATAATAGCTAATATTTACAGAGGACCTATAACATGCCAGGAGAAGTAATCAGTATAGTTAACGTAGTATATCACATTTAACCTTGCACTGATAGCACAAAGTGGTATTATCTTATACATTCATACACTGAGGAAACTGAATCCCATTGATACACATCAGTCAATAAATGGCAGGGCTAGGACATAAACTCACTTTTGTCTCACTCCAGACTCCACATTCTACTCCACTGGGTATACTGCTTGCTCTCTCATGCCGTGTCTCCAAAACAGAGGATGAACTTAAGCATCTCAAAATTTTAAAGACTTGACTCCCTAAAACCATTTTTTTTTTTTAAAGTAGACAGACAGACAAGACTCAGGCTCTTAAAAATGTGGTCAAGCTGCTACATAAATGGGCGTCGGCTATATCTAAATTGTTGCTTTAAATTTTGCCAGCATAGCTTCTAGGCTGATAGTTTTGTTTGCTTTCTAATATACCTTTGACACTATGTGCAGAGGAATGCTACCGCTTGTCTCTGTGTCCCTCCTCCTTGAAGGCAAGGCAAAGGTGTCCAGGGCCACATGGAGGGCTACTCCCCCAGAAGGCAGTGGGAGGAATTGAAGTAAATGACAGTGTTTGAGAGCTTGTCGATTTCTTTGCATATCTCACAAACATGTATTGACATGTGTTCATCCATAAATAAGACACATTAGTGTTTCCCATTTTTTCTTGTTTGTTCTGTTTCTTCATTTTCGTTGATAGTTCTTTCAAAAACATGTCTAGTAAAGTCTGAGACCTAATTAGAGACTTATCTTTAGATAAATAGATTTATGTCCTTGATGGCCATCATTATCCAGCATAAAGATTTGGAGGACAATCCCAGATAAAGGAAATAGGATCACTCTCTTCTTTCCCTTGGTTGTTTTACATGTGTACTAATTTGTGGATTGTTTGTATTAATGAAAAAAGCAAAACATTCCCCTTACAAAGGGACAAAGACACGTGTCTGCTACACCTCTGCTCCCAAATGCACGGTAAGACTTGAAAGTGAGCCAGGATTTGAAAATGTTGGATTGGGATAATGTTATTTTTAATTTAATATAAAGTGTTTACACTTCATTTTTCTGGCAGTGGACTTACTATGTAGGTGGTGGAAGATTTCCTGTAAGTTTTGCAAGTTCCAGAGAAGGAGGGTTGCAATATATACCCTCCCTCTGTGGTCACAGCCGCAGGAAGGGTGATTTCTTAATCTGCTATAGTTACATGTGTAGGTGAATGGTGGGTATTACAGAGGTGTACTTTCAACCCTGGGACTGTTGCAAGTTCACAGTTACATTAAGAAAAATAAGAGTGGTCTTTTTAGGAATTCTCAATCTTGAGTCTTGAAGAAAGATTTCATCTTTTCCCTAAATGTGTGCCCCGGTCACAATTGCCAGCTACAATACCTCGTGGGTAAAGCGAATATTTCAAGCATGACTGAGCTTATTAAAAGCCAGAGGCGCTTCCTCTACTGGGGTTTAGAAATTTCAAAGGATGGGGGTTGGGGAGGAGGAATCATGGCAGGCCCTACAGAGAGGGCAGGAGGATGGAAGCAACAGGTTCCAAGTGTATCCGCTATGCTCCTGCAGAGCTCTGGGTCGTCCAGGAATGTGAATTTAGGAAGGTAACGCCTGCCCATCTGGGGCAGGAAAAAAAAAGTAGACTTGGTGGAAAATGTAGGCACTGTTATTTAGATGGGAGTGAGAGGTGCAATTGAGGTGGAAATGCATTTAACAGGCTTTACTTATACCAGGAGAGCCAAATTTGCCGAGTGGGGGACAGGTGCAAGTGGAAGATACCTTGAACAGGCAGGTTCAGAATTGGAAAATGGGGAGAAATAATCCATTTCAAAATTTCCAACTGTGGCGTTCAGGCCGGCTCAGTTGCTGAAGCATGCAACTCTTGGCCTCAGGGTTGTGAGTTCGAGCCTCATGTTGAATATAGAGATTACTTTAAAACAACAACAAAAAGTCTTAAAAAAAAATAAAAAAACAATCTACCATCCATGTCAAAGGGGATGTGTGAGTGGATTATCCCAAAGGGGGTCCTGTGGTTTTAGCCGTCTGAGAGATGCCTCTCTGCAGGCGAATAGGGGGCTAGGAACAGAACATCACAGGATAGCAGGGGCCCTGGGCTCAGAGGTCCAGAAACCCAAGTCCTGGGCCCAGCTCTCCTTCATGGTGTGACTCTCGGAGCTTCAGCTGTCCACATTTCCCTTCCTGCCTGTGCCAAGTGAGGATGAAGACATTAGACTGGATGCCCAGTTCCTAGGTTCTCTCAGCTGCAGACAATGATGACTTTCTCTGTTGGGCATTCATCTCACTTCAGAGATGCTCCCAGCTAGGCAAGGCAGCAAAACAAAGGCAGGCAGCCCCGCCTGGGGGTGTGGGGTGTGCCTTTAGGTGAGAAGTCCTCCTGGATGAATGGGAAACACAGCAGCCTTTTCCTGGTCCAGAGCACTCCACTTAGCAAGCATTGCACAGAGCCTGGCTCAAGCTGCAATGAATGAACGCTGACTTCAGGCTTTACCCTGGGTTTCAGGTCACCCTGATTGTTTGCAAAACATGTCCCCCCCCCCCTTTTTTTTGTCCCTTGCCAGTACTTGTTCTCTCTGTGAGTAAAAAACACATCCTGAGGGAGCCTGTGTGCCAGTTTGCAGCAAGCTAGTGTTGGGGCTTCCGTACCCTGGCCTTCTAGGCCCTCGGCTCTGGGACAAGGATGCCCCCGGGAACTTAGGAGACACACGGTTGTTTTGACATCAAATTCGAGGAAGTTACTCAGAGCTTATTCCTTTGAAGGAAAAAGAAGAGATAACTCTTTAACATTTTCAGAACCTTATCTACAATTTATTCAAGTCCAGGATTTTAGATAGATTTTTGAAGAAGAGCTTTGCGCTTGAGATCATTCCTTTTCTTTCTTTCTTTCTTTCTTTCTTTCTTTCTTTCTTTCTTTCTTTCTTTCTTCTCTCTCTCTTTCTCTCTTTCTCTCTCTCTCTCTCTCTCTCTTTCTCTTTCTTTCTCTTTCTTTCTCTTTCTTTCTCTGTCTTTCTCTTTCTTTCTCTCTCTCTCTCTCTCTCTCTCTCTCAAAGCGACTTAGCCAGTTTGGGGTTTTCAGTGTTTAGGGAAAAGTTTAAAAAGTTGACCTGTGAAGCACACAGTCATGTGTTCTAAAAGCTACTGTTTTACTGATCCCTTGGTTTTTCGCAAGTAAACCTTATACATTCTCATGGTATGCCAAACATGTGGCTTTGTGAGTGAGCACCCTCATACTCACTAGAGCTGAAGTGCAATTGGACCCCTTTATGTTTATGAAATTTTGTGCAAATTGCTTCAGTCTTCATGCCAAGGATGGAATCAAAGAATGATTCTTGGACATGGTTTCCAAGTTTGGAGGCTCATTTGTGTTTTGCCTGGTAGAGCTGCCCTGTTTTGTGTGTGTGTGTGTGTGTGTGTGTGTGTGTGTGTGTGTGTGAATAAAATTAGTCCTAAGTGGAGGCTCATTTGTGTTTTGCATGGTAGAGCTGCCTTGTTTGTGTGTGTGTGTGTGTGTCTGTGCGTGTGTGTGTGAATAAAATTAGTCTTAAGTGTTAAGTTTTTCCGTCTTTCAAAGAAAATTCTTTTGAAGCCTGAAAATAAAACTATAGTATAAAACAAATAGTGTTTGGGAGGCAGTAAAAAGATGAAGATGTGGGGTGGAGGGGGAAAGTTGCTCAAATAGGAAGGGGAGAGAGACCCACCTATCTCCCAGCACACCCTGGGCTTCCTGCACATCATCCCTTCATTTGGCCTGCGGCGGTCAGGTCACTTGCTGTCATTACAGGCCAGCTAGTGACAGCCATCTGAAGGGGAAAGCCCCTGAACTTTCCACCCTGCTTTTCAGAGCTAACAGTAGGCTTTGTCGTATTTTGCTTCATATTCTGGTTTTCTTCGAGGCCTAAGTGATGTTGGGCCTGCAGCAATACATTCACTTTATAATTTGACTGATACTCTGGGAAAAAGCTGAATATCTAAAATCAGAAATGATACTAGCTATTTAATGGTTCAGAGATCAAATAAAAATATACTCTCAGAGGTTTCCTATTTAATTGGAAAAAGCAGAAGGTACCTGTGAGCCCATCTCCACTGGGTATTTACAACGTGAAACACACTCTTTCAACTAGCATTTTACACATGAGATGCCTATGTTAGCACTTCAGTTTAACCCAATTTTACCGATCACTTACAAAAAACCAAAAACCAAGAAATTCAACTCCAAAGATTAAAAAAAAAAAAAAAATTAAGTTGGGGGAAGGAGAGTCTTAAACTTGGAATAAACCTTTCCAAAGTATAGAGTCAAGATTTTTCCTCACGTGAAACTGGCAAAATGATACTTATCCATAGGACTGGATTTATATCACCAACATAGGATTTAAGTACTTTTAATGCTTTCTGACAAGGGTGATAACATTTTTATCAAAACTACTGCCCTACCACCACCACCTCTACCACTCACAAAAATAAAAACACTAAACAAAATCAAATATAAACCAAGAGAGTTCTGGGGAATGATAAGGTATTTTTGGTTTGGGTGTTTGTGTTTTTGTTTTTTGAGTTGTTGGGGTTTTTTGTTGTTGTTTGTTTTTGGTAACAATCTTTGCAAGGACATTCCAATATCCTACATTTGTATGTTTTTCCAAGGCATTTTTGAATCATTAACTAGATGAAATAAAACTTCAGTGAATTTTTGTGGGTGTAGGTGTTCTGTGGTCCAGTTCTCCAGAACTGATCCTCAGAAGGTTTGTGTGGTAATTCTGTGAACTAGAATGTGTACGATCGTCTGGGACACCCTGTTCCCCTTGTTTCCCGATAACAGAGCTTACTGTACTTGGAAGTCTGGTGAATCTTTTGTGGTTTTTCCACAGTAGTAAAAATACTTTCATGTTGGGAAATGGGGCCAATAATCAGATTAGATAATGGAAAAGAATAACGTGGTGTTGTAGCATAACATATGCTCTAAAATAGATGTTTACAAGTCTGAAAGTGCACCATCAGGAAGTAACACAATCAAAGGAGAAAGGAACCAAGAATATAGAGAGGTAAAATGACTAGAAGCCAGTACTGTTACTATTCATGCTCCTCAGGTAGATTTGGTTACAGAAGAAGAGAGCATTTTTCTCTTAAGCCACCTAAAATTTTTTTTCAAGATACAATACTGCATTTAAAAAGCATATACTCTTTGGGGTGCTGGGGTGGCTCAGTTGACTAAGCATCCAACTCTTGATTTAGGCTCAGGTCATGATCTCAAGCTTGTGGGTGAGCCCTGCATAGATTGAGCCCTGCCATCAGGCTCTGTGGTGAGTGTGGACCATGCTTGGGATTCTCTCTTTCTCTCTCTCCCTCTGTCCCTACCCCCTCTGCACTCTCAAAAAAATAAAATAAAAATAGAAAATAAAATGAAAAGCATATATATCTTTAAGGGCTAAAATTTAAATAATTAGCAAAAAATCTCCCAAGAAAATGGGCCAGAGACATTGAAAGCCAGTTAACTCAGGAGGTACTGCAAGTGACCAAGAAATGGGATGGGGGAGGGGGCAAAAATCCCAACCTCACTGGCAGACCCAAAACTGAGATGAGATACCTGTTTTCCCTTCTGACATTAGGAAAGAAAGAAAAATTGGCTTAAGGGCCATTTCCCCTTTCCTTTTACAAAGATGAGCCACTCTTGAGGCTGTTATCAAAGAATGTGTTAGTCTCTAGAAACATTTTTCAAGAGGACCCTGAAGGGCTTTGCAAGATTTTTGAGGTCATTGACTAGGTGTGTAGCCTCCCAAGGAGGCAGCTTTGGAGGAACTGTTCTTATTTCCTCTACACCTGTGATGAGGCTGGACCACAATGCATCTGTGTATACAGGTGTGCACATACAAATGTAAATTCCACACATACTGTAGAAATCTACCTCTATAAGTACTTCATTCATTTATCATTGTGTCCTGGTGAAACACTTCACTTGTTGACAAGTTTTATCCAAAACTTTGTCTGTTGGTCTCTAAATAGTAGTTGCCCTGCAAGTGGTTGCATTCAGTTCAATTTTTCTTTAAGATTTTATTTATTTATTTATTTATTTATTTATTTATTTATTTATTTGAGAGAGAAAGAGAGCGTGAGAGCAAGATAAAGCATGAGCTGGGGGAGAAGCAGATGGAGAGAGAGAGGGGTAGATTCCTTGCTGAGCAGGGAGCTCGATGTGGGACTTGATCCTAGGACCCTGAGGTCATGATCTGAGCCAAAGTCAGATGCTTAACCTGCTGAGCCATCCACGTGCCCCCAGTTAATTCATTTAAATGATGTTGACATAAACGTTTATATATGTGGAAAGGGGCTTTTGTTTGGGTTGTTGTAGCACTATACCTTTTGGGCTAACAATTTCTGCCAAAATAAATAGAAAGAAGTGATAGCTATAGACCATGGAGCTCCCCTAATGGGCACGTGCCATAAACAATCTATCAGTAGCATTGATACTCGGTCAACACCAAAAAGGCATGCAATTGCCCAGAAATGGGTACTACCACTGGTTTTAAGAGCTATAGCCAAACCCACAAAGCTAGAGGCCTCTCCCTCTGAGCTTGGCCTCCACTTGGACAAAACAGCCCCCAATTTGTCCCTCCAGGACATAGGCCTGCCTTGTTAGGAAATCAGTGAAGTTTAGTAGGAGCCCACAATACCTCACATAACTCTGTGTACAGTAACAGAGAATGGAAATAGGACTGTAAGCACGAACAAGCAGACCAGTTATAAATATAGAATACTCTTTCAATTCCACTTTAGTTAGTCATGGAGGGACAGTGTGAGTTTTATAAACTTATAAGGAATATACAAACAGTTCCAAATTTAAAATAACTTGGAGTAATTTTTAAGTGTGTGAAAAGAATATTTTTTTCCACCCTGTCCATTTAAGCATCTGTGACAGGCAATAGTAAGTGATGGGTGTCTTTACGTGCTCATGCCTGGCGGTCACAGCACTGGGAAGGGTTTCAAAAGAATCACCCATTTGTCAGTGAAAGACTCAAAAAAAGATGGGAGATGGGGGCGTGAGTTGTGTCTGATGCAGACACTTGGTGTTCCCATGTGAAGAAACAGCCACAGACTGCCCTCACTGTAGTCCTCCTGGTCCCCTGAAGCATTCCCCCCTCTTTTCCTTAATTTTTTTTCCCATTGAAACTTACCCATGTCTCCCAAATTTGAATGTAGGCTTTGAATATGAGTTTATTTTCTTAAAAGATTGATTGATTGATTGATTGATTTGAGTGGGGGAAGCAAAAAGGAGGGAGAAGGAGAGAATCTCAAGCAGACTCCCCACTGAGCACAGAGCCTGCCTCTGGGCCTTGATCTCATGACCCCAAGATGATGATCTGAGTCAAAATCAAGAGTCAGACACTTAAGTGACTGAGCCACCCAGGTGCTTCTCAGTTTGTATACTTTAAATGGGTGAATTGTCTCAATAAAGCTGTTATTTAAAAAAAAAAAATGTGTGAAGGAAGAAAAAAAAATCACATAGCCCACAGTAACCCAAACCAGCTCAGTTAGAGGAGGATTCCTGACCTGTCTTCTGCTCCTCACTTAGCTTTGGTATTACTTGTGATTCTGCATTGTGTCATTGCACTGATGGCTGTTCTTTCTTTACTCTTCTTACTAATTAGCTCTTGAAATTTTTACTTAATAATGGGGCTATCTACAACTTTCCTCTTTTTGGTTTCTTGGTTGGTTGGTTGGTAGCTTGCTTGTTTGCTTTCTTTCTTTTTTTCTTTTTCTTTTTTCCTTTCTCTCAGTGTTCTGCCTAGCACTACTTCTTGGATCTTGGAGACTTAAGTGATCTAGTGGGCACTATCTGTAGATGATTATTTCTTTTGCTCATTAATGAAATATTCAGTAGCCAGTATGAAATGTTTTCCCAGAACTCTTGGCTTACCTTGTGTACTAGACAGTGAGTCTAGTCTTGGGAGCTTGACTATTTCTTATTTCTGTAAGCCTTGATTATATGTGCTTATGTGCCCAACCTAGGGGAAGGCACAGAACTCGGGTTTTTTTTTTCTTTTTTTTTCTCCTCTGTGACCAAATTTTCAGTCTTGCTGAGACATATGAATTGGTGAAGGAAATGAACTCTGGTTATCTAATCTCATGAGTAAGACTTGTTTGGGTGACATGGGTTCTGCAGGTCACCAAGTCTCCCTGGGTCTTGCTGGTCTGGCTTCCTGATAGCACATTTATATAGAGTTGCATTTGCCCCATAGAATGTATGCCAATTCAGTGTCTTCCAGTGTTGCCACTGAGCAGTGACATTTAATGATAAACCTGATGGGGCTCAGCCTTGCAAATTTGTGCTGGAAAAAGAAAATGTCCTTGAGGGTTCTGTTTGTTATAACTCCATAAACAAAGAAGGCTTAGTGGGCCCATGTTATCTCCTTAATATCACCTGGAGGCATGCCCCTTTTCTAGAGTGTCACGTTTCGTGGGTTTTGTCCTTCCTTCAGACTAAGTAGTATACCTCAGGGAGGGGGAAAGGATGCTAGGGCTTGTGATTTATTTTTTTTCCCAATGGAGGCATGCTTAAAAAGAAAAGTGGCAGAAGAAGGACATCTTAGCCCTTTCCTTTTAGGCGACACAGACCAACTGAAACATCGTGCCACCACAGAACAACGTGAGTGAAAAGGCAGCCACCCCTAGTCCTGCAGATCTAGGTTTCAAGCCCATGTTTACAGCTTACCAGTGATTAAATTGGGCAGTTAATAACCCTGGACAGTGATTAAATCTCTATGCCTCCATTTGGTCAGCTACAAATGAGGATGATGATACCCCATGTGATTATTAGGAAGATTAATGTATATAAGGTACTGAATGGATTGTCAAGCATGTGGGAAATGTCCCCATGAACGTTAACTTTATGTGAACCTAGAGACCTGTATTCAGATCAAAGTTGCATCCATATAGGAGAGTCTCAAACAGTTACTACGAAAAAGAAGACAGGAGTTTTCAGCAATTAGAAGCTCAGAATAAGCTATCTCGGTGTGATGCTGATAGTTAAAGATCCTTCAGAGATTACCCCAAGGATGTTGCCTTGGTCACAGAAGACCACCATTGGTCTCCTAATCACCTGGTATTCCATGCTGTCCCAACTACTTTTGCTGTGTTAAGAATAGGTTTGAGGGCAGATGTTAAGAAGCAATGGTATTCATGTATGTTACATGAGTATAACTGAGTAAGGCACTCGGAGGGAGGCCAGAATAACTGGCTCAGAATTCTGAGGCTGAGTATTTGCAAGTCTGACCTATGAAGAAAGCCTCTCTTCCCCCTGAGTATCAGACAGCTGAATGAGGCCTTGGGAGTGCGGAGTGTGCCAGGGAGGGAAATGCATTCTCTGGGGGTATAAGGAAGTACTTGGTCAAGGTTGGGGCTGCCTGGCCTTTGAAATAGCACTTTGTCTAAGGTAATGAACCCCTGAGACATTGCTTGAAGGCTTACCTAGGTTTTTATAGAGAAGTACCTGAGACAGGCATGAGTTGAGTGCTCTCTGAACTGTCTTTCCAGTCTAAGACTCTCTGCTTGGATGACAGTGGTGAATATGACTGCATAAGTACTTGTTGCTTCTGAACTAGAGACAGATCTAATGGCCCTAGGAGCTTCTTGCACAAGACTGCCTGCTATTATTGCATGTTCCAATGTGGTCCCCTTAGGTGGAGTGGAAGGTTGAAGAAGACCATTAACTGGGGAGCTCAGGGGAAGGGGTGGTGTGGTGAGGAGCAGACATATGTAACTTCTTGCTCCTCTCTATAAACCCCAGTATTCCAGAAAATTAACAGGTTCAAACACTGTGGCCCACCCTTTTTGCTCACCAGCCCTTCTGTGCTCAGTGGGAGTTTTGTTCCCAGGCCTCTCTGTGTCTGCATGCATTCCCAAAGGCCCTGGTTCTCACCATAACCTTTCCAGTGGGCGCACTGAATACTTTTGATCCAAAAGAGAAGACCAAGTATCTTCATGATTGTAACCATTAAAATGTCTCTCTTTCTGGCTGCTACTGTGTTGGAATGTTTTCCCCAGCACAGGAGGAGGTTTCTTTTGGCATAGAGAGGAGAAACATTGTTGCAAATGTGACTTCTTTTGTGAACATTTAAGACATGGGTTGCCACTGGAACTTTCTTTTTCTGTTGGTAACTGATTTGGCTTACCCAATATCATTTTCTAGGCAGAAGCTTATCTTGGAGTTGTTTTAAGCTCCACCTGGAATTTCTAAGCAGTGGTTCTCTAGAGTTTTCCATTTGCCAGTTCTCAGGATGTTAAGAAACTTGACAGTCGATTCTTCTTGTCTTCCTTTGGAGAAAATTGTGCTTTGCTATATATATGTGTGTGTGTGTGTGTGTGGTGTGTGTACACATATATATATGTGTGTGTATATATACATATACATATATATACACATACACACACAATACATGTATGTGTGTAGCTCACATATAGTGTGGTACCAGGGTTATTTAGTTTTATTTATGGCCTCTAAGCATTTTCACATAAGCCTGCTTTTCCATGCTAGCTGACTTATTTAGAGAACTCCAGACTAATACACTGGGATAAAATATAGCAGCTCTCCCTGAACTAGGGAAACCTTGATGCTCCTCGCCACTCTGCTCCCATTGATAGAGCTCTTTGCTTTGGGGTGATGGGTAGGGAGGAGTATGTGCATGAGGATAAAAGGGAGGACAGATTGAAGGTTATTTTATGTAGTAAAAGTATCCAGTGAACACCAAGCAACACATCTCTGACTGAACTTATCTTTCTGTCCCTCTAAAACACAAAAGCTCACTACACTTCCCACATTCTCCAGATGTATCTTGAATCTGCCTGCTTCCCCTCACCTGCATCACCGCGTCCTTGATCTAGACCAGCATCATGGCTCATGGAGATGGCTACTGCAACTCTGTGGGCCACCTGTCTATCCTGTTTCCCACTCAGCATCCAAAATGATCCTCCAAAACTCCTACTTGTGGGTTAAAGGGCCCTCCTCAAGTCTCTCTACCTCCCGTGTCACCCTCTTCCCTCTCTGTCTCCTGCACCCCTCCAGTCCTGAAAACCTTGGTCGGTCACACATTAATCCTGAGTCTGGTTCTCTTGGCCCATGCTTCCCATCAGCCCCACCAACACCTGCTAGCTCCTGCTGGCTTTTCAAGCTTGGGTCTGGCAGTCCCTTCTCCTGGAAAGCCCTCCTCACTGGTCCCTTGCTTGCCCCTCTTGATACAACCATTGCCTGCCCTCTGGGTGGGGAGCCCTAGGAGGGCTGGCTGTCTTATGCTTGTCAGGACCTAGCCTAGGGCCTGGCTCATAAGGCTGATGATATTTAACAGTCAAAAGGAACCTTTCTCATCCCTTCACCTATGGCTAAGTAATACCTGGAGGACAATGTTGACAGCCTTGAGTGGACTTGGGCATTCAGCTGACATAGCTGGTGTCTTTCACTTCCCCCGGCCCTCCATGGTATCTTATGGAATCAGCTCCTCCCCTGGCAGAACAAGAAAACCATAAAATTTCTCTGGCCCCTGTATGTCTCTGATGCACTTTGGAGTTGAAGTGCACTTTCCTGGAGTTAGGAAAGGCATCTTTTTTTTTTTTTTTAAATGGAACAGTGGTGTGTCACTTAAGGTAGCCAAGAAATCATTGTCTTTAAACTAACCTGTGTTCTGAGTCAGAAGTTTGACGTCATTCAGACATCCACGAACCTGTTTCTATTCTTTAGAAGTTATTTGGGATAAAATTGTGACTAAGTGGCCCCCTTTCCATTTTTTGTTCCTTGAGAAGAGGTAGAGTTTCCTACCTTCTTTTCCCTTCCAACAGAACACTTTATAATCATATACATTTTTTAAATGGTTGCTTTTGAGTAAAGTTTGTTAACTCACGGGCAAGAACAAAAGTAAATGTTTAAAAAACAAAACCAAAAACAAACCAGGGACTCCTGGGTGGCTCAGTGGTTGAGCATCTACCTGTGGCCCAAGTCCTGATCCTGAGGTCCTGGAATCAAGTCCCACATTGGGCTCCCTGCAAGGAGCCTACCTCTCCCTCTGCCCATGTCTCTGCCTCTTTTTCTGTGTCTCTTACGAATAAATAAATAAAAATTTTTAAAAATCCCTAGAAAGAACTTACTGAATATAAGGACACTGGGGAGAGAGAATGTTAAAGGCTGATGTGTGACTTATTTCCCATTCAAGAATGAAGAGAATGAGCTTTTATATGCAGCGCCTCATTTTTATGTGGCTGTGAACCCAAATCAGTCCTTTCAGTGGTAGATGTGGGACATGCCTTAGCTTTTCTGACAATTTAGATCGGCTATTGTTTTTATTCTTGGTCATCCTAAGAATTCCAATAAGTAGAAGGATCTTGTGAGCAAAATAAATTTGCTTTTCCCCTGTATATCTGTTAGTTTATAGCAGCTTCCATTTTCCTTTTATTTGGAAAAGTAGAAATGCCTTTAATCACATTAGGTGTGCTCCTTCTTCATGGAAGCCAGGGAAGAGGTTCCCTTCCTGTCTCCCATAGCTCTGTAATTGGAAATTTGGTAACTGAACTAAATTTTAAGTTTTGGCATTTGTATGGAGCAGCCATCCATCTGCTGGCGAGATGCACTGACCGGGGCTTTTTGAGAAATCCCTTAATAGTCCTAAACACTAATAATATTTATATACATTGAAATGAGACAAAATTTACAGCAGGCTTCTGGGGCTGACTCCAGGACTCTAGTCCTGAACTTCCCACATGTTCTCCTGCCTCCCAGAATCCTCTGATTCTGTGGCAGCCGGGGGAACACCAGCTTCTGTCCCTGGAGCAGCCTCTTTCCATTTTTTGTCCAGCAAACAAGTCACCTCTCTCCTTTTTCCTACTTCCCCATCACATTCCATTTTTATTCCCCTCGCGTAAGGAACCCCTTGATTTGTGATCCCTTTAAGAGGAATTGTTCTGCTTATAAATAACATGATTTTACCTAATTTAAGCTTTGCTGAAATTCCTTCTGAAGGCAGCTCTCATTGCTAAAACAGAACCCTAATTCCCCAACCTGTGTGCTACTTGTGGCAAGAACTGACTGACCATGGAGTTTCATGTAACATGTGCCTTTGAAGGGTCTCAGAGGACCACTGCCCAGAGATGCCATTTCCATTGGAATGGGGAATGGAATGCAAAATATATCTGCAGATACTTTGTCAGGGTTTTGGATTTTTTTTTCCTTTCTTTCTCCTGCTGGAAATGCCCAACATTTGCATCTGGGGAAAGCCAATTCCCAGCATGTGCACAGGGATATTTTTTTCTATTCTTTTCAATGCTCTTGAGTTTTTCATACTATTTAGTATTAATGTCTGTTACTTAAGATTTTACATTGCATGTAATTTAAATTATAAGTAAGGGAAAGGGGGCTTTGCAAGCATATATTGGTCCCACTTAGGCTCTGTTGATGAGTGTAAGATCCTTTTTTTTTTTTTTTTAAGATTTTATTTATTTATTCATGAGAAACAGAGAGGAGAGAGAGAGAGGGGCAGAGACACAGGCAGAGGGAGAAGCAGTCTCCATGCAGGGAGCCCAATGTGGGACTCGATCCTGGGACTCCAGGATCACACCCTGGGCCAAAGGCAGCACTAAACCGCTGAGCCACCCAGGCTGCCTGATGAGTGTAAGATCCTTAATCAATTTTCCCTTCCTCCAGTCACCAAGCATGGTGGTGGCTGATGCCTGAGAGCACCTGCCAGGGACTTCAGTGCTTCTAGTGGGGTGTCTGCTCCACACAGCTGGTTGGTGCTGACCCTAGAGACTGAACACAGGGTTCTTCAGCCAGTTTCATTTTAGCCACATGAACCCATGGGTCTGTTATATCATAAACCTCATAGGGGCAGCAGGACAAGCCTATATCTCTCCTCTCCCCTCACCTGATCCCTCTCTGTCAGTTCTGCCCCCTCTGGTCATTGTAACCTCTATGCTACTGCCCAACAACCTTCCCAATTTGAAAATCTGACCGTGTTCTGCTTAGGATCTTCAGTGATGCCTGTCAGCCACCAGTCAGCATCTAGCCCCCTGCTATCTTCACAGGTACCTGGTCCTCCCACCACAGTCACTGGACTGCCTTTACACACATTCCCATGTGATCTCATCTGTGCTCTTCTTTATTCTTATCCTCCTTGTCTTTCACCTTTCAGCTCCAGCCTCAGCACCTCTTCAAAACTGTCCCTGGTGCCCAGAGCATGCCATGAACCTCCACTCACCCCTGTACTTAGCTGGCATATTGCCCATTCCTTGAGGGCAGGGTCTGGCACACAGGTGCAGCATGTTGCTAAGTGGATCAACAACTAAGGATAAATGGACTTATGTTCCTCTTATTACTTTAAAACCCCGTACTAAAAGAGAGACAGCTTGTCTCTTTAGATCTTGAGCCTTGGAGTTACCTCCATAATGGATATATTTAAAATTAAGTAGTTGTTGAATCTATTTGATAATATTAAATGTCTTCAGGTATGAGATCTGATAGTAGTGTGTGTGTGTGTGTGTGCGCGCGCGCGCGCGCTCACATTTACTACAGATAATACTAGGCTTGTAAATTCAAATTAATGTTACACTCTTCAAGATTATCACCTTGGTGGACAATAGATGTATCGCCACATTTTTGGAACTATCTATAACACATACTATTTTTGCTGTGCTCAGAGATACTTTCTCCTTGTTATGTATTGGGTAGCTTAGTTTTTGGAAATAGCCAGAAGTCACTGAGGCAATTCTGGTAAACAAAAGCAATATAAACCAACAGGAATGGTTTTCTTCTTTGCTTATAAGTAGCCCTGAAGGTGTGTCTCAGGATTTTTTCAGTTGAATCTAATGAATAGCAGGCACATAAATAAGATAAAACTTTTTTATTTCTCTCTCATATAGAAAAGTCTAGAGGTAGGCAGTTCAGGGTTAGCATTTTGGGGGACCAAGATCCTTTTGTCTTGTTCCACCTTATTTTCTTTTTAAGAACTTATTTACTCATGCAAGAGACACAGAGAGGGAGCACAGAGAGAGAGAGGCAGAGACACAGGCAGCGGGAGAAGCAGGCTCCCTGTGGGGAGCCTGATATGGGACTCAATTCTGGGACTCGATCCTGGGACACTGGGATCAGGCCCCAGGCCGAAGGCAGATGCTCAACCACTGAGCCACCCAGGCTCCCCTCTTGTTCCACCTTCTTAATGGGCTATCTCATGTCCAAGATGGCTAGTTGAGCTTGATGCATTGCTTCTGCATCCTAGCTGGCAAGAAGGAAGGGCATGCTCACTCTGTTTGAAGGAACTTTCCGGTAAGTACCAGCCAAAAAAGTTTTATTATATCTCACTAGTTAGGACAGACGTCACTTCTAGCTATGAGAGAGACTAGGAGATATAATATCTACCTGAGTGGCAAAATGCCCAATTAAAAATCAAGGTCCTATTACCAAAATAGATAAAAAGAATAAATAATGGAAGCCAACCTATGGTCTCTGCCAAAGGATAATTTCAAAGGAGAAACTTGCAATATTATTTTAAGAAGCTTGAGAGTATCATGAGAATTTATCTGTTTTCTTCAGAGGTGACTATTCATTTGAATGTCCAAGTTCTGATGTTCATTTTTAAATTCACCTATTTGCAGTAAAATAGGAGCTCTTGGATGCAGTTAGTGGGGTGTAAATTGGTAGAAACTTTGCAAAGGACAGTTTGATCTGGCCAGGTCAATTCTGGAAATTTATCCTAAGTAAATAATTAAAGATTCTCATGAAGACTGCAGTGTTCATTATATTAATAAAATGTTGGGAATAAACAAAATGTTTCATAGTAGGAGACACTTTATAACTTAAACTATACTGTGAGATGCAATGCAGCTGTTAAGTGATTATGGAATTCACAGTATATTATGCCAAAAAAAAGAGAAAAGGTTTCAGGATGATTTGTTCCTTTTTTGTAGATATTTATATGTACATGCACATGTATAAGAAGGGACCTGGGGGAATCCACATGAATATATTGATAAAGTGGGCGTTGGGGGCAGATGGACTAGATGTGCTGTATATTTTCATATCTTATTTGTGATCTCTGATTTTTTTGAGCACGTATTTTGTTTATAAGGAAAAACAATGATAGAATCGTCACTAAATAATGCATTTCAGAGTAAATAATATATATATTTAAATAATTTTGTGTTGTTTCCCAGCTCAAGAAAAAGTAGGAAACATATAATGCAAACCAGATTTCATATTTTGTTGATTTATACTTTATTTGCTAGTGAGGCTAACAGCCCCATAGAGTGTGATCATTATGTCGTCGTTATGGAAATAAAATGCCAGCTCATCTACTTGGGACATGAATTATGGATCTCTGATTTTTAGACACTGTTTTCACTTAAGTTTAGCAGAGTGGCTCAGAAAAGATGGTTTGTAATATACTGTGAGTCCTCTGGGCTGGGAGACACTGCCCAACCTCCCCCTTTTTTTTAATTTTGAGAATAACAATCAGACACAGGGACTTCTTGAATATATAATAGGTTAGAATATGTGAATAGGTTAAAACCATCATTTTTTGGAGTAAGACCATTGATACACAAGCAGACACAAACTTTTCTTTTCTTTCTTTTTTTTTTTTTTTTTAATTTATGATAGTCACAGAGAGAGAGAGAGAGAGAGAGGCAGAGACACAGGCAGAGGGAGAAGCAGGCTCCATGCACCGGGAGCCCGATGTGGGATTCGATCCCAGGTCTCCGGGATTGCGCCCTGGGCCAAAGGCAGGCACCAAACCGCTGCGCCACCCAGGGATCCCCAGACACAAACTTTTCTAAAGCCATTTTGTAAACCCAAATAGTATCAACTTTACTATATTTCTAGTTTAATCATTTTAAAAACAAATGATTTTTAAGTTATTTTTAAATATTTTTACTAATATATGTAATAAAATAATTTTTAAAAGAATCATTTGTGCACACTAAGGCTTTTCAAGGTATTTCAAGGAACACATTCAAAATGCAGAATGGGGATGCCTGGGTGGCTTAGCGGTGGAGAGTCTGCCTTCCACTCAGGTCATGATACCAAGTCTGGGATCAAGTCCCACATCAGGCTCCCTGTGAGGAGCCTGCTTCTCCCTCTATGTCTCTCAAGAAGGAAGGGAGGGAAGGAGGGAAGGAGGGAAGGAGGGAGGAAGGGAGGAAGGGAGGAAGGGAGGAAGGAAGGAAGGAAGGAAGGAAGGAAGTCTTTTTAAAAATGCAGAATAAAAAAAAATGCAGAATGAACAGTGCATGAGGCTCTTAAAAGGAATAATATGCTGTATTGTTCCCACAGGGCTACTACATTATCACTTGGCCTCAGGCAAACCTCTAATGTGGATATCACTACCCCCAATTTATAGATGTGAAAAGTGAGGATCAAGGTCAGAGAAGTTAATAACTCACCAGGAGCAAACAGGGAGTAAATAGGAGAGGCTAGACTTTAAACCTTGGACTCCAAATGCAGAGTATTTTCTCCCTGCCTTAATGAAACTGTGGATATGCTCTGTAATATACTGTCAGTGCGAGTTTACCACAGGCTGGGGAGCCGGGAGATGCTCCATGTGTGGATTTCGTGGGTAAGTGGGTGGGTGCATAGGCGATTGTCTGTCACCAGGGCGACCTGGTTGGGCCAGTGCCCCAAGGACAAAGCAGGTCCAGCCCAGAGAAGGCTGTCCAACCCCTGCCAGGCTCACCTGTTTGTCCCCTCTGCCCCCACAGTGTGCCCGAGTGCTTGCGGGAAGCGGGCGTGCACGGAGAACAACGAGTGTTGTCACCCCGAGTGTCTGGGCAGCTGCAGCGCGCCGGACAACGATACGGCCTGTGTGGCCTGCAGGCATTACTACTACGCAGGCGTCTGCGTGCCCACCTGCCCGCCCAACACCTACCGCTTTGAGGGCTGGCGCTGCGTGGACCGCGACTTCTGCGCCAACATCCCCAGCGCCGAGAGCAGCGACTCCGAGGGGTTCGTGATCCATGACGGCGAGTGCATGCAGGAGTGCCCCTCTGGGTTCATCCGCAATGGCAGTCAGAGGTCAGTCACGCAGTGCACCCCCCCCCCACTCCACCCGCTGCCCCCCTGGGGAACGGTTAAGGACAATGGGTCCACTCCAGAGGGCTGGCATAACTGACATTTTATATGAGATTCCAGGAGCAATTGCTTCCCCCACCCCATCAGCTTGTTTTATATTGCCTTTTGGAAGTATACTGCCTGGCCATTGGAAATTAAGTACCTGATTTGCTGGCCCTTGGTACCTGGAGGTCACACATCTCCCCTCCCTGCACTGGCCAGGCTGCCTGCCAATCAAGGGGTGCTGGGTGTGAGGGAGAGCTGGGAGGACTCGTAGATTTAGGTTGTCCCACTCCTGGTGCTACTCTGCACCAGCCTTGTGAAGTCTTTGGGAGTGCAGGAAGGAAGGACAAGCCAAGCCCCAAACAGCGTCCTTGAGGCAGCCAGAGTCCTAAAAGTCTGTTAGCACAAACTCCATCCTGTGCCCACACTCACAGCCATGAAGAGTAGCCAGGAGCTCAAAGTAACCATACTGTCCATCAGTACCTGTTCATCTCTCACTTCCTCCACCATCACCTTTGCTTGGTTTTCTCTGTCTCTCTCATTTTCTTTCCTGAATGCTGAGACTTACTTGGGAAGCAAAGACATTCTTTACAGCACACAGCATCCCTCTTGTGTATGCCAGCTGGACTTCTGTAAATTTGTTGTTGGTTTATGTTTTTGAAAAAGCAATAGTGGCATTGTTATAAAATATAGAACTGTAGCCCTGGACACAAAGGAAGACCAGAGGTTTGGGGTCCTCGAGCTCTTTCCTCCTCTATGTAGAGCAGAGAACTTTTAGGAAAGAATAGTTCAGTTGCAGTGGGCCAAATGCTTCCTTCATCTTCAAACCAAAGAGAAAAACTCACAGTCCTTCTCAATATTAGACACAAAACAACTTTCCACCTGTTATAATGTCTTTACTATTGTAATAACAAAAATTATTCTGAATACTTCTTAAAAAGATAAGTGTGCCAAGGAGTCCCAATGAACTGTAAAGTATACATATTCCACCCAGAATAAATCTGCCACATTTTACTCACGTTTATTGGCAACCTTAGAATTTAGGAGGGCTTTCCCAGTACCCTGGGGCCATGCCACAGTTCCTCCTGGGGGTGGGAGCAGAGATGGGGCAGCTGGTGCATGAACTGGGGGTGTACCGTCTTTGTCCTGGGGATACATTGTCCTGTAATGTAGTGGGGCCAGAAGGAGGGGAGTGCTGTGCATTTCAGCAATGTTGTTTCTCCCACTGTGGTGCATTTTCAAAGAATCGAGCTGTTATTTTCCCTTCTGGTTCTTAGAGTCTGTTCAAAGCTATAGATAATACCTCTTCTATTTTAAAATAAAACACCAACAAGAAAGAATAAATTCCACTCTCAGCCTATTTGACACGGAGTTTAAAATATTTATTAATGCTGTTTATGCCCTCTCTGTACCAGAATGGATTCAAGGAAGGTTAATCTATAAACATGTAATCAAAGCACTTCCTTAGAAAAACATTTTTAAAGTACTAGAAGATTCCAAGACATTTTAGCAAAGGTGTTGGGTTCAGAAATTTCTATTTGAATAAAATGTCAGGGAAAACTAAACATACACTTAACATATGACCTAAAAATTACACTCATAGACACTCAGCCCAGAGAATTGAAAATATATGTCCATGTAACGTGTACACAGTTGTTCCTAGCAGCTTCATTGGTGATAGCCAAGGACTTGAAAACAAGTCAGATGTTCTACAGTAGGTAAATGGTTAAGCAGTCTGTGGTACATCCATGCCATGGACTATTGCTCAGCAATAAAAAGGAGCAAACTGTTGAAATACACAACTTGCAGAGGCCTCAAGGACATTCTGCTGCTGTGTGCGGGGAAAAAAAAAGCTGATCTCAAAAGGTCACATATATAGAACGCCATTTATATAACAGTCTCGAGATGACAAAAATGCAGTAGTAGAGAACAGATTAGTGGTTGCCAGGAAGGAGTTAGCAATAGGAGAATAGGGGGTGGCTCTATGGGAAATCTTCCTGAAGTACTTCTATATCTTGACCACATGAAGAGGACACAAGAGATGAGGTGATGTGGAGTTACACGTACATTGCACCAGTGTTAATTTCCTGGTTTTGATATTGCATTATATTTCCATAAGATGAAACCATGAGGGGAAACTAGGTAAAGGGTACAAGGGATCTTTCTGTACTCTTGTAACTTTCTGTGAATGTATATCTCAGGATAAAAATTTTTAAAAGGGAGGATGGGGGCATTGGATGATGCATAGGTGAGTTAGAAGAAATCAAAAACCAAAAACATAAAAAGTGCTGAAGGAAAGCTATTATCCACAGTAGAAATAAGAAGGTTGTGTTTGATGTTACAGGAAAGAGAAATATTTCTGTGGTTGGCCCACTTCCTTGGGAAACCTTGCCTGGCATTCTCCCAACACAAAATAGGAAAATCACAGGGAAATTTTGTTTACCTATAAGTCTGTAAACAAAACAAACCCCTGCATCTTTGCCTTAGATATCCAGTAAGGTTTCATTTAAAAAATAAAAAAAAAGACTTTCACATCAAAGACTTTCTCACATAAGCTATTACTTACACTGTTTGCTTGAATGTTTTTTACTTACCCTTGTGAAGTTTAAAAGATCAGTCAAGAACAATAATGTAAACAGACCTGGCTGTCCGGTTCACCATACTATTTATTACACACAAATGCCATAAGATTGTATCATTTGTTTGGAAATCAACACACCTTTGATCCTGGGTCTTGTGGTTCAGCAGCCAGATTAGCGTTTTGTCTGCTATTTCTTAAATGATGGTAGGGAAGCTGGAGAAATGCCAAGCTCACTCTCTAATCCCTGACTCCTGGAGGTCTGCATCATGTTTGGGAAAGTGTTTGGACCCTTTTGGCTCATGACCAAGTAATGGAAGTTCCTTGCTTTCAGTGCAAATGCATGAAAATAACTCTCCAATCAATATGCAAGTTTCTGCAAAACACTGTTGAGAAATAATTTCTGCTGTACTTTAGCAGGACAATAATGGGTCTGTGTTATTCCACCTGTATTTTGAACCTCCTCCCTGGGTTCTGCTGGGATGTTGGCCACAAGAGCCAGACTCCTGTCCAGTGGCAAAGACACCAACGACCCTTTGCTGTTCCTGTCCAGTCTCCCAGCTGCTCCTCCAGGGTGTCCCGGGCAAAGCCACAGCATTAGAGAGTAGCCCTGTTTGCCTGAGGAGCCACCACTGTGTCCTTTCTTCAAGGCTGTTTCTCCCACATGGAACCAGCTGGCTCACCAGCCGACAGCCTATGATACACCACATGCCCTAAGGATGCATCACAGATTTTGTCTGGAAACAGAAATATGCTCTTCCTTTGTAAGCACTTTCTTCCTTTGGTTACAGTTTGAATGGCTTGTCCTGGGGTAGCTTCAGAATGAGATACAGTTTGCCCACTTGAGTGCTTCAAAACAGTTGCTTTTGGTAATGTGTGCTATAAAAACAACTTAGAATAAAAACATTATCTCCATGATTTTTTTAATGCAAGGAGCATAGCATCCTCTGTTTTTTGTTTGATTCTTTATCTTCAACAGCATGTACTGCATCCCTTGTGAAGGTCCTTGTCCCAAGGTCTGTGAGGAAGAAAAGAAAACAAAGACCATTGATTCTGTTACCTCTGCTCAAATGCTCCAAGGATGTACCATCTTCAAGGGCAATTTGCTCATTAATATCCGCCGAGGCAGTAAGTATTCCATCCCCCTGGAAGAGATGGCTGGATCTCTTGGTTTTCTTTTGTTGATGCTTTTATCTCCCACCCACGACTCACAACTGAAGTGCAGGCCTAGAAAAACAACATGGTGCGTGAGCCTCATGCTCAACACCTCTTTTTTGAGTTTCCCTCCAAGATGAAAACAACAACAACAGATTGAAAGAGAGTCTATTTTGTAGCCATTGACTCAGCATTTATTCGCGCCAAGGGTCATCACTCATCTTTCTGCTAGTCCAATCTTATGCAGGAGATGCACATCCTAACACATAGGAGCCCCAAAAGAAGCTGGTGGATCAAAGGTGTGACTCAGCAGCCTCTAGCTGGGGCCAGAGCCATGTGGCTTCAGGTCTAAAGAGTTTTGATTACTTGGAGGTATTGAGACTGAGCAAAGGAAAGAGTTTAATGATACTGCTTTAAAATTTTGTGAAGCCCAAAGTATGGTTAATCTCTACATTTACTTCGGAGACTACCCTCAAAAAATACTAGCATGTGTCATCACATATTTAAAGCTTCAACCCTTTTTGATCTTAAACTAACGATGGCTTCTAGCCTTAAATTCTCCACCCCTGGGACTACTCAGTCAAGGAACCAATGATAGTTTCATAACCTAGAATAAAAGCAGTAAGGAGACCTGGAGGTTGAAAGGATTTTTTTTCCTAAATCCTTTTGCAGAGAAATTTTTAATTTGAGGGGGAAAAATGAGTGATTTATTTATTCTCTGAATTTACTTTTCCTTAATACTGTTTGTTTGGTGAATAAGCTATGCTCTTATGGTTTACAGATGGCAAAAACACATTTGTGTTCAGTCCTTTTGGATTTTTTGATACTCTTCATTTTTCATAACTCCCTTCACCCCTCCACCACAGAGATAACTTTGCTTCCATGTGGCTAGAATTTTCTTACCCTTATGATGCTTCTAAAATTTTATTCCTGGGCACCTGGGTGGCTCAGTTGGTTAAGCATTTGACTCTCGACCTCAGCTCAGGTCTTAATTTCAGGGTCATGAGTTTAAGCCCCATATTGGGCTCCTTGCTGAGCTTGGAGCCAACTTAAAATGAATAAATAATGAAGTTTTGGCCCTTTTGCTCTTACTAGATTTCTTAATTTTTAAAAAGATGCCTGCATCCCTAAAACCCTTTGAGTACCTATACCTCATACCTACCCCTTATTTTTTCCTAAGTGTTCATAGCCTGAAGATAAACATTTAATCCACAAATTAAATCCACGAAGAAGTATAATTTGGGAAGGAATCAGTACATATTCATGTTGGTGACGAAATCTGTCTTCCTGTTTATGTCCAATGGGAGAAATCAGCTGGATGTAGAGTGATAAAGACATCTCATTGAAAAGGACATCCCTAGCCTTAACTACGGCATACATCCTGCCCCACATTTAAAATTCATGATCTTTTCCTTGAAATATCAACCACAGGCAACTTCTAGTGTTTATAACTTGAGTTTCTTCTAGAAAACCATTAAACTATACGTTAAAAGTAGTACCCTGCCCTCCAAGACAGCACCCTTATTCTTTTATTTTTATCAATTCAGAGCAAAATAGAACCTCTCATTAAGCCTTCAACAAGTCATATACAATAAAATCCCATTAGTTGAACCATACTAAATTCATTATGGTATTTATTATAATTTTGGCATAAGTTGAACTGAAGTTTATATTCTTTATTTACTACAAGGAAAAGACAGGCTAAACAGGATTATGGGAAATACAGTGCGTATATGTTATGCTGGTTTTTTTTTTTTTTAAGATTTTGTTTATTTGAAGAGAGCACAAGAAGGGGAGGGGCAGAGGGAGAAGAGACTTCCCGCTGAGCAGAGAGCCCCACATGGGGCTCCATCCCAGGACCCTCTCAGATCATGACCTGAGCCGAAGGCAAATGTTTAACCAGCTAAGCTACCCACCTGCTTTTTTTTTTTTAAGATTTTATTTATTTATTAATAGACACAGAGAGAGAGGGGCAGAGACACAGACAGAGGGAGAAGTAGGCTCTATGTAGGGAGCCCGATGTGGGCCTCGATTCCGGGTCTCCAGGATCACACCCCAGGCTGCAGGTGGCGCCAAACCACTGCGCCACCGGGGCTGCCCCTGTTTTTGTTTTTGTTTTTGTTTTTGTTTTTTAAGATTTTATGTTATTAAAAAAAGAAGATTTTATGTTATTTTCACATATGTAGTATTATCAACTATTTTCCAACTGTCCTCTTGTTAGGAAAATCATACATGTGCATCATAGAAAACTTAGAAGCACAGAAATGAATTTTGAAAAATCGCCGGCAGAGGGCAGCCCGGGTGGCTCAGAGGTTTGGTGCCGCCTTTCAGCCCAGGGCCTGATCCTGGAGATTCCTGATCGAGTCCCATGTCGGGCTCCCCACATGGAGCCTGCTTCTCCCTCTGCCTGTGTCTCTGCTTCTCTCTCTCTCTCTCTCTCTCTGTGTGTCTCTAATGAATAAATAAAATCTCTAAAAAGAAAAAAAAATAAAAATCGCTGGCAGATAACCTAGTGTGTTAACATTTTGTTGTGTTTTCTTCCAGTCTTAGTGAGACAGCCTCTTTAAATATAGATCTCTGTATCTTAGAAACTAGAAATGCAGCAAAGGCGGTTCCTAATGAGATCGAGAAAATGTTGTTCATTTAGTCATGCCCTTGTATTGGGGAGGCAGTGCTGTCTGTTGACAGAGTGTATTAAAAGACGTTCCCTAGATTTGTCAGCCTTAGCTAATTGGCAGCCTGGTATTTATGATTTTGCCTTCGGTTAATCAGCCTGGGAGCTACAGTACCCAGCCTTCTGGAAAGTCTCCTTCCCCTGCCTCTGAGGGGCCCTGTCCCAAGAGAGGTTGGTGAAAGTCAAGCCCAGGGAAGAATGTTTTTGACAGAGATGGCAGGTCCTGTGCCAGCAGCCTGAGCCTCAGTGGAACCATGTCCTGCCACGGAATCAATCTCTAGACATGTTTGTGAGAAACCAAATGTGTCAACCTTATGCTACACGAACGCTCACTAACATGGCCCCCTCTTTGTACAGATAACATTGCCTCAGAGCTGGAGAACTTCATGGGGCTCATCGAGGTGGTGACAGGCTACGTGAAGATCCGCCATTCCCATGCCTTGGTCTCCCTGTCCTTCCTAAAAAACCTTCGCCAGATCTTAGGAGAGGAACAGCTGGAGGGGTGAGTGCTCCAGATTTCCTGAGCTGACATTCTCCTATTACAAAACAAGTTGCATGCTTTTAAAACTCTGCATTACTAAGGTTAGAGCTCTCTCTTGTTACGAAGAAGAAAGGAAGAAGTTAAGATAAGGCTGGTGCTACCTGTGTGATGGCCCACCTCCTTGGGCAGAATCCCGTGCAGCTGTGATTCTCTATTGTTGGGATATTGCTGTTTTGGAAAGTGGTGTTGTGACCCATCAGCCAAGGGCTGCGTGTCTGACTGTGACCATGGAAACAGGAGACAGGGGTGCTAGTGGGGGTTCTCTTTGCCAAGAGCAATAGGAATGGGTCTCAGGTGCTTATGACATGACTTTTATCCTCAGGATGCTATATACTATGTAAAACTATTTCATCTTTTAAAAAAATCACAGGGGCTCCTGGGGGCTCAGTTGTTTGAATGTCCGACTCTTGATTTTGACTCAGGTCATGATCTTAGGATCTTGAGCTCCACGCTCAAAGCAGAGTCTGCTTGTCCCTCTCCCTCTGCTCCCCCCACCATTCTCTTTCTCTCAAATAAGTAAATAAATAAAATCTTAAAAAAAAAAAAAAAAGAAAATACAGTTGACCCTTGAACAACATCATTTGAATTATGTTGGTCCACTTCAACACTTATTTTGTTTTGTTTGGATAAATACAGTGTAAGACTGTAAATGTATTTTCCTTATAATTTTTCTAAATAATATTTTCTCCATCTGACTTCATTGTAAGAATGCAGTATATTATGCACATAACATACAAAGTATGTTAATCAACTGTTTATGTTATCATAAGACTTCTGGTCAACAGTAGACTATTAGTAGTTAGGTTTGGAGAATGTCAAAAATTACATGTGAATTTGTGACATGTGGATAGTTTATTTTGTTATAAGGAAATCTTTTTTTTTTTTTTTAAGATTTTATTTATTCATGATAGACATAGAGAGAGAGAGGCAGAGACACAGGCAGAGGGAAAGGCAGGCTCCACACCGGGAGCCCAACGTGGGACTTGATCCCAGGACTCCAGATTGCACCCTGGGCCAAAGGCAGGCGCCAAACTGCTGAGCCACCCAGGAATCCCTGTTATAAGGAAATCTTAATTGACAAAATTATTTTATTGATTAGCCTATAGGATTTACACCACTGGCAGAATTTTTGCTTTCTGCTAAGATATGCTATGTGATAGGGATTTTAAACTAGCCAGAGACTTTTCACCACAAGATAAATAAGAGCTGGTGCTTATTGCTATGGTTTCTTTCCAGCAGTTGGCCCGTGTGTACCTCTGCATATATACCTTTCTCTTCATACTTCCTTTAAATACAGCTCTTGCCAGTATTTAAGTTTTGAAATAAAAAGAGATATCCATTAATGAGCAAATTCCTTCCAAAGAGAATTTGGGGAAATAATTTAGGAAAGAAAGAGGTGAGAAGGTCATGGGAAAGGTTGTCCTTGCTGATTTATCTACCCCGACTGGATAAAGTTACCCCATAAGGGTTTCTTTACAGCCTCCCTGCTTTTCTCAGACTAACTCATGGTCAGTCTTAAATTCTTAAAATTCCATCATCTGATACAGCTAAAGAGGGCAGCTCTTCATTCCATCCTTGAAAAGCACACTGTGCTCCCCACCGGGAACACTGATTCTCTAGAAGAAAAAACTTCTTTCTCCTTGCAAATCCAAGGAGGCCTCCACTGTGCCCAGCCCCAGAGTGTCCCAAGTCACTTACATGGCAAGCTGGGGCTCTGCTGTTTTGAGGTGATGGTTTTCATTCATTGTATTAAATTTTATTTTATTTTTAAAGATTTTATTTATTTAGTCATGTGAGACACAGAGAGAGGCAGAGACATAGGCAGAGGGAGAAACAGGCTGCCTGTGGGGAGCCTGATATGGAACTTGATCCTAGGACCCCAGGATCACAACCTGAGCCAAAGGCACATAGATACTCAACCACTGAACCACCCAGGTGCCCCTGTTGTATTAAATTTTAAAGTGATTTTTAGCAATTTTTTTTTTCTCTCCAGGTAGGCTTGTGTTTCTAGAGTCCCTCGTGTTCATAAGCACTCTTTTTTTTTTTTTTTTTAGCAGACCAGTATTTGCAACTTTTTCTGCTGATTAACACAATGCACGTTTTCTTTTTCCAGGCTGAACAAGTGATAGACTTAGAAGGGAAAGCTGGAAGGAGAATTTGATTTTTCTGATTGATTGATTGATTGATTGATTGATTGATTTGAGAGAGAGATAAGCAGAAAGGGAGGGAGAGAGAAAGGGAGAGAATCTCCAGCAGACTACATGCTGAGCACTGAGCCCAAAGCAAGGGTGTATCTCGCAACCCTGAGATTGTGACCTGAACTGAAACCAAGAGTCCAATGCTCACCTGACTGAGCCACCCAGGCACCCCAAGAGTTTAATTTTTATTAAGAATGATTACACAGTGGGATTACCTTTTAGTCATGTGTTAACTTAAAAGTACTAAACCCTTGAATGTAGCTGAGAACTAAGACTAATTTTTATGTGCAAGGATATTTAAGATGCATTTCTCATTCTTTGAAACTTGTATAAAACCTCAAGTCCCAATGGAGGCTCTTTAAGGATGCCTGCTATTGCTTAGGTGTTTGGAACTCCTCCATGTCCAAGTAGGCTTCAGGCCCCTGTCCTGCCATTAACATTTTAGATGACAAGGGAGGGCAAATGGGCCTTAGGTTTTCATACCCTGCTGCTAATCAGTGGCCCTTGAAGCTCTGAGGGTGCTCGGCTTCCAGCCTTTCCTTCCTGCATGTTGCTTCTTAGAGGCCCTCTCTTTAGCTGGGGTGCTTGAGAATCTTGCCCCACTTGGTGGGAGTTGGGTTCTTTCACCTGCCTTCTTCACCCATGACCAAAAAAGGTATAAATCATCCTTACTTGTGATGAACACTGCCATAGCTCTTTGTATCTGAAGTGACTGGTAGCAATAACTCCATTCTTTATTTTGCATCCTCAGACTTAGGAAAGAGACTTAGTTCCATCTCCTGACCAGCCCTCCTCACTCTAGCAAGGAGGGAAGAGTCGGGAGAGGCAGAGAAGAAAGGAGTGTGATAAATAGATAAATGCCAACAACTGTGCAAAGCGAAACTTGCAAGGAGCTACGAGGGAAAGAAAAGGACTGTGCTCTGAGCATGAAAAAGAGGCAGGGAATCTGATTAAGAAGATCCCACAGGCTTTCAAGAAGAGGTGGCACTTGAGATGGGCCTCAGAGGGTTTTCAGAAATACTCAGAAAGCAGAGGATGAAGAAGGCAGTTTAGGATAGGGCAGCAAGAGCAAAGGCAGCGAGTTGGGGCATCCTGGGACCTGTCTGGCAAATAATGCTGGAGAGGTTGGTGGTATTAGATTACGTAAGGTGTTATGCACCCAGGCGTGGAGGTTATAATTTAGGTATGGAATGTTTTCAAGGCTTTTGAGTTGAAGGAGTATTAGCAAAGCTGCCCGGACATTTCATTTCTGTGCGTCTTTGGTTTAAGCCAAGATGACTTTTATCTCAGTGGTTCCCAAACTTTGGCATTAGAACCATATTGGGTGGGGACAGGTAAAAAAAAAAATCCCAATAACCCAAGTCTCATTCCCAATTCAGTCAGAATGTTTGGGGGGTGGGATCCAGGCATCAGTGATTTTTCTCAAAAACCCAAAAAAAGTAATTTCACTGTGTAGCTAAGATTGGATACCACTACTATGTCCTGTTACTTCTTTTTCTCATATATGAATCCCCAAAGCACTAGGCCTTTTTTCCTAAATATTTTCTTGTCACACTGTTGCCTTAAAATATGATTTTTCTTGGGACCCCTGGGTGGCTCAGTCAGTTAAGCATTGGCCTTCAGCTCAGGTCATGATCTCTGGGTCCTGGGATCGAGCCCCATGTTGGGCTCCCTGCTCAGAGGGGAGTCTACTTCTCCCTGTCCCTCTGCCCCTCCCCCCAGCTCATTCTCTCTGTCTCTCTCTCTCCCCTCTCCCCCCTCCCTCTCCTTTCCCCCCCCCCCTCAATCTGTCCTCTCTCTCAAATACATAAATATTTTTAAAGGTATTATTTTTCTTGAACTTCTGTAGCCAATGAGAACATAAATAAGTGCCTCCATTTGGTTCAATAGAATTGGAGTTTTATAGCATTTCATTTTGATGGAGAACAGACAAATTCATAATACAGGGATCCTTTGTAACTGACCACCATGGCTTTCCAAACTGGAACTGAGACGGACCTCCAAGTCTTCTGAGCAGCCCAAACCACTGAGTTCTGTCCAAACATGAAATTCAAGCATTTTAGCTGGAGTAGAGCTCATCTATGTGTCCATAAGAACCCAGACATCCAGGTTTCCTTGAGGATGTCACTCAGTCTGTCGATCTGTATAATGTTTCTAGAGTAATAACCTTAGAGATTAAGAAAATCAAAGTTTTCCTGCTATTTAAAAAGGAAATGGGTTTTGTAATACACCTGTATAAGGTTTCTATAAAATGAGTTATTTTTAAGCCCTTGAAGAGAAAACAGAATATTTCTGTTACCTGGACAATTCCTTGAGTTGGACAACCTTATTTTCTTATGGCATCAGAAAAATGAGATAAAATTTTGGATTCTTCGATGCCACCAAGGATCATTGCCCCAAAAAGTCTTAAAGCAGAGGTAGTTCTAAGATTTGAAATTCTTGGGTGCATTTTAGGCACCTCTAAAGTCATGACCCCACCACTTGACGTTGCAGCACTTGGTGCTTCATTCTGCCTTCCTGCAACTCTAAGGTTAGGTTGTAACAGGGATACATATTAACACTTCCCTGGGACTTTTAAAAATAAAGACTCAACCATGTGACTCAGCAATTCCAGGCTCTACCAAGTATCTTCCCAAGAGAAATTAAAACATGTCCACACAAGACTTGCATGTGAATGTTCGTAACAGCATTATTCATTATAGCCCACCCACCCCCACCCCCAAAAAACCCACTGGAAACAATCCAGATGTCCATCAACAGATGAATGGAGGGATGCCTGGGTGGCTCAGCTGTTGAGTGTCAGCCTTCAGTTTAGGGCGTGATCCCAGGTCTGGGGATTGAATCCCGCGTTCGGCTCCCTGTGAGGAGTCTGCTTCTCCCTCTGCCTATGTCTCTGCCTTTCTCTCTGTGTCTCTCATGAATAAATAAATAAAATCTTTAAAAAACAAACAGATAAATGGATAAACTAAGTGTGGTACATGAAATACTATTCTACAATAATATAACAACATGAGTGAACCTCAGAAACATTCAGCTAACTGGGAAAAAAAGCCATGCACAAAAGGCTGCACATTGTATGATTCTATTAGTTTCTAGCAAAAGCAGAACTATGGAGATAGAAAGTAGATTGGTGAAGGCTGGGGGCAGGAGCAGAGATTGACCACCCTTGACAGGGAGGGAACTTTGACACCATGGAAATGTTCAGAAACTGCATGGGGGTGCTGGTGGGACAGCTGCAAAAATTTACTGAAGGTCATGGCACTGCATACTTAGGATGGGTACAGTTTTTGGTAGGTAAATTATACCTCAATTAAGCTATTTAGAAAACTCTCAAAAACATTTTCTGAGTTTCTGTTTGATACCTAGTGCCACTTGAATATAAATTCCTGCCTTTGCTGAACCCCAAGGTTGGTGTAAAATTGGATTTTGAGGAGACTGAACATGGTGTGAGCATCTGTGAAAAAACCAAATCCTGTATCTGTTGTAGATTGCTAGAATGCGGAGACAGTCCCTGTGTGCTGGATTCTGATGCCCCCTAGAGACAGCCGGAAAGAGTCCATGCTTTTCCCTCTATGAAATGAAAGGGAATAATCAGTTGTGTATTTGCAAGGATTTTGTTTTTTGTTTTCCAGTTTGTCAGTAAGAGCTGAAAGTGTGGGGGAAATATCCCTTCCTATCCCCATCATCTGGACTCCCAGCCCTCAACCCCCTTTGCCCCCAGCCTGGGAGAAGCCAAATAAGTACGTTGCCTAGCATTGTTGCTTTAGTAAGTGGTAGAGACTTCGCTCGGGCCCTGATCTTTGGATTCACAGATGTGATGCTCCAAACCCTGGCCCCCAGGGTTGTCTTCTGTGCACCATGCAAATCCCTAGCACTTTGCTTTGCTTTGCTTTCATATCCTTACTGTCCTTCATCAGAGCAGGTGGAGAGGTGGGTGGTTGTTGATAACTCAGAGGTAACACAGCCCCAAGCCGGGAGCTATCAGTAAAATATCTCACCTGAGTGTGTAGTATGTACTAAGCATTCAGAATGTCAATACAGATAAAATACAGATATACTTAAGGAAATGATCGACTGCTTCCAACCTACTTCTGTTGGTCTATATTTTGTCAGGTGGGTCCCACCCAAGCACAAAAACAAACTTATTTTGCCATACTAAGAAGGCTGGTAGTCAGGATACCGATATCTATAAAACCCAGGCATCTGTGTATGCTACAGAAAAATAAACAACTTAATTTTTTAAAATATTCCTTGAATGTAAAGGCAGTAAGCTTAAAAACAATTAGGAAATGACATGTGCTGAGTAATTGATTTATATAGTCATTTTCTTAGGAAACAATGAAAAGGTGTGTGTGTGTGTGTGTGTGTGTGTGTGTAAAACATGCAGACAAGTCTCTGCCTTTTACCATCTCTTGTCACCCAGTCATGGAAGGGGAATTAGGGGAGAGCCAGGCCCAACCTAGGGATGGAAAAACAAGAGCAATATTGACAGACAGCTTATGAATAGCTTGGTTATTATTTTGATGAGGGTTTTATTTTTATTTTTCTGTCGCTCACAGAGGCTCCATAATGCCTGGGTTTTATTGATGTTGGTATCCTGGCTCCAGGCCTTCTCAGTGTTGTAAAAAATGTTTGTGTTTACTGTAAAAAAAATAATCTTGCTTTTCAAAGTGATTAATCACACACACAGTGGGCCTGCCATTCATTTATCAAATTCCTGATTTATAATTCATGCTTCCTTCCATGGGGAGAAGCATGTTTTGTTCAGAAGGTATTTCCAGTGTGGTTTCTGTTCCCTGCCAGTGAAATTAGTTTACTAAAAAGAAGCCTCATCCTATGTTGAGACAGAAGTGTGACCTAGTTAATTGGCCTTTACTTCCAGCCTGGAGGTTTCTGCACTAGCAAGGAGGTTTTGTCCCACGGGGCCAGCTGAGGATACAGGGAGCAGCAAGACACACTGGGGTTGGTATTGGCTCTTGAGAGCTGAAAAGTACTCATGGACAAGAATGGGCCTACATAGAGGCATCTGTTTCTAGCTGCAAACCCCACCTTCACTTGTATGACTATCTGGATCACCCAGCATTAGCTTCAGCCTGGCCCTGGGGAGTAGATGTGGGTGGTTCTAAGGGATAGCAGAGCTCACCTTGCCATGTCCCAGCGCTTCCCACCTGTACGCATGGCCTTGCACTGCATATCCCAAGACTGATCGATTTGGACAATGTCTTGTGTTCTGTTTCCAGTGAATATATGTCAGGGAATGAGTGACATTCCTAAGAAGAAGATAGTACTGACTTGGGGGTTTTTGCCACCTCGTTCAATGCCCTTGAATGTGTCGGGGGCCTCAGGGTGGGTTAGCAAGGAGCCTAACTTGATTTAAGAGATCCTACCTTTGGACTCACTTGGCTCACAGAACCCTGGAGGCAGAGCTCTTGCTCCCACCCCATGGATAGGGCCCAGTGCCTGTGGAGGGGTTAGGCTCAGGCTCAGATTGGACAGAGTCCACTGCACCTCTGTTGACTCCTCCCAGGCATTAAGGTCTTGGATTCCTAAAACGAACAGGAAGTTCACATGTTCGTACCCCTTACTGTCCTATGAGTGTGTGTTCATGCCCCCAGCCCTATGAAGAAACTGGATGGCTACACAAAGTACTAAGGGAACTGCCTATGGCTACGTGACTCATTAATGGCATTTGTAGTCCTGGATCCTTGTCTCTGAACTCCCTCGTGAATGTGTCACAAGTCTGCTTTGGCAACATCATCAACCATAATTTTTGCTTCCTTCTTAATGAGACTCAAGCTGAGGATTGACTGGGCAGGTAAAGGTCCTGGTATGAGTATATGTGAGGAACCCCATCAGGTGTCTGCCCATGGACATAGCCTCCAGAGCACAGGAATGCTTTGGACTTCTGTCCTGGCTATCCTGGCTTTGGAAAGAGGGCTGGATCCTTTCTTCTCTGCAGTTTGTGTGTTGGATTGTTAAGTGGATCTTAGAAACAGCTCAAAGTGCTGCACCAATTCCTAGACTCAGTTCTGTATAAAGTGCTTGAATGAGCTCCAGAATTAACCCGAGGCTGGGGACCAGGAGGGGGAGAGAAAGGATTCAAGGTCCATGGGGAGCAGACCTCTAATCACTGAAGACTTGGATGGGCAGCATGGCACTGCCTACCTGGTTTCCCCAGGGACTTAAAGAAAGAGGGATACAGCCTGGATCTTTCTCTGGACCCCTAAGCTGTAGCTGTCTACTATCTCACCTCCCAGACAATGGATTTCTCTCTGGGTGGCCAGAGATAGCTGTTGCTGATTCTGGCTGTCCTTCAACTTTCCTTCACTTGCAGGTGGAGCTGGTGCTTCTTTGTCCACCCCCTCAGGGCAGGACTCATATCTCACTTGGTCATGGTTGAACCTCCAACCGCTTGTTGGTGCTCAACACCTGTTATACAAGTGCTTCTCTGAGTGTGATCCCAGTACCAGCAGTGTCAGCCTCAGCTAGGTGCATGTCAGCAATGCAGATTCTTGGCCCACCCAGACCTACTAACAAGATAGTCTGGGAGTGGGGACCAGCACTCCAAAAACAAGTCTTATACAGGCTAACCTAATGTTGGTCACTGAGTTACTGTTGCCTGAATGGGTGGCCAAGGAGGACTGTCTTGGAGGGGGGCTGTTTCTCCTCCCCCACCTGGTCTAGAGGCTATGGCTGTAGCTTTTCAGGATGGGGTGGATCTGGAGGAGGGAGCAGCTCCCTGGGCTGGTCTATCACTGAGTGTGTCTCCCTGTCCCATTCTCTCTCCTAGCCCATCATATGCTGTTTATAGCACGGATGGGATTTACCCCCAAGGATAATGGCAGGCTTGCTACAGCAAATATGTAAGCTGTTCCGGTTGAGTAGTCGAGCATATCTGCTCTCCCGTGGACTGATTTCAAGTGCATTATACACACTCTTCTCAGAGAAAAATACCCAACGGCATTTCTCCGGAATGATTCCAGGTCTACCCTCCGGTGTGAGAAGCATTATTTGTGGGTAATAGAAGTCTGAAAATTAATTAGCATCTTATCGATTTCACTCTGTTGTCCTTGAATCATATTGCTATTGTTAACAGTAACCATCTAGCCTGACAAACTGTTAATAACTAAATCTCTTATGGGCAGGAGCAGTGTGTTCTAGAGCCACGTGTGGATGAGGACCTATGTGGGACAGCCAGCAGGCAGGAGGGAATGCTGGGAAAGGGCAGGGGTGCTCATGGTAATTTTTGTGCTTCTAGGAACTACTCCTTCTACGTCCTCGACAACCAGAACTTGCAGCAGCTTTGGGATTGGGACCACCGTAACCTGACCATCAAAGCTGGGAAAATGTATTTTGCTTTCAATCCCAAATTGTGCGTCTCCGAAATTTACCGCATGGAAGAAGTGACGGGGACCAAAGGACGCCAGAGCAAAGGAGACATAAATACCAGAAACAATGGAGAGCGAGCCTCCTGTGAGTGGACCCAATGGCCGTGATCAAGCAGACCCTCCTCCAATCTAGAATGGTGGCTCTACTTATAGGCCCCTCCTCGTGAAATGGGGAGGGGAACACAAGGCCTTACCCAGCACTCTGCTCCTGTGTGTGTCTCTTTGGACTCAGCAGTGGGGCAGATTTGTGACAGATTCATATTTGTAAATTATCTTTTGCAGGTGCAGAAGCGTGCTAAACATTTACAGATAGATTCCTACCCAGATTTTACCCACGTGCTCACGGAACACAGGGTTAAATGTCTTTTAATGCACAGGAGTACAGTAAGATTATTATTTCTTTGAGATTATTTTTCAAGGAAGAGCTGGTCCCCTCCTCCACTGCCAGGGAGCAAGCTCGACTCAGTCTCCCACAGTTTAGGGGGAAGTCTGAGGGCAGAGGGGACCTAGCTACAAGCCCAGCACAGTGGTCACGGGTTCCCTGTCTCCCTTGGCCTCCTCCTTGCTCCCACTCCAACACGGAAAAGATGGAGAGAGCCTGCCTCCCTGAACTGATACTGCTTTATATATTTAGAACAACATAATTATAACCTTGCCATGGTTATATGACTTCTACCTTAAGGTCTCGTAGCTGAGATACAACAGTACATCTTTCATCTAACCCTGTATATCAAACTGCTTTTAAAAATGTTGTGGTTCTATTTGGCTGGATAGAGTTATAAAAGGAAATTGTCTTTCTGCCATTGGCTTTTAATAAGGGAAGGGTATTTGAAAAAAAAAATAGAGTAATTTATATGATCAGAAGTGATTTGTGCACATGCGCATACACACAGGTACCCACACATGCAGGAGGGGAGGGCTTGGGAAACCATTAGCATTTGTTTGGTTAGTTTCCCTGGTGTCTGGATTTACCTGGTAGACACTCAGCTCTGGAAGAGCTTTTAGAGGGAAGAAGCCTGACACGAAGCTACGTGACATGTTGGCCACCAGCACCTTCTCCCTAAAGTGCCCACCCAGCCCATGCTGTCCCCCTGCTCCAACCGTAGCAGAGTTAGTGTGCCTGAGCATTTTCAGAAGTGTTTCCTACTCTGAGTCCTACTTCCTACAGCCGGTCTGACCTGTCAGATTGTGAATATGGTGGCCATTTATTTTCCTCTGAAAACAGAATCCCATTTTCTCTTTTAATAACACATTAGCAGGAACTACAGTTCTTTTCTAACTTGAGATCAGCACATTTTGCCCCACTGACTTCTTAGTTTTCACTGCCTTTAGCCTCTGTATGACCTGCTGAGTGTGTGTCAGGATTCAAGCAAATAGAGGAAGAAAAGGACAGTCCATTAGGGAGCTTTCAGGTCTCCATGAAGGTTGGGCAGTCAGCAATGCTGCCCTGGGTCTTGTGGTCCTTTGAATCTGGCCAGATGTACCAGACGGGGCCTGGGGTGAGTCCCTGCCATACCCCTCTAGCAACTTCCAGACAAAGCACAGGAGGCTTGGCCAAGTGGCATTGTTCTTGGCAATGCCTAATTCATTTTCCACTGTGTGTCAGCCTCAGCTGGAGGCCTTCAAGGAGCATCCTTGTCCTTCCAGGCTGATAACCAAGTTCAGATGGAGAAAAGTGCCCCCCCTGTGGCACACCTGGTCTGTTAGCCTGTCGTGGCTGGTTCCACAGAACCAGATGGACATCCACAACCACAGGACAGGTGCTATCACAGCACAGAAGATGCAGCCTAGCCTAGAGGCTAATCCTCACCTTCCCTGGTCCCCTGGGTAGCCCGTGTCTTAGGGATCAGCAGAAAGACCCAGTGCCTTGCTCAAGTAGGCAATCCTTTCCTGTCAAGATAGGAGTCATAGATTCAGGTCCTGGGTGACCAAGTGTGCTAAGACAAAGGGACAAGCTCCTTATGGCCCCGTGTGGTAAAGTGTCTGGGTCCTCAATGGAAATAAGAGAGCCAAACTGAGGAGTCCAGGAGGGGACTTAGCACGTACGGACAGCTTTGCAGATGAGGTTAAATAGCGCAGGGCAGGTGACGTGTAAGACATGTAGAGGAAGAGGACCTTGATCTTTGTCACAGATACTGCTTTATACTGCAGGTGAAAGCGACGTCCTGCACTTCACCTCTACGACCACATGGAAGAATCGCATCATCATCACGTGGCACCGTTACCGGCCCCCTGACTACAGGGACCTCATCAGCTTTACTGTCTACTACAAGGAAGCGTGAGTTTCTGTGCTCTGTGGTATCCTGTGGGTGGGGCTGTGGGTGGGGACGCCTGTGCTTCACCCTCAGTCCTCCCTCCCCAGCTGTCACAGGACATCTGTCACTGTGGTGACAACCACAACATCACAGTGTACAGTGTTAGCTTGAGGCCTTTCACTCTTTGTTTTCTTTTTCTTTTTTTGTTTTTTAAGATTTTATTTATTTATTAGAGAGAGAGAGAGAGCATAAGCAGGGGGGAGGGGCAGAGGGAGAGGGAGAAGCAGACTCCCCACTGAACAGAAAGCCCAATGCAGGGCTCCATCCCAGGACCCAGAGATCACGACCTGAGCTGAAGGCAGATGCTTAATTGACTGAGCCACCCAGGCACCTGAGGCCTTTCATTCTTCAGCGGGTCATTAGAAGGGTTTGAATAAAATAATTCCAAAAAGAAAAGCTTGTGTTTTAGAGAATTAGGTTAGTCCAGACATCCATAAAGTGGAATACAGAATGTGCCCACTAACCCCAAGAACTCTAGCTTCCCTAGGGGTGACCCCCAGACAATCTGTCATTTTATTCCTGTCCATAAGCTCTTCCCAAAACCTGCTCCTCTGCTCTAGGTTATGAGCCCTCTGAACCAGGGAAGGAAGAATGGAGGGAGACTGACCTTCATGTTTTTAACCTTTCATGATTTCTCCCAAAATCTGGGGGCTTTTCTTGTGCCTACGGGTGATATCCACCTGCCTCAGCAGCCATCGCTTCCTCCAGAGGGCAGCTCTTTGGTCTCTCTCTTCCTTTCTTTGCCTCCTTATCCATGTGGTTCCCCCAGTCTCATTAACCACCCTCCTTAACCAGCTCCAATTGTGATTCTGTAGGTCTCTTTCCAAAGTGGTTGGCTTCCCCAGAGCTAGAACCAGAGCCACCAATGGCAGTATCTGGTCCCCTTGCCCCTGCCATAGCCAGGACCCTGGGAAGGGTCATAGGAGTAAAAAAAAGCAGATCTCAGGATTATTGGGTGCTCAGTGTGTTTCTGTGTGGGAGTCATTCATGGTCTTCTGTTATGATGACAGGGAGGGCCATGTTAATATCTGTTTCAGAAGCCAGCGGCTAGGGTCTGTCTGACCCTTTCATCTGATTGATGGAGAACCCCTACCTGCCCAAGAATGTGTGCAAAATATTCTCTCTTTGATGCTTCCACCAGTGCTTTGGCATTTTCACCTGGTAATCTCACCAAGGAGTCAATGTTAGTTTCAGAGACAATCTGGAAGCTAAATACTTGAATATCATAAAATACTTAAGCAATCACAATTGTTTGCGAGCCATTGAGATTTTGAAAGCTCTATGTTGGAAGCTGTTCTTCTGTAGTAAAAGTCCTTTCTCCCCAAAAGTTTTATTCTTCCTCAGTAGCTAATGTTTGCATTAAATTATTATGCTTATTTTGTTCTTTTTTTTTTTTTTTTTTTTTTTATTTTTATTTATGATAGGCACACAGTGAGAGAGAGAGAGGCAGAGACACAGGCAGAGGGAGAAGCAGGCTCCATGCACCGGGAGCCCGATGTGGGATTCGATCCCGGGTCTCCAGGATCGCGCCCTGGGCCAAAAGCAGGCGCCAAACCGCTGCGCCACCCAGGGATCCCGCTTATTTTGTTCTTAATGGTGAAAAATGCCACAATTGGAAAAGAGAAAAATAGCATTTGCTTGTATGCTTAAGGAGCTGTGTTTTCAATCCCAGCAACAATTAGAATTTATTTTTCTTGAGGCAGAGTATGCAGTTCTACAGTGTGTTTGTAAATGTGGTGAAACCTGGGGTCCCGTTGCTTAATTTTATCCTTCTGTACAAATCTAATTGACCATGTATTTCTAATTCCCATTATAGAAAGTGTGACGGGACGCCTGGGTGGCTCAGCAATTGAGTGTTTGCCTTTGACTCGGGCATGATCCTGGGGTCTGGGATCAAGTCCCACATTGGGCTCCTGCAGAGAGCCTGCTTCTCCCTCTGCTTATGTCTCTGCCTCTTTCTCTCTGTGTCTCATGAGTACATAAATAAAATATTTTTTTAAAAATAGAAAGTGTGATGTGCTTGGCCCTTGGGAAAGGTTTCTGAGAGTTTTGATGTCAGAGACCTAAAACTTTCTCTGAGTTTCACCCACTGTCTTGCAGACCTTTTAAAAACGTCACGGAGTATGATGGGCAGGATGCCTGTGGCTCCAACAGCTGGAATATGGTAGATGTGGACCTCCCTCCCAACAAGGACGTTGAGCCTGGCATTTTACTGCACGGACTGAAGCCCTGGACGCAGTATGCGGTTTATGTCAAGGCGGTGACCCTCACCATGGTGGAGAATGACCACATCCGTGGGGCTAAGAGTGAAATCTTGTACATTCGCACCAATGCTTCAGGTATCTGCACACCGCCCATCCCATATTCAAGCTCACCATGCTTGCTTATGACAAGTGTAGGCAGAGGGCCAGCAACACATGTGCCTGTTGTTTCTCTTGAACCTGGACCAGTCTGCTTTTTATGTATCTTTCTTACCAATAACTAATGCTCTGTCATACTATTTTTCTCAGTCCCAATACCCTGGGCTCTCCTGGGCCATTTTCTGACCCATCTCCTATCATCTGTCTGCCCTGCACCAGTGAGCCCAGGTCCTCCAGGAGGCTGGGGTGGTTTTTTTTGGAGGACCCCTCCAGGATACAGCCCCCTGTTTTATTTTCATAGTTGAACCTCCAGGAACTGAAAACATGCTAAGTTCGTGTCCCATTTACCTCATGTGGCTACTTGGTTTTCCATCTTCATTCTGTAGAGACCGGGGTCCCACGAAGGTAGACAGAATTTGGAAATGTCAGACAGAGTATGTATGTTGTGGACATTCCAGATATTCACTGGTAAAAGTGTTCCTCTTTCTGTCTCTGTCTTCATTTTCTAAACCACCTCATTTTTCTCAACCCCAGAGTCTGGAACTAATGAAAGCAAACGTTTCTGTGTATTAGCTAAGTATATGAAAACCAGCTTAGAGGTAGGAAAATCCACATCATTTCTAAAGACAATGATAAATATCCTTGGATGATAGGGGTTTTTAAAGAATACCCTTAAGGTAGCACAAAACAAGTTTAAATGGTGGAGAGGGTAAAGAAAAAGTGTTTATGGGGAAAACCTTTGGCTCCTGCATGCCTGCTTCTTCCTCCCTTCCTCCATCTCAGGGATCCCATAAGTGGTCACAATCATGTCACAGATCCTAAAGTGTTTATAGAAGTAAATCTGGCACAGGCTTCTGATCCTGGATGTGGGTAGTATAGCAGAGGCTCAAAGGCAACAAAACAAGTTATGCTTCCTAAGGTTTGGAAGTAAATTATTGTTGCCAGCTCAGGAAAAATACGAATCTTTCCTTTTTATGACAAATTCTTTTCTTTTTTTTTTTTTTTTCTTTTTTTTTAAGATCCATTCAGGGGCACCTGGGTGGCTCAGTGGTTGAGTGTCTGCCTTTGGCTCAGGTTGTGATCCCAAGGTCCTGGGATTAAGTCCCATATCAGGCTCCATGCTGGAAGCCTGCTTCTTCCTCTGCCTGTGTCTCTGCCTCTCTCTTTGTGTCTCTCAGGAATAAATAAATAAAGTCTTTAAAAATAATAAAATAAAGATTAATTCATTTACTTTAGAGAGAGAGTGAGCTGAGGGAGAGGGACAGAGAGGGAGAGAGAGAGTCCTCAAGCAGACTCCCCACCAAACAGAGCCCAATGTGGGGCTCGATCTCAGGATCCTGAGACCATGACCTGAGCTAAAATCCAGAGTCAGCTGCCCAACTGACTAAGCCACTCAAGTGCCCCTTATTATATGACGAATTCTTAAACCCATTTCCCTTCCCCAAAGATGGAAAACTAAGCACCATACAAATTGGGCCAGTTCCCTACATTTTGGCCCCTGTCCTTTCAAGTGGCAGAAAGAGAGGAAGGCCCAGTAAGTCCTCTGCTTCAGCTTTTTTGTGATACTTAGACTTGAAACATCGAGGGGTACGCTATTTATTCTTGAGATATTGACTTTGGAAATCTGAAAGTGGCCGAGCATCCCGTGGTTGTTTTTCCTGAAAAATCTGGCATTAGTCACAACTTCTTCCTAAAGCATCACTCCAAACAGGTGTTCAGAATCTTGTGTATGATATTATGGGCCTTAAAGTACCCTCAAGCTCTTTGCCCTTTGAAATTTTAAAAGTGGCTTGGATGGCCATGTTGTGTAAGTGATCTACAGTAAAGAGGTCTCTTTACTCTTTACTTTGGAAAACCCATGAAAATCAGTGTTTTCTTGTGAACCCAAGGAAAATACGATTTCGCTGGTCCCTTTATACATAAGGCAGCTCTGGGTTTGGGTTTGGGAGGCAGTAGTACATAAAACTTGACCAGATTATTATGCTTTATCTGTAAATCAGTATTCTTTGGCTGCTAACAGAGTCTATTGCTTGCAGCCAAGGCTCTGTGTATGCTTGGGTTTGTGGACTGCTTTTCCTAGTCCTGCCTCATTCATTCTGTGAATGAATGAGGGGATCATGACCTGAGCCAAAGGCAGATGCTCAACCACTGAACCACCTAAGTGCCCCTAAATTAATACGATTTCAAAGAAAGATTTACTTGTCATCTCATGGATCTATGTTCACTGTGTCCTCACCCAGGTCATGCCTGTGGCTTCTTGTTGGTTTGCTATGACTACCTGCCAGCCTGGGTTTTGGGTTCATTCCATGTTCTGAAATGTCCTCTGTTGCTCTCTCCAGTTCCTTCCATTCCCCTGGATGTTCTTTCTGCATCAAACTCCTCTTCTCAGCTCATTGTGAAGTGGAACCCACCCTCTCTGCCCAACGGTAACCTCAGTTACTACATCGTGAGGTGGCAGCGGCAGCCCCAGGACAGTTACCTTTACCGCCACAACTACTGCTCCAAAGGTGAGTGGGAGGGATAGAAGCGAGGGGGCTTGGGACCAAACCCCAGCATCCGAATGGATCCAGGCCCCAATGTAACATGCGGCCCCTTGTCAGAACTCGGCTACATTCTCCACTGAGTGTGCTGGTGGCGACCCCTTTTCCTCCCCAGCACATACAACCTATTGATTTCTATTCCTGCTGGGCTTGTCTTTCCTGAGTAGATAAAATCCCCATCAGGAAGTATGCTGATGGCACTATCGATGTCGAAGAGGTGACAGAGAATCCCAAGACCGAAGTATGTGGTGGAGAGAAGGGGCCTTGCTGTGCCTGCCCCAAAACTGAGGCCGAGAAGCAGGCTGAGAAGGAGGAGGCCGAGTACCGCAAAGTGTTCGAGAATTTCCTGCACAACTCCATCTTCGTGCCCAGGTACCACTGCCATTTGAGAACATCTCCAGGCTGCTAGTCCTCAGGCAGGTTCCGTTGCTTTGTCCCCACTCAGGGGGGTTTATAGGTCAGCAGCCTCCTGGCAGAACCTATGGCCATCAGGGGAAGGACCAACAAAACAAGGTATCAGCTTGGTTGAGTGAGGTAGGGGCCGTGGAAGCCGGTTAGCCCTGACGGAGGGGCCGCCCCAGCCACACAGCCTCCCGCAGAGGCAGGTGGGCTCTCAGCTGTGGGGACAGGTAAGTGAAACTTGGAGAGGCTCACACCCTCAGACACCAGTGAATGGAGGGCCCTTTCTGTCCATCGCACCACTCTTCCCTGCTGCCTCTCAAAGCCAGGCTGAGAAGTGAAGCCAGAGTGAGTTTTGGAAGTGCCCCAACCTCCAAGCACAACCAGGTGCCACAGGCATCCCTGACACACACGTTTGAGGAGCAGCGTAGAGGACAGCCTTTCAGGGTAAAGCGGTCTCTGTCCCCAGGAATCCATCTGCTCCCCTGCCCCAGTCCCCGTTTCCACTAAGTGAGGACAAAAATGGAGGAAGGTAAATATGCAAAGCCTCACTATTCACAGTAGCCAAAGCTGGGAGCAACCCACGTGTCCATCAGTAGATGAATGGATAGGCAAAATATGATCTATCCACGCAATGGAATATTACCCAACCATGGAAAGGAATGAGATTCTGACAAGGGGCACAACTTGGATGGACCTTGAAAACATTATGCTAAGTGAAAGAAGCCAGACACAAAAGGAGCAGATATTATAGGATTCCACACATATGAGGCATCTACCAGAGGCCAATTTGTGACAGAAGGTGCATTTGAGGTTTCCAGGGGCTAGGGGGCTGGGAGGGAGAAACGGGGAGTTTGGCTTTAACGAGTCCAAGAGCTTCTGTTTGAGGCAATGAAAGATTTTGGAAACAGTGATGATGGTGATTACATCATGAATATAATCAATGCCACTGAATTATACACTTGAAAATGGCCAAAATGGCAAGATGTGGGTATTTTTTTTATTCAAAAATTTTATTTTACCACAATAAGAAATGGTTTAAAAAAAACATGGAGGGGAGTCCAGCAGGGTAGCCCTGCAATGTCTGGGGAAGGAGATGGAAACAGAGTGGTGGTCCTTGTTTCCTTTTTCCTCCTGAAAGATTATAGTGTGGCGTTTACAAACAGCCTCTTGCCTGAAACGTGAGCGGAGGAACTGGACTCTGTTGCATCTACATGCTGCTGGCTCCTACGGCGTCCCAGCCACCTGCCCACTGCCCAGCATGTTCTGTGATCACTGTCCTTCCTGCCCCTGCCCCTGAGAGGCACCAGAAGTCTGTAGCTTCTTTTTATTCTGTAATAACTTTGCCCTTAAAGGCTTACTTAGATTGTAACAACGAATGGCTTTTAAAGTGATTTTTTTCCCATCAAGTGACCTTTCTGATATTTGTGTAATAGTCAAAGATAGCCATTGTACTTTGAAAAGTCCTTAAGAAGTGAAGACCTCTTAGAGTTGCAAGCATTCTTTTCAGAACATAGCTCTTCGTTGCTTAGTGCCTTTCTGCCCCTTTTCTCCTCTCTAGGAGTGTGAAGGTGTGAGAGCCCACCATAGGTCCTCCCCACCTGCTCCACTGGAGACATCTCCTTATAGGGCTGCAGATCAAGTGTTAGCCTAGATTGTGTGTCATGTGTGGTTCCAAGAATAAGAGCATTTGAGGAGCTCAAAGATGTGTAAAAACTAAATTCAGGCTTAGTGACTTCTCTAACAGCCTAATTAGTTAACGAACCATTTGGGACTTGGCCTTCCTTTGGACACACCAATGGCACACACATGGGCCATTTTCCCCATGTCAGCAGGGACTCAGCTAGTGCTTCTCCCTATGGACAGATGCAGGTGAGTTTAGAGTGTCCCAAATAGGCTGGGCAGGAGTTGTCTGTTTATTTTCCAGCAAAAGCTGTCGGCTGCATTGCTATCTTGTCCCACCGACCTGCCAGAAGTTCAGATTGTGAGTCCAGGCTTTGGAAAAGTTTTGCAAAAGGGCCCCAAGCTTTCAGTTTGTAGTTACAAAGCAGTACCTTTCTTTCTCATCAGATGGGGAACACAAGATCGGGCAATGTGAAGGCAGAGCTGTGGCTGACACAGATATTATTAATGCATTGTGTTCGTGTTGGTGAATTCAAAATAAGCTTCCTCTCATGCCAAATTACCCCTGACGAATGCATGCATCCACCCCTTTGGCCCAGACATTCTCTCTCCTAAGATAAGTCTGACCTGCTATTCAGTCTTTTCATAGGATGAATATAAATACCACATTTGCCCACGGTGAGCAGCCACAATTTATACAAACTTCATATTGTTTTTTTTAATGCCTTTTACTAAGGATGTAAATCTCACATCCACACAATTTGCAACACAATTTTGATAGAAGGAGTGTCTAAGTGGCAGAATGATTGAATCATAAAGGAAGGTTTTCTATTTTACAACTAAACTATCCCAAGACGATTTTTATTTCTTTCAATTCATTCTAAGAACAATTTGTTTGGGGGCTCAAACCAGTCAAGTTTGGTATGTTAAATATTGTCCAACATGTCCCACATGGTTTGAAATAGAATGGAAACTAGAGTTGGTAGTGAATATCTTTTATTGACCACAGCCTTTATTTTTTATTATTTGTTTATTTAAATTTTATTTAAATTCCATTAATTAACATATAATGGATTATTGGTTTCAGAGGTAGAATTCAGTGATTCATCAGTCTTGTCTAACACCCAGTGCTCATTTCATCATGTGCCTTCCTTAATGCTCATCACCCAATTACTCCATCCCCCACCCACCTCCCCTCCAGCAACCTTCAGTTTGTTTCCTATGATTAAGACTCTCTTACGGTGGGGCACCTGGGTGACTCAGTGGTTGAGCATCTGCCTTTCTCTCAGGTCGTGATCCTGGGGTCCTGCGATCAAGTCCCACGTTGGGCTCCCCAAGAGAGCCTGCTTCTCCCTCTACCTATGTTTCTGCCTCTCTCTCTTCATGTCTTTCATGAATAAATAAATAAAATCTTTTAAGAAAAAAGTTTCTTACAGTTTATCTGCCTCTCTGATTTTGTGTTGTTTTATTTTTTCCTCTTTTCCCCTATGATCCTCTGTTTTGTTTCTTAAATTCCACATGAGTGAAATCATTTGATACTTGTCTTTCTCTGATTGACTTATTTCACTTAGCATAATATCCTCAAGTTCTATCCACGTCATTGCAAATGGCAAAATTTCATTTTTTGACAGCTGAGTAGTATTCCGTTGTATGTATATACCAAATCTTCTTTATCCATTCATCTGTCGGTGGGCATCTGGGTTCTTTCCAAATTTTGACTGTTTGTGGACATTGCTGATATAAACATCGGGGTGCAGGTACCCCTTTGGATCATTACATCTGTATCTTTGGGGTAAATACCCACTAATTGCTTTAGTGGGTCATAGGGTAGCTCTACTTTCAACTTTTTGAGGAACCTCTACACTGTTTTCCAGAGTGGCTACACTAGCTTGCTTTCCCACCAACAGTGTGAGAGGTTTCCCCTCTCTCTGCATCCTCACCAACATCTGTTATTTCCTGACTTGTTAATTTTAGCCATTCTGACTGGTGTGACATGGTATCTCATTGTGGTTTTGATTAGTATTTCCCTGATGCCAAGTGATGTTGAGCATTTTTTCATGTGTCTGTTTAGCCTTTATTTTTTAAATCACATAGTTGGGTTTAAGTAACTGAAATGTTGACACATGTTGAAGATTAAAAGGTTTTTCCTGATGGAGTAAGTTGTGTCATGGAGTGGGAATAGGGAAAGCTCTCAGTGATACTTGCTATTGGTCATACCACTTGGAAATGTGACTATTTGCAGAGAATCATGGGCATACCATTCTGCTTGTCCCATATCTTATGTTCCTGATGTTTTCCCATGTGGCCTACCTCTGCCCAGTCCCTAAATTGGTGTCATCAGTAATAGTTGTAATCCCAGGTAAATGGCGATGGGCTTCAGGAAGGGTTTGGGCAGAGTATTATTTTGCAGTGGATTAAACCCAAGTTTTGTATTGGTTTTATGTGTTGTACTGATTTTGAAAAGAAGGCAGGACATTCATTCTGGTAGGTGTCAAAAAGATCTCCATAGCAATAAATGTAATTCCTTGTGTCCTTCTGTTCCAAGATTGATTGATGTGCAGTGTGTGAGGATAGAAAATTATCAGTCTCCTAACTTATTTCCTAACCTTTCCTCCCCCAATATTATGAAAGCGAATTCAGTGGGGCCATTAGCACATGGCCTTTCCCTGTGGTTCTCTATCTGGTAGAATGAGCATATATGGATTGAGTGCTTCATGTTTTTGGTTAGGACCCAGTGGGTCACTGCACAAAAGTGGTGACAGCATTTTCTGCAGGGGAATCCACAGGCTGGGCAGCCTGGGGAGCTCAAGCCCCCTGCTTTTCCCTTCCAGGTCTGTCACGTCCAAGCAAATAAGGACCCACAGGAAACCTGCTGAGTGTCAGCTGAACCACAAATGGCTTCCCAGGTGCCCTAATTCCCTGTGGGACTTCTCTTTCTCCCGTAAGCAAGAACTGATGAGCATTCCATTTTTTTTATCTTTCTTCTTGCCATGAGATTTCAGTTTTCTTTCCCAGATGAACTTTTTTCTGCTTCCTTTCTACCCTTTGCCTGTGCACAGGATGAGTGATGCCCACTGACAGGCTCAGTGTGGAATGGGCAGCACCTCGGCTCTCATTGCTGCTGGTGGCCGGCCCAAGGCTGGCTGTTTGTCATCTGGGTGCTTACCCTCCTCCTCTGTTGCTGTTGGTTCCTGTAAATGCCAGGGGCTTGTTTTTAAGGTTCCTCAGGGGGAACCCAGAGCCCTTTTATCCCCACATCCCACAATAGCAGCTGTTGGAAGGAAGGGTCACCCCCTCCAGCTTCATGGACCGCATCATCTTCCCTTTTGGGCACAGACATTCTCTTTTCTCTTTTGCTGTCCTATTGCTTTTGTGGCTATTATCGAAAGCCCTAGTCAAGTCCATGGCAGTGACTCCATCTCAGTCAATAGCAGGGCCTTGGAGAGGACACAGGAGGTCACTGCTGAGGGGGAGGCAAAGTCAGGCTGGAGAGACCTCCAGGAGTGTGAGAAATACAGACACTAGGGTCTCAGAGGAAGAGGGGGCCAGTGGGAGCCCCAGAGGGAAGGGTCTGGGGGTCCAGGCAAGTGCTCGCTGCCTGGTATATTTCTTTCCTCAAAGGGGGTCAGAGAAGCCACCAACCCCAGGCCTTTGAACCACCCACCCTGCCTCTACCACATGCCTCGCCTCTCACCTCACCCATTAATAAATTTTAGTGTGACCAGCAGGTTGGTCATCTTCAATGCTTAGCTATGAGGCCAGTGGACTACATAGCATGGACATTCTGATGAAAGGGCCAAGCTGCTGCAGGGTCAGGGGTGACTGAAGCATTTGTTTGCCTCTTGATACAATCAAGGAACCTCTCTGGGAGCCAGGGGGCAGCTTGTGTGCTGATTCTGAGGTTTGCAGTGTAGAGAAAGGAATATAAATAATGAAGAAGGAAATCCCCATATAATGTGTTGGTTCTTATCCAGAGGGGCTGAATAGCTCCTTTCATCCAAAGTTCAGATTTTTCTTTCCTTTCCGTTACTCTAACCCAAGTCATAGAAGGGACAAAAGAGGTAGAGGCACTTACAAGCCAAGTTTCTCTCTTCCTTGCAGACCTGAAAGGAAGCGTAGAGATGTTACACAAGTCACCAACACCACCATGTCCAGCCGAAGCAGGAACACCACGGTGGTGGACACCTATAATATCACAGACCCAGAAGAGCTCGAGACAGAATACCCTTTCTTTGAGAGCAGAGTGGATAACAAGGAGAGAACTGTAATCTCTAACCTCCGGCCTTTTACCCTGTACCGCATTGACATCCACAGCTGTAATCATGAGGCTGAGAAGCTGGGCTGCAGTGCCTCCAACTTTGTTTTTGCAAGAACCATGCCTGCAGGTAGGGTGTGATCCAGCAAACCCCACTCCTGACTTGCTCACAGCCCTGTGGAGAAGCTTATGTTTTATGGACGCAGAGTCTGTCCTCCAGGACGATGACCCTTAGTCTCTGTTGTGCTTACTAAAGAACAATTGGTCATCTCTAGGCAGCATGGTAGACCCAACAGCCCAGGGAATGGAGTCCACTCATAATGACATCATTTCCAACCTAGTCTCTGCACAGAGTACTATAAGAGCAGGGAGGGAGCACCCTTCTAGGTTAACTCTCCTCCTACTTGGTGTCATTGTACATTCCCATGGCCCTGTTCCCCATTTGTGCACATGTAAATTTGCCTGGTCCCTCCTGAATCCTTGGGTTCTGTGGAATCCATTAGCTGCCTTGACTCAGAGCGGTACCTTCACTCCTCAAGGTCAACTGCTGGTGTTGCCTTTGGTGCTGCCTCTTGGGTCTTCACCTTCCCCTTGGAAGTTAGAAGCTGCCTGTTGTTCACGCTGCCATCCATCTTCAGGGATGGGCCAACTGCCCATTCTCTTTCCTGCCTGAGGCAGCAGGAAGTAGAAGGAGTCCAGAAGAAGAGCCTAGAAGGGAGGCCTCCAGGGCACAATTCTGGCTGTCGCATGTGCATGTCTCAAGGCAGCTGTCAACTTCCCTTGCTTGAGTTTCCCAACTCATCTGGGAGAGACAGAAGCTAGCTCGTTGACCAAAGCTTTCCCCAGCTATAACTTGCAGTGACTCTTGCTCACCACTTGGCTTACTGCTTTAAGCAGAAGCAAGAGAGCAAAGCACCCAGCCTCAGCTAGCATCTGCTGGAGGGGAGGGGTTGACAGTGGCCACCGGCTGGCTCTCAGCACCAGCTTCCCAGAGGCTTCCTCACAGGCCTGGCTTGGGGGCCGTCTCTCAGGCCTCCATCAAAGCTATGTCTGCCTCATGCAGATGCAGACCTGGAAGGGTCCATGTCATGGCCTGAAAGCTTGCCACCACCCCCTCTACTTACAAGGCACCTTTTCGATGCTGCTTGTGTTCAATGGCATCACATAATTTCCCTTCTCAAGTGGTAGAAGCCAAATACCAGAAATAAGTGACTCAGGCTGCCAGGATTTTCCTACTGTACTCTATAGCAGGCTTTTTTGATGGTGGGGGGGTTGGGAGGTGTTGGGTAAGGTCCAAGGGGAAGGAGGGTATTGTGGCATCTTGAGACTTCTGGGTCTTTAGATTGCTTATATGCTAAACCCCCGTGCTATGTGTGAGCAGTTGGCTTTTGTGGAGTGTATGTGGTGACCGCCCTGGGCCCCTCATGCACAGAGAGAATGCTCAGGTTAGCTCACCCCAAGGAACCTGAATCTCACTTTATCACTTGTTTAAATTGTTGCACAGAAGGAGCAGATGACATTCCTGGGCCAGTGACCTGGGAGTCAAGGCCTGAAAACTCCATCTTTTTAAAGTGGCCAGAACCTGAGAATCCCAATGGATTGATTCTAATGTATGAAATAAAATATGGATCCCAAATCGAGGTAAGACTGGGGCAGTGGTCCCCACCTGGCTGTGTTGCCATTATAATTGAGAGCATATGCCACAGCACAGTACAGACCACCTCCTGGTTAGCTGAGAACTTAACTTAAAATGAGGAGGTAAGTCAGTGAGGATTTACGTCTTTCTACCAGCTCTAAGGAAAATACTCAGTATGTGAGGAGAGGGGCTTGTTCTCACCCTTCAGAAACTATTTTGTTACATAAAATGATCTTTCAGCATGAGCTAGATTGGTCTTAAGAACTTTTCATCTTGCTGGAACTCTTTTTGATTACCAAATATATATATTTGGTTAGAACTTAGTTATGTTTACAGTTACTGGAAGATTGCCATTCAACACTTGGTTTCTTCCCTGTTATTGCAAATCGGGATCACTGTTAGGTGGGACATGAGAGATTGGGTGGCAGGAGGCACCCATTTCTCACATGCTTGTGGGAAGTTGGCACTTATGTTTTATTTCCCCCAGGATCAGCGGGAATGTGTATCCAGACAGGAGTACAGGAAGTATGGAGGTGCCAAGCTTAACCGGCTCAACCCGGGGAACTATACAGCCCGGATCCAGGCCACTTCTCTCTCTGGGAATGGGTCGTGGACGGATCCTGTGTTCTTCTATGTCCCAGCCAAAAGTAAGGCATGGACAAGGAGTAGTTGGAAAACCCGAAAGCAGGTCGGGCCGGGATTGGGAAAGCCTGGGCTGTCGGGGCTCTCTCTGACTTTCTGATTTTCCATTGGAACCAAAGTTGGCCAAATTTCAGAAGGGTCACACTTCAGCCAGCACCTCATTTGGGAGCTCAAGCAAGGGAATGGCTTCATGGAGTTCCTACCTCATTTGGTGGGCAGGGAGAGGATCTGAGCCCCTTTTGAAGCAGTCAGCAAGAGGCCTTTGCTTGCAACTTGTTTTATGTCTGAAGCATTTTACAAAGCACTGAATTGACCATTCCAGCTCTTGTCCAATTAGCTGCTAGTCCGGGCTCAGATTTAGGGCTTAGAATCGTAAGGGGTGACAGAAACCTGGGAGCCATCTGGCCCAGCCTGTTCCAGGGCAGGAGTCCTTGTGACAGCATCTCAGACTGAGATGTCCCCTTTACTGCCTGTTGGTAAAATACAGATACACTTTTAAAGTACCAACATGCATTGAAAGTACACAGAGATTGGGCCATGTTGTGATTTCATGCTCAAACTGTTGACAAGACAAGATTCTTAGAAGGCCATACTCAGCAAGGATTTCAGATTTGGAAACTGAGTTTTATGAAATGTATGAGTACACCAAGAGCCCAGTGCTGGCTTGGCCAAGAAAGTGGAGTATTTTATTTGGTGACATAAATATTCCTTATTATTTCCATATTGAGTTTCTATTTCGTATTAGAAACCCAGTTTTTCAGATGATTTCAGGTTTGTATAATGGGATCAAATTTGGCATAACATTGTTCCTTACTGCCCCACATGAAAGAGCAGCCCCCCTTGCTTACTGATGCTAATTGTGGGTCCAGTGGGTAGTCCCCACATCCCTGGTCCCTCCTGGTGTCCACATCCGTGCTGCCCTGACCTGAGGTCTGAGTTTTTAAAATTCAGGATTCAGCCTATCTAGTGGTCTACCTGGTCAGTGCCTAACAGTCAAAGACAGGTATTTGAAAATCCTAAGAGTACAGATACCAAAGGAAGGATGGTGTGAATAGAATTACAGACCTAGGTAGCATTTTATGAGCCTGGCACTGGGCCTGAATTTAAGGGCAAATAGATAGCTTAGGCAGATAATTCTGAAATAGTCTGAATTCTCCATGGTCCACTAACCTGTTCTTACCAGGAGCCTATGCCAACCAGTCCAGTGCTAGAACCTTCACAGTGATGCCTAGAACCCTCTCCAGAGCAGTGGCTGGCCTTTTCCTTCTCTCCTCTCTGCATCCAACTCTTAGGACCAGAGCCTAGGTTAGTAGTGTAGTGTCAAGGCTGCAGTCTTTGAAATAACAGCCTTGGCTTCTCTTCGGACAGGGCATGTTCCCCTCCACCACTGCTACCCTGTCTTTAACCCTGGGAGTGCTGGGATGCCACAGGGAAACCTGAGAGCCCCTCTGGTAGACTCTTTCCAGCAGAAGTTGGTACATACTGCAAGAAAATGAAATCTGTGTGCCTGCTTTGCTGTTGGGAGGTTTGTCCTTATGTCAGATAAGACGCTCTTGCCACAGCATCGTCTCTTTTCCTCCTGCTTAATCCTCAGAGGAGATGGAAGCTTCTTCGCAAGCTTTCTGGCAACTGCTGTCCTTTTAGGAACCCTTCATGTGCTTGAATGCTATTAAACGACTCTTCAAACTTTTCTTCTCCAGACTAAATAATCTCCAGTCCTTTGGCCTTTTCTTTGTGCCCAGTCGCAGAGACCAATTTTCTAGCCATTTAATCATTTTGCTCTTCTCTGGCTGTGTTCCAGTTTCTCCATGTCCCCGCTGAAATGTGAAACTCAGACAGAACATGGTACAACCTGACCAGTAGGCTAAGTGATGCAAATACAAAAAGTAGTCTTTGGGAAGAACTAAAACTTGGCTGGCTTCCCAAAGGCAGTGATATCTTGAGAGTGTTTTCAAGAATTAGCAAAGGCAGGAGATGCATCCGTGTTGAGAGGGATCTGATGAAAATGTCCTTAATTTTAAAAATTAAAATAGCTTTACTAATCCATAAAGAGTAATAACAATGACAATGATTTTTAGTGGCAAAATAATCACTGATGTGTGTTACAATAGGTGTCACTGGGTCCCCAGTGAGTTTCATCACTTCTACGTAGACATCTCTTACTTGGGTGTCCCATGAGGACCTCACACTCTTGTGCTCAGAACTGAAACCACAGTTGGCGTCCTCATAGTATCTTTCTGTCCTTTGCTCCCAGAGTCACTCAGTGGTGCCATAATCCACACACAGAACCTTGCAACCGCCCCTCCCACCTTTTCTTTCTCTCCAGCCACCATCTTTCATTCAAACCCCAGGCCCATTGATTCTGTGTCACTAAATCCAGCCCCTGCTGCCTCCACCACTGCTTCAGCTCCAGCCTCCAGGATGCTTGCTTTGGGGGGCAGGTCTGAGCTGTTGGGGCAGGAATAGTCCTGGGACCATGGCTTACCAGCTGCCTGCATGACCCTGGGGGGGACAGGTCATCTCTATGAGTCTTCTTCATGTGTAGCAAAGGAGCTGTGGTCTCTTCCTGAGGCCTGGGCTGGATAATACAGAACACAGCCAGGTCCCCTCCTGCCCACTGGCACCCTCCAAGGTGTAGCCATGCCTCCTCCATACCACCAGCCTCCTGCAGGCTGTCCTCAGACACAGCCATCCCACCATACATGAATCTGATCAGTTTAGTGCAGGCCTGAGAGCTCACACTGGCTCCCTTTAATACACAGAATGAGATTCAAACTGCTTGGCTTGAACAGACCCCATGGGAGCCAACCTGACTTCTCTCCAGTGTCATTTCCAACCGTTCCTCTGCAGTTGGAAGGCTTCCCCTGACTTGCTTCTCTCCACTCCCTTCCTCTCTGCATCCTTGCAACATGTGAGGTCTACCTTTTTGGTTGTTGAGCCACCTGCAAATGCACTGACTTCCCACATCCAGCAGAATCTTCAGGGGCATGCCACAGCATCCCCCGTGTCCAGCCTGGTACCTGTCCTATAAGTGCTGGTGATGGCGATGAGCAGGTGCCGCGGTCAGGCTTGTAACTAGACCCTAATGTTTGGGGAGAATTCAGAGCAACTTTGGCAAAGGGTGCCATCCAGTTAGGGTTTTTTAAAGTGTCTATGGAACTATATTAAGATGGATCACTTGATGGGATGAGCACTGGGTGTTATTCTGTATGTTGGCAATTTGAACACCAATAAAAAATAAATTTATAAAAAAAGATGGGTGAAGGTTGGTATAGCTTACTAAGACACAGTTTCATACTAAGCAGATTAAATAATATATTTATGATCTAAGTACAAGGGTCAGTACAGCTTGAGCTGTCTATATGTAAGAATCTATTCATTTTATTTTCATATATATATTTTCATATGTATATGTATATCCATTAGTAGTTATTAAATTGCATACAAACATCTTTTTTACTCAAGGCTACCAATTGAACTATTATTTCAGGATACAAAGAACTTTAAAAATGAGTATACTCTTTCGTGTGCTTATTTTATCTTTTTCTTTCTTTCAAATAACTCGGACTTTTTTCCTGTTATATCCAATACTGTTTGCCTTCAGAATTCCCAGTTTGTGATAGGGCAGTAAAGGAATTTCCAGAGATTTTTTTTTTCATACTTCCTGCTAAAAAACAAAACAAAAAATGACCAGCTTGTTCACCTAGTGATATTTTATCATTTCCCTTGTTTCTGCAGTAACATATGAAAACTTCATCCATCTGATCATTGCTCTGCCCGTTGCTGTGCTATTGATAGTGGGAGGGTTGGTTATAATGCTGTACGTCTTCCACAGGAGAAGGTGAGTGACTACATGAAAAAGCTCAGAAACTTTTTGTGGTTGTGTGGTCTAATAGTGTGGACCCAAGTTCAGGGAAATGTCTTAAAGATTTTGAAGAAATATTTGATGGATTGGGAGACCTGATTTTCCAATCACATTTCCTCACAGGAAAAGAGAACATTTTCTTTCTTTTTTTTTTTTTTAAGATTTTATTTATTTATTCATGAGAGACACAGAGAGAGAGGCAGAGACACAAGCAGAGGGAGAAGCAGGCTTCCTATGGGGAGCCCGATGTAGGACTCAGTTCCAGGACCCTGGGATCATGATCGAGCCAAAGGCAGGTGCTCAACCACTGAGCCACCCAGGTGACCCAAGAGAGCATTTCCTAATGATTCAGCATCAACAGAAAATGTATTTGGGGCCAATACAGTTCATCCTCTTGCTGATTGCTCCTTCACACAGATACCTCTGCTTGTGCAAAAATTTTTCCAAACACAGTGTCCCGCCTTTTCTGTCCACTAAACCTTTCCATTTCTGATGAAGTGAAGAAACAAATGTTTCTTAAAAAGCTGTAATCTAAGGCCACCGAAGAAACCCAAAGACATGTTAGCAAATGGCTTCACTCTGGACCTGATGGGGGAGTGTAGGTGAGAGCCAGCAGGCATTATGTGTCCCCTCACTCCCTTCCTCTGGATGCTTAGTGAAACAGGACAAATAAAACTGATAGAGCAAAGATGACGTGTGGATATGGGGGTTTTTAACCTGAATTTTATCCTTTTGACAGAAATAACAGCAGGCTGGGGAATGGAGTGCTGTATGCTTCCGTGAACCCAGAATACTTCAGTGCTGCCGATGGTAAGCAGGCTAAGCCAAGGTCACTGCCCCGGGAGGTCCCAGATCCGGGAGCCTTCAGGAGTGTGGCTAATTTAGGGGGAAGAGGTTTGCATTATTTTGAGGTAACTCTGGCCTCTAATCCATCTTTGCTAACACATTTTTTTTTTATCAAAGTTTTTAGCGGTTCACTGAGTATGTCGAAAATTCTGGGACTGTATGAAAAGCCCCAAAGAAAAACAGGCTTCAGAGGTGACTGGTCAGTGCAGTAATCAGTTTACTTAATTGCCTGAAATGTTATGCTAGAATGACAAAAGCTGTTTAATTGTTGACATCTAGTCAGAGGATATGCCACAGCTGACCAAATAGTGCTCTTAAACTTGTTTCAGCTGAGTTTCGTATCACTGTGACTTTGATCCCTTAGTGCTTCCCTGCATTTTTCTATCTTGGAGTTTTTCTGTTCACCTCCTCCTGCCTGGGATCACACAATTTACACCCTCACGGCCTGTTCACATACCTTTGGGTAATAACTCATGTAGTTAAGTGACTGAGAAGGTCTGACTTGGAAGTTGGGTTCTACTCAGTGGGTATTTCCTTTTTTCCTTGTCTGCTGTCTCTTCTCCCCAGTGGGCTTGAATCCAAACCTTTCAAATTAAGTCAGGGTGGAGCATTGGTCCCAGGATCCAGTGATACTAGCACCATTACTGGGCACTTTGCTGGGAGCTTTTACAAATGCCATCCCATTTGATCCCTGCATCCCTGTAGATGGCTTTTCTTGTGCCTGCCTGTGTGTAGGTGAGGCAGGGAGGTTCAGAGAAGCTTGCCCAGGTCACATAGCTAAGCAATTGAGAAGTTGGGGGTGATACAGACCCTGGCATCTTGTCGACAGTGTGATGCAGTCACTGTGGAAAAGGATGGTGAGGTCCTTGGGGCAGGCAAGGAAGCTGACCCTTCCAGGGAGGAGCTGGATTGGGTTCGTCAAGTGAATGAATAAGTGCACGGTATTGGGTAGATGTATTCTTGGCTTCAGGTGAAGTGAAAATAGATATAGATGTATAGGAGATGTAAAATAGATCTGTGATTCTTTTAACTGATTATCTTGATCAAATGGAAAACATAAGAAAACTGACATTTTAAAAGGACAATGTAAATGTGTAAAGTTTCACTATGATTTCTTTAATAATTTCTAATTCAATTCTGTTTACGGTAAAGCCAGTCAAAAGGATCCTCCCCTAGGGGAGGAATCAAGTACAGAATAATGACATTATTCTTGATTCTATAAAGATCTCAAAAACTTTTATTTTTAATAGGCATATATATATGTATATTTGTATGTACATATACATACACACATACCTCTATACTCCTAAATATAGTGTATGTATGTATGTAAGGCATAGAGAACATTCTGGAAGGAAACACACCAAACTTAAAATAGTAGTTACTTGTGGAGGGAGGATCTTTTTCTTTATAAAATAGAAAGGAAGGCAAAAAGATTTTTATGCATTGTTTGTATAAATGATAGATTTTTTTTTAAAAAATCAAGTAAGGTAAGGAGTCATCACACACTTAATGTAATTTATGGGGGAAATGCAAGACCGTTCTCCCTCTCAGTGAAGGTGGAAGAAGACTATTCCAGAGAATTTGCTCTGCTTTGAAATAAAGCACAGGAGACTGGCTTTTGTAGTTTTGACTATGAAGTGTCCAGGAAGTTTGGAAAGAGCATTAACACAATAATATCAGATTCTGCTGGTGATTTGAATTCAAATTATATATCTTTTCAGACTACTTTTGTAATATGCCTTGATTCTTCTTTAAAAATAAACAAAACCCAATCTCCTTGGCACCCATGCCAACAGATAGGAACACTCACCTCATTTGAACGTAAATCATTTGGCCTTTTTGACAAGCACCTTATAGCTAGTTTCCTCAAGGGGCGACAAATGACATTGCAGTTCGCAAATGCTTCAAAAAACTTCTTTCTCCAAAAGCTAATCTGCATGTCACCATTCTCCAGAGTACACCGAAAATCCCCTGTAGGGAAGTGCTGATAACATTGTGCACATAACCCGCGGCTGGCTGGCTGGCAGGGCTTAGGACTGCTGGTTCAAGTCAGAGCTGCTGGGTTGAATTTAGAGAAAAGGATTGCAAGTATTGACTTCAGGGACCTCTCAAGGAAGGAATGTGAATCATTTTAACCCCATGTTTTATAGTGTGCTACATAGTTAATTCTCATTAAAAGCAAGCCTGGATTTTCAGATATAAATGGACATAGGCAATGTTTGTTATACTTTCTGAGGGGTGGTGTTGTGGAGAGTCTTATCTATCAGCTCGTCTTGCATACTTACTCATCTAAGCGAGCATTGGCCACTTCTTAGGGGCTATATGGCATCTAAACCACATAGAGGGTAGACTTCCATTTATGAAATTCCAGAACACATGTGCAATAACATCCAAAAATGTGTATGAGAAAATTCTAGATTGATTAATGTAGGCCATATTGGACACCCCTCAAAGGTGTAAGTTGGTGGTATCTCCTAGACCTAGCTTATATACATCTTTCCTTTAAGACGCCATTTAAAGGTTAAATGCATGGGACCTGGGGATGTTGGAATAGAATTGTCAGCCCTGTTTGTCTCACATACCATAGGCACAAGGTTAACGTCCAGAAGTGTGAAAGCAAACACAGATACCATCCACGCTTCCCAGTCTTGCATTTCTGCAGGACCACCTCCTTCATAATAGTCAGGGAGGCTGCTGAGTATTCCGCTCTCAGGCTGGGATGTAAGCACACAACATTAAAAGAATGTCATTATAATTGAAATTTCTTATGGAGCTTATGGAATAGGTTGGGTTCGTTTGTTTGTCTTTAGTTTTAATTCTGCCCATCCAAGTTGTGGGATGGATCCTCTGTTTTCTTTCTTACCTCCCTTCTCCTCTTTATCTCTCCTTCCTGCCTGAAATTACGTATTTAATTCCTTAAACCAGATCTACTGAGAGTCTGGGCATGTCCCACTTGCTAGCCCCTCATCCCAGCTGTGGGAGGTCCCTGAGCCCTGGGGAGACCCCTCTGCTCATCAGCTGCCCCTGCAACCCGCTCACCATGGAATATTCATTCCTTCTGGACCCCTTTAGACTCCCCAGGGTCTTTGGTGAGGCCTGAGACACTTGTCTAGACTAGAACAGAGCTACCAATGGAAATACAATGCTAGCCCCATATATATAACCTCAAGTTTTTCTAGTGGCTAGATTTTTAAAAAGTATAAAAGAAGCAAGTGAAATAAATATTAATGATATGCTTTATTTAACCCAATATATGCAAAGTATTATCAACTTTAATATGTAAATCAGTTTAAAAACTATTGAAATACATGATTTTTTTTGTGCCAAGTCTTTGTAGGTTTTTTTTATTTTTGTTTTTTAAAGTTTTATTGATTTAAGTAATCTCTATACCCAACGTGGGGCTCAAACTCAATGACTCTGAGATCAAGAGTCACACACTCCTCCGACTGAGCCAGCAGGGTGCCCCTAAGTCTTTGAAACCAGTTGTGAATTCTATACTTAGCACATCTCAAATTGGACTCCTTGGTGGGTTTTATTTTTTTAAAAAGATTTTATTTATTTATTCATGAGAGGCAGAGACATAGGCAGAGGGAGAAGCAGAAGCAGGTTCCCTGCAGGAAGCCTGATACAGGACTCGATCCTAGGACCCCAGGAATACTACCTGAGCAGATGCTCAACCACTGAGCTACCCAGGTGTCCCTCCTGGTTCTTATATGGTATTAGTATCTTCAAATTATCACAGAATCCTTGAAAACTTGAAATACCAGTGTTTGATCATATAGCTGTCTTACAGAACTTTCAGAACAAGCCGTGTCATTGTTTCCTGATGTTCTCTGTGGGTTTTAAGAAGAAGTGGCATCTTGTGTTCTTTGCTTTCCCTCCCCTGCCCAAAGCACGTTCCGCCCAGGGTCTCCTTGCATTACTTGTCTCAGCTCTGGTTTCTTCTTCTCTAGTGTATGTACCTGATGAGTGGGAGGTTGCTCGAGAGAAGATCACCATGAGCCGAGAGCTGGGCCAGGGCTCGTTTGGGATGGTATATGAAGGAGTTGCCAAGGGTGTGGTTAAAGATGAGCCTGAAACAAGGGTGGCCATTAAAACAGTGAACGAGGCCGCCAGCATGCGTGAAAGGATCGAATTTCTCAATGAGGCTTCAGTGATGAAGGAGTTCAATTGTCACCATGTGGTAAGAAAAAGCACTGAGGAGCCAGAACCTGACACAGGGAGAACCCTTCACTGGAGCCCCCCCACAGGGTGTCTGTGGCTTCACTTGGGGGGTTTGGTGTCTTCCCCCCTGCCTTCCAGAGTTCCCCATCACCTCACTGTTGCCCTTACACATCTGTGCCTGGGAAGGTTCTGGATGGGATGCAGACACCAGCCAGTGGAGGCCCCTGTGACCTGCTCACCTGGGCTCTGCATGTCCCAGCACCCAATAGTCTGAGCAGCATGGGTGGGGACAGCTGTGGGCAACCTCACCCTCTGAGTCCTTCTCTTTGCCATTCCTCCCAGGTGCGGTTGCTGGGTGTGGTGTCCCAGGGCCAGCCGACGCTGGTCATCATGGAACTGATGACACGAGGGGATCTCAAAAGTTATCTCAGGTCTCTGAGGCCAGAAATAGAGGTCAGTTTTGATTTTAACTGACTTTGTGCGTTATTTCTTTTTTTTTCTTCTTTGGAGCCTTCCTCCAGAAGATACAGTGTTTTTAAATCCACTTACTTTCAGCATTAAATGTGTCTTGCTTCTCGCCTGGTTGTAGGTCCTTTATGTGAAAGATTTCCCTGACTAGAGGGAGACCTTTAGCTTTTGTAGGAGGCACTTGCCATTCCTCAAACACCTCTTTCCCTGACCCCTCTGTGCTTCCCCCCCACCCCCCCGCTGCATTCTGTCCTCTGCCAACACTCCCATATTTCCACCTGTGGACCCCTTCTCAGAGCTGTTTCCTCCCTGAAGCCTTTCCTGCCCCTACCTGGCCAGTAGGAACTATCTCCTCCTCTGCTGACTTCTCTTCCAGCACGGACTTTCTCCTCTTTGGTTCCCTTGGTGGACTGCCTTTCCACCCCATCGTGTTCAGCTTTTCATCCCGAGTACAGTCCCAGGTCAGGGGTCAGTGTTTGTGGCAGGAAGCCTTTGAATAAATGCTTATCAAAGTTCAATGTTAGATTGACATGATTCTTGTGCTGGGGTGTTTTCTCACCCAGCTCTGTGCGCAAGACATCCACGCATTCACAAGCCCCCTACATGCGCGCGCGCGCACACACACACACACACACACACACACACACACCTTCCCCTATGCTTGTCAACAGTCTATGCCTCTGAGACTGGGAAGGTCTGTTTCTCAAACTCTGCATCCACATATCAGGCTCAATCCCAAGGCAGAATGATAATCGCCTCAGCTGCCGTCCCTGATTCATCTTGTGAAAAAGATCAGTTTGCTTTATGAACTTCAAATTCTAAAGCTGCTGAAGTCCTATGTGATTTTCCATTAGTCACCGTGGTATCTCCCCTTCTGTAGCATGAACCCACCAGCCAGCTTTTTAGCATATGGCAGCATGACTTGTAAGTGAGGGGATTCTGAGGATAAACTGGTAGATAAACAATCCCAGCAACATCTGCCTCTCACTGGGCCTCCTCGGTGGGTCTAAAGTCCTCACTTTCACCCTTTCTCTACCCCTCTTGAATTTCTACAGCCTTTCTCTGTTTAATCTTTTTTCTTTTAATCTGAAACTTAATTATCCCCCAAGTAGTAGTTCCTTAATTTGAATTCCAAGCACCTGTTCACATGTGGCTTCCTTTATTCACAACAGATGATGCTTGTGGTTCTGTGAGGGTCACGATGCCAAGTGTGGCCATGTGGCCCAGGGCCCCAAGAGCAGGGTGATTTACAATACACCCACCCTTGGTAGGCTCTACCAGCATGGGTCCCCAGCTCCCCTGGATCTTAATGCCTTTTCCCGGGCTCACTTTTGTAACACACAAGCCAGTACAAAGGAGAAACGCTTCATCAGATGGGTGGCCAGATATGTGGCAGCATATTTCATATCAGATTCGTTCAAGGCACCTCTGAAAAGTATGAAACACTCACTCTCTGCATCCCTGACATCAGGCACAGAATAAACGTCTGGAACACGTCATCTGAGTCCTGGCTCTCGCTGCTGGCTTTCTGTAGTCCTCCAGCAGCCGCTATGGGCCTCTGCACCTCAGTTTCCTCACGTGTAAAATAAGCAGGTTGGACAAGATAATTACCCAAGTCCTTTTCAGATCTAAAATTCACTCTTAGATTTGTCAGATTTAAACTTGTTCTTTCTAACTCATGTCAAGTATAAAAATACACATGCTTGTCCTGCAGATTCATTATATTCTACTTGGCATCTTCTCCCCAAGTGAAGATTTGCTCATTTACTTTGCTAAATGTGGGTGTTTGTGTATACATGTCTTCAGTAGCTCTAGGCAAATTAAAGATTTCCGCTCTCTAAAATGTCTGAAAGAACTGCACTGTAGCACCATGAACCGACAAAATGTCAGCCCTCTCTTCCGATATTTATAACTTGGTTCCTTTTATTGATTCTGTTTTTCATATTAATTATGAATGACTACTTCTAGTAAACACATATACTTAATACTCCACAGCTTAAGTATCATGAGTGTAAACTTAACATTTCACCTGCAGATTTCCTTGCATTCCATACATATCTAGAGCCCCAAAAAGATTAAAAGGCAATGGTGGGTCCAGAGGGAAAAAACTTGTACAAACAAACCTCCTGTGTAAAAGATAGTAGTGGTTTGGGGCTTACCCTTGGGGACTTCATATCACTTCCCCAGAAAACTCAGTGGTAAGTATTTTAAATCACCAGAGGCAGTGTTGATAGTCTTTTCAGAATGTACATGTATATCAAGTGTAGGGAACTAACCAGGAAATACTTGGAGGGCTGTTACCTTGCTTCTAGAAGCCAGCTTTCAACAGAAACTAGCACATCACTGGGCAAAGCCACCCTCCACTGAACACGGACCCTGGCCTGGTGCTAGCAGGCACTTTGCACGCGTGATCCCAGCTCATCATCCCAGCAGTGACCCCACCCAGGGATGCTCTGCCCATGGTCCACAGGATTTGAGCTGGGAAGGTGGCATGTGGGACCTATCAGAGCAACATGGCTTTGCCGTGTTGTGACAGATACTCCGTAGTCAGGGAACCAGAGTTAAAATCAATTGTGCTAATGCAAGTAAAAGGTAGTTAGCATCTCAACTGTAGCAAGCTGATTGACTTTGGTGGTTTTTTGTTTTTGTTTTTGTTTTTTTTTAGGATGGAGAGATTTGGGCACATGTTATATATAAACGTTTTTCCAAATAGATTTATTATTATTTGGAGGTATTTCTCTTTAATTCTAAAGCCAGTATGTTGCCCTTCTCTGCAAAAAAATGCTTATCCATGTTACTAGTCACTGGTTTACATTCAGCCCCCTCCAGAATAAGCTTCACCTGGACTTTAATTGGCAAGTGTCTGTTTTCCTTGGTGCTCACAGAAAAATAATAACCCAAGGAATGCCACACTGTAAGGTGAAAACATTAACCTTGATATTTTTGTACTTTAGAAGGAAGTTGAAGAGAAAGAAAAACATCAAATAATTTATAATAATGCTTATGTGAAAAAAAATAATAATGCTTATATGAGAAATAAAGCCTACAGTGTCCATTTGGGAAGCATATTTGCTTATTCCCACATAGCTTTTGTAGTATTTTCTCCCTCCTTTTACCTGTACTTTGATTATAGAAATAAAAGGAATGCATGAACTAATAAAAATTTGAATAACTAAGAATTATTTAATATCAAAAATTGTTAGTGCCACTTTAAATAATTTTTTGCCCTACCCAAAATAGAAAATGCTGGTCCCAAGTTGTGCTAATTGGTGTTTCTCCTTGCAGCTTTGTGTGATGTGGTCAGTGAGCAAGCGCATGACTTTACCACGAAGCAGATGCTATGGTCTCCATAATAATATGTTCCTTTTCAGCAAGTCCTGTTTCTTAGCAGAATGACCTGTGGTGCTCAGATTGAACGAAGATGGATCTGCATATCCTAAAAGAATGTAGGGTGGGAAAAACTCCTAAATTCTCATGTTATATTTTTCCTGTACAACAGAATAATCCAGTCCTCGCACCTCCAAGCCTAAGCAAGATGATCCAGATGGCTGGGGAGATTGCTGATGGCATGGCATACCTCAATGCCAACAAGTTTGTCCACAGAGACCTTGCTGCCAGGAACTGCATGGTGGCCGAAGATTTCACAGTCAAAATTGGAGGTGTGTTCTTAGCTTTCCAGATCTGAGCAAGGACTAAATTCACACGTGTTTCAGAGACTAAGTTGGCATTAGCCTACCTGTGGAGAGGTTTTCCAATGCATCCCATGAGTCCAGAGTCTTGCTCTTGGTAATAATGTGGTTGTTTCCAGTTGATAGTCAATCACAAACCTGGCCAGGCTGGCTCAGACCCCGAAAGCACATGTGGGCACAGCGGAACAAGTGGACAAGGGTGAATTGAGGCTGTGATCGCTGAGGTAGCCTCTCTTGATATTTGAGGCATTTCTTGACAAAACAGTTCTAAGCATTGGTTACAAAAATAATTGAGGTAATATCCTCAAGGTGATTTTGACTTGGGAATAAAAGTTGCCACCAAAACTACCAATAGTTCCCCCAATTTTCCTAGCTTGAAAGGAGCTTTGTCTTCCCATTGGTCCATGGAGTTTTATAAGAAGTGAGGTCCCCTAATGATGAAGCCCCTACACAGAACAGGAGCAATGACAGGGAGGTGGCAATCCCTCAGGGAAGGGAAGATCACTGCTTATTGGGGTTCACATCCAGGCTGGGCTGGCCAACCTCTAAACTCTTGACCTATCACTTAGAATACTTAACCAACCAAGCTGCTCTTTTTGCCACCACTTATTGAAACACCAAAAAAGGGAGTTGGATTGCATTTCTGGTGATACTTAGAAATTCATTTCAGCCTTTAGATTTGGGCTTTGCTTTGATCTCTTAACCCTGATTAAAACACACACACAAAACACACAGACACACACACACACACACACACACACACACATCCTCAGGGCTGCTCAGGAAAGCACCTGCTCTTACCAGGACCTTTATCTTGCTACTATGAGATGACGATGGCTCAGAAAAACATCAAATATTTATCCTGAGAAACTGCAGGGGGACACTTTACATCTGAAATCTATTTAAAATTAACCTCTTTGGCTTTTGCTGACTTTCCCAACACAGAGAGTTAGACAAAATGAGGGAACAGATGAAGGAACAGGACAAAATCACAGCAACAGAGCTAGACAAATCAGAGATAAGCAATATGCCTGATAGAGAATTCAAAGTGATGATCACAAAGACACTCACTGGGCTTGAGAAAAGAGTGGAGGATCTCATTGAGACCTTCGGCAAAGTGATAGAAAATATACCAAAGAACCAATTAGAAGTTAAGAAGTCAATAACTGAAATTAAAAATATACTAGAGGGAATAAGTAGAGGAAGTGAACTGGAAGAATAATTGAAAGCAACCAAATGGAACAGGGAAAAAAAAGATGAAAGAACAAAAAATGAGGATAGGTTAGAGGAAGTCAACAACATTATCAAACACAACAATGTTCACATTATAGGGAACGGAGAAGAGAATTGTTTGATGAAATAATGACTGAAAACTTCCCCAATCTGGTGAAAGAAATGGGCCCAGGAAGCAGAAAGAGCGTCCTCAACAAAATCAACCCAAGGAGTTCTACACCAAGAGATGTAATAATTAAAATGGCTAAAAGTAGTGATTAAGAGAATTTTAAAAGCAACAAGACAAAAGAAAACGGTTACCTACAAGGGAAACCCCATAAGACTATAAGCTGGTTTTTCAGCAGAAATTTTGCAGTCCAGAAGAGAATGGCATGATACATTCAAAGTACTGGAAAAAAAATAATAAAACTAACCTCTTTGTCTAGTTCTTGAACTATCCTGTTCTGGAAATGCTCACCTTTCTTTAGCAGTAATTTTTTTCTTTAGCAGTAATTTTGAATGAACTGTTTCGGCCTTTTAGTTGTGAATAATGAGTATCCCCTCTAGAATGATTATCAAATTATGGGTGAGTGTCTTTATTTCTCATTTGGAGAGACAGAGGTGATGAATGGAACCATATCATAGAGGAAACATCCCTTGGTCATTAGAATTACTCATTCAGGAGTCAACAGTGTGTCCCTGGATTTGGCCCTTTGAAGCATCCACACATCTGGTGTGTTTGAAGCCCGGGAGGCCTTCATGCTCTGGGATTTCTAAGAAGAGCCTCTTTGGCTGCTGTCTGGGCTTTCTTTGTGCTCCATGCTCACTTCCTCTTCCCTTTCCATTCCCTTCCCTTCTCTGTGGAGAATCAGATTGTTCCCATGGAGATGCCGACCAGTGCCCCTTCCCCAACTGTAGGGCACCCAGAAGGTCTGAGCTTAAATACTGGTTCTGCCAATAACAGATGAGACTTGGGGCAAGTGCCTGAAGTTCTATGAGCCTCAGTTTCTTTCCCTCTGCAATGGGCCTGCTGATATAGCAAAGCCATGAGATGGTGGAAAGAACTAGGTTCAGGAGAGCTCCAAGTGCATGCCTGGCATGAGGCAGGTCCTCAGTAGGTGTTAGTTCCTGCAATCATTGACATCGTGCTTCCCACCCTCTTCCTGGCACATGCAGGAGCTCAGTTCATGCTACTTTCTTCCTGATTCCACTTCACAGTGGGAGAGCTATTATTGTGCCACTTGCCATTTGAAGTCCAAATCAGCAAGGACCATATTTGCCATTTAACCAGGTGGTACATTTACAGTGACATTTTCTTTGTACTTGTGGTTTTTCTCACTAAAATTTGAAATTTTTCTTTTGTGTTCAGAAATAGCTCACGTTCTTTTTCTGGGATTTCTTTTCTTTTCCTTCTTGTGCAATTAAAGGCAAGTACTCTCGTTTGCATATCCCTGGAGTAATTCTGAGATAAGACTTCAACATTTCAGTTTGATTCTTCACTAGGGTTCAAAAACCCTGTTGTCCCAATGCCCAGTGTCTCATGGATTACAAACATGACAAGTAATTTTACCAGAGGCAATTTGATGGCCCTTCGCTCAGTACAAGTAAATTGTGTTGCTTAATGTCCAAGGAAATTTATTCCTTGAATTTGCTCTGTAGCCTTACCACTTTGTGGCACAGATAGAGACATGAATGAGCATTTTAGAAAGGAGAGCAGCCCTTTCTCCTAGGAAGGAAAACAGAAGAGTCCCTGGAAGAAAAAGGTTATATGATTGAGTGGAAAATCAGAATCTGACAAAGAAGCAATAGTTTAGGATTATAAAGCAAGCCTGCCATCAAATGTAATTATGTGACATCTTCTAGAGACATGGAAAATGGAAGAAATTTTTAAAAATGAGTGGGAGTATTATGTTGAAAAACATTATTGAGTAATAGCTCCAGGGGCCTGGTAAATAGCATCCCCAAAGCATCTTACTGGGTACTTTTTTCCCCCGTGAATTGGTACTTTTCAATATTTTCCCCCTTAATAAGTGGCAAAACTACTTTATTTCCTCTGGCAGTGGGGCAGTGCTACCAAGTAAATAAGAGTCAACATGCTCTTGTTTATTTCACCAGCTTTGAAAACCACATATACATGACCTTTGGTCTGAGATGCCTGGGTGGCTCAGCGCTTGAGCATCTGCCTTGGGTTCAGGGCGTGATCCCGGGGTCCTGGGATCGAGTCCTGCATGGAGCTCCCTGCATAGAGCCTGCGTCTCTCTCTGCCTTTATCTCTGCCTCTCTCTGTGTGTGTCTCTCATTTTTAATTTTATTTATTTATTCATAAGAGACACAGAAAGAGAGGCACAGACACAGGCAGAGGGAGAAGCAGGCTCCATGCAGGGAGCCCAACGTGGGACTCGATCCCCGGTCTCCAGGACCATACCCTGGGCCGAAGGCAGTGCTAAACTGCTGAGCCACCTGGGCTGCCCTAAATAAAATCTTTAAAAAAGGAAAAATGACCTTTGGTCTACACAGTATATATTTTCTTGATAAACTGTAAGACTTGATAATTTGTAAACTGCTTCTCATTTTAAATGAATAAAGGAATTAACTTTATTTATTTATTTGGAATTAACTTTTTTTGTAAAATATTTTATTTATTCATGAGAGACACAGAGAGAGAGGCAGAGACACAGGCTGAGGGAGAAACAGGCTCCCCATGGGGAGCCCAATGTGGGACTTGATCCCAGGAACCCCAGATCATGACCTGAGCCGAAGGCAGACAGACGCTCAACCACCGAGCCACCCAGGCATCCTGGAATTAACTTTTTAAAAAACATTATTTGAGAGAGAGAGAGAGAGAGCAGGGGGAGGGGCAAAAGGAGAGGGAGAGAGAAAATAAAATCTCAAGCAGACTCCCTGCTGAGTGTGGAGCCCAACGCAGGGTTCAATCTCACAGCCCTGAGATCATGACCTGAGCTGAAACCTAAGGGTCGGACGCTTAACCAACTAAGCCACGCAGGTGCCCCAGGAATTAGCTTTTTTAAAGAGTCAAATTATAAACATATTTGAAAGCAGAGATTTCTTGGTATTTCCTTGTCACATGATTAATCAAATCAGTCATCCCTTATTGATTCTGCATTATACAATCGCTAACACTGAGGTCCAGCCTCCTTAAAGTGTGCCTCACCCTTGGATATGGGCATCCATATCCCCGCCTCCCTGCACAGTGGCACAGGACATCTTTGCTTCTGCCCTGAGAGCTGCTCCAAGCGTATCACTCGGGTGCCTTCTCTCTACCTTACAGATTTCGGTATGACAAGAGACATCTATGAGACAGACTATTACCGGAAAGGAGGCAAGGGGCTGCTGCCTGTGCGCTGGATGTCACCTGAGTCTCTCAAGGATGGAGTCTTCACCACTCACTCTGACGTCTGGTATGAGAGACTTTTCCTATAACACAAGCGTGGAGCACTCCAGCCTCCACAGATCCCATTGGCTCAGTCCCGAGGGCTTTATTTTTCTCATGTTTTCTGTTCACCATTAGCCTATTTCCAGCTTTGGCTAAGTGTTATGTGGGTCACACTCCTGCATTTCTAAGGGTTCCTGTTGTGGGTGGGCCAGCTAAGGACCATGGGCATTTGTTGGATCTAAAGAATTTATAGGACCAACATCTCTTTCAGTCCTTAGCTGTTCACTAAGTGGCCAGGATACCAGGAGCCAGGACATGGCAGAGAACTTCACCTCTCCCCTGCCTGCCTGCTCTCATTTTATCTTTCCCAACAGATGTGTGTTTGTGTGTGTGTGTGTGTGTGTGTGTGTGTGTGTGCCTCATCTAATTAAAACTTGAGATTGCAGACATTACTCTATTTAGACTGAAAGATTTTAAGTCTGGATGTATTTTCTTGTTGGACCTATCTGCTGTCTGTCCTTTTTCAGTGGGCACCATCATTGACCTGTGTTGACACAGGGATGGTATAGAAAGCAGAACATCTCCCTTAATAAATGTACCTTGGGGTAGAAAGCTTACCAGCTGAGGAATGCAGAGGACTCTGAGTAGTGCCATTTATTGTGATTCATCACCAACATTGCAGAGAGGAGGTCAGGTTCTCAAATACAACCGAGGTCCTTGGCAGGCTCAAACCCTGGCACATCTACCCTCTGACTCTCACAGTTTTCTACCTTCTGGCACGTCAACCAGTTTCTTGGCTGTCCTCTCAGGAGATCCCACTGCTGGTGTGTTACAGAAATGGTAGTTGTTTACTCCTACTGTCTGGATGACCACATAGAGGAGGTATTTAAATAGTGACCGACATCATTTTTTTTTAACCTCGTGAACCTTTCACGGTTCAAGGGCCTTGGATCTTACTTTGAAGACAGGTGCAAATTGGAAATAGCATTTGAATATGACCCAGCAGAGTGCAGTGACTTCTCGAGTTCACGTATGAGATTTGTTTTGCAATCAGCCTGTCCAACATAGTTACCTCTTTGCTGTCAAATCAAAGTGCTCACCATCATTTTTGTTGTAGAGATGATGGGGAGACGACAGGCCTGGGTCTGTTCATGTGTCTGATTATTCTAGCCGCCATGCCTCCAAAAACTCTGAGGTCAGCTTACAGTATGATAACGTAGAAAGAACTGTGAGAGCCAGAGAAAATGAGGGGCAGAATGGGAAGATAAAACTGGAGTTATTAATATCTAATTTTTCCCCAAAGTGTAGTTAGCAACGACTGCAACAAGCAGCAACAAAGGGACATTTAGGGTATTCCATGCCAGTTTTCTCCCACATGACAGCATAGACATTATCAATCAATAATATGTGTATATAAATAAGAGTGGGTATTTGGTATTCATTCCAGTCAATATTCAGGCATTAAGGGTGCTTTAGATTTTTTTTTTAACACAGCCTTTGAGGTTAATGTAGGATAGGCCAGCCAGGACACTGGCGAATAGAGGTCTCTCAGCTGCCTAGGATCTAAAGCTTTCCCTGTCAAAGGAACAGAAATTATTTTAGATTATATTCAATGGCATGGTCATTCCTAAACAGTTGAAAATCTAGAAAAAGTTGCAAAGAGTTTTATTTGACTTTGTAAAATAGACCCCAGAATCTTAGGTTTGGGAGGTATCTCTATGGTCACATCCAGCCCCCAAGTCCCATCCACAGCATCTTTGGCAGCTGGTTGTTGAGCTTTCACTCACATTTCCAGGGACTGCTTACTCCCTCCCTCATGAAAACAGACCACCCTACTTCTGAAGATATCTTTGTTCTTTGTGAATCTTGCTCATGCTGTGCTTATGTTGCCCTCCTGGTGACATCCGTTGGGCCTTCTCTGTGACACATTTGTATACCCTGCTCTGTTTTGACAAGACACCTTGGAGTCACAAGGAAATGGTATCTGTTCTCTAGTTTGGACATTTCCACTTTTTCTGCTGTCCTTTGAGATTCTATTCCCAGGCCCTTGGGCACCATGTTTGCTCCCCCTACAGCTCCCCTGGCACTGTGTCCCTGTCAGTGGTTCCTTTGGGTTAGAAGACACTAGCGTGCCCTCCAGGCCTGGAGGAACCCAAGCACAGAAGTAGGGAGATGGAACCCATAGTGTGTTCCCTTCTTGTGCATCTGAGTCATTCTACAACAGTCTTTATTTCTTGACTCACTAAGGTTTCCAAACTGCCACAAATATCCAGAACTGATTGCACCCCACTTAAAATCAAAATCATTTGCTTCTTTAGTAGCTAATTAATGTTAGCAGGGAACACAGATATCTCTGTAGTTCTTGATTTGCTGCTGGGTAGGACACTGACGTGATCCTGTATTGGTGCACAGAGGCATAGTTACTGAATGTGGACCCCAGGCAGCACTTGTATTGACATGGGAGACTCACAACAAGTTGTACCATTTCTGGGGAAATCCATGCTTGTAATCAGAATAGATGTCACACAAAGGCATTTGTCCAGTGTTTAAAGATGGAATGTATCTACAAAATTCATGCCTTGGTTTTCTGTGAAGGTATTTGTACCAGTGCCTCATTGCAAATTTCCTACTTTGAAAAACATGTGGGTTTTGCATATTTCTTAGCATCCCTGACTGGCTGTGTGGCCTTGGTCAAACCATGGGACAGCTCTGGGCTTTGGTGCTCCATCTGTGAGGTGAAGTCTATTTAGGAATGTCTACACTCCCTATGAGATCTGCAGTGGCTTGATAAATGTTTAAATGGCTCCTGTGACAACTAGTGGTGCCACAAGGCGTGGCCTCTTGGTGTTGGGTAGACATGGTTCAGTCTCTATACATTGGACTTCATACAGCTGATCACATCCCATGAGGAATGATCAGACTCCAGCATTAAGTGGCCCTCGCTGACAAGTGACATTGACATCACACAAGAGTCACCCCAGGGAAAGCATTTATGGAGAGCTTGGCCTGTTACCTGCTATGTTGTTTCACAGGTGTGATCACGAGTACCTGGTGAGGCCCAGAAAATGGTCGGTGTGTACAAGAACAGGGTGATCAGAGACACACTCCCTGTCCTTGAGGGATAAAGTCTTATGGAGAAGAGGCAGGGATCCTGACAGGTTAGAGTCATGGAAGGCTGGCCAGAAGAGATGGGGTTGTGGGACACCCTAAAGTACAAATTGTCACCTATGGAGCAATAAGGATATGGGTTCCTGGCAGTAGGAATGCTGGGGAAGCGAGTGGCAGGACGCACTTGGTGCTTGTGGAAGATGGTGGGATCTCCTTGAGAGAGGAGGCTAGGGTAGAGAGAGACCAAGTAAGGCCTCCAATGTTGTGTGAGGTACTTGGGCCTGATCCTGGAGGTTCTACAAAGACATGTAAAGCTTTTGAAGAAAGAGTGACACAGGAATGTGACCTAGCGCTGTCATTTACAAAGATCATGTTCACTAGAGTGTAATGCTGTATGGAGTAGAGTGTTGGCCAAAGCAGAGGAGTGCTCTGGGCCCAATGAAGACCATGGGCACTGTGGTGGACTCTGAGGAGGCGGAGGCATGGATGGCCTTGGGTTGACTGCTCATGTTAGGCCAGAAGAGCGGGACTGTGTGAGGCAGATGTCAGGTTGAGACTTGTGAAGTGTATGGATAGCCAAGTACCAGGGAGCTTGAGCCAGAGTAGTTGGGGCTGAAGGAGTCCATGTGGGAGCCAGAGTGAGAACGGACTTCTGGAGAGCAGCTGGCACCCCTAGGAGAGCCCATGGGGTGCAAGTGGGTCTGGGAGGAAACTGTGTTCTCAGATGATCCCTCAGGCCAGGCCTGCAGTCAGTAAGAACAGCAGGCTTGTCATGTCTAGAGCTATACCGCCTTATGGATGCAACGGTGAGGAGCAGTAGCCTCCGGGGCGAGCTGCTTACCTGACCAGGACTGCTTCTGCAGGAGGCCCACCACCATAGCCGATGGAGGAGCCGGCAGCCCCAAGCCCAGGCCTCTGAAGGCCATGCTAGGCCTCCGGCTCTTTGGCTTTTCTAGGTCTCTTGTACAACATAAAGGCTATTTCTTGGTCACCAGAAATTTAAAAGGACTTTGGGTGGGTCCATCCTCAGCTAAGATCCTATTTGTGTCTAACATCTACTCTTGGTACCCATTTGCACAGAAACCTTCTGTTCATGGCCAAGTAGCTCTAGCTGAAGCTGTGAGTAAAACGTTATGGTACAGAGTCCGAGGCCCTCCTGCTGCAGGCTTCCAGCCAGGATCCGAGAGCTCTCAGCGGGAAGTGCCGGCCCCAGAATTTTCGGTGCGGCTCTGCCAGCACCCATGGCTTTCCACAGTCCTGTCAGAAGCCCCGCAGGCCGTTTGCTGCTGCCGAGCCTGCTTTATTCTGCTGAAATGAACCGAACATAAAGGCAAATAGACCGAGGAAAATTTGTACAAGGTGGCAGTGTGCGTTGGGAAGGCACCTTTAGTTGGCAGATTACAATATTGCCTTTCTAAACAGTATCTGCCTAAAATTTCTGTGTGCGTGCCTGTGTGTTTTAATTTGTTTTCCAGTAGTTGGATCTTGTAAACCAGCAGGCAGGAGTGCATGCATGGCACAGTCGCTCACAGCTCCCCTTCCTGAATGTACTCCTCAGAACTTTGCCCCACAGCTCAACCCTGCTTGAGGACACCTGGCTGTTCAGGAGCCCTGTCACCAGCTGGCGCTGCCCCCCTCACTCTCCATGCTGTGAGGCTAAGCCCTCCACAGGCCAGCAGCTCCTAGCCCCCGTGGCCTTCTCTTCCCACCAGCCCCACTGGACCTGGGAGATCCCCGTGGAACTTCCCAGTACCCCAGACCAATGACATCAGAACTGTGGTCAGTCATCAGTGTGTTTTAAAAACTCTCCTCTGCAGCCAGCATCGAGAGCTCCTTGGGTATTTGATTGTCCCAGGATGGATTTGAGGCCACTGCCCCACTGTCCCAGCAGGAACCTGCCCTTGATTAGAGAATGAAGCACATTTGGGAGACAGTCCTGCTGGGCCTGTGGCTTTGGTGAGGCCCTGAACTCAGCTTGCCTGGGCTTCCCAGGAGAGAGATTAGGTGCTTCCTTGTCATTGAGGGGACCCTGCAAACTCCCTCCATTTCAGCTTCCTCCACTGTGCCCCAGGGCTGCTTCTCCCCTGCAGGAAACATGAGCAGCAACAGATGAAGATGGAGGTCCATGTGTAGCCGGGGCCGGGCTCACACACAGAAGGCAGTTGCTCAGCACCCGGGCAGGGGGACGCTGGGAAGGAGAGGGCCGTGTGGTCTGCCCTTCCCTTCCTGAGCCCTCACATTCCTCTCTTACCATAGGTCCTTTGGGGTCGTTCTCTGGGAGATCGCCACGCTGGCTGAGCAGCCATACCAGGGCTTGTCCAACGAGCAAGTCCTTCGCTTCGTTATGGAGGGCGGCCTTCTGGACAAGCCGGACAACTGCCCCGACATGCTGTACGTATTTCCTGGGCCCCCTCCACCCGGGCTCACCCTCTGAGTTCCCTCATCAGTGACCCAGGGGGTCAGTGGTCCTGAGAGCCTGTGTCTCTGGCCCGGCAGGTGCCGTTGGTGGGCCGTTTAGAAGAGGGTCATCGGGTCATCCTGATGGAAGAAACCTGTGCCTTTGGGGAGCTACCTCAGTTTCCCCTCACTTCCCTTTTAGTTTAATAGTCAGCACTGCGGTTTCTCAGGCCACACATCTCTGTGAGGTATTTAACCAAAGCAATCCTTACGCATCTTGTCCATGAAAAGTTTTAAAAGGTGGGGGGAGGCGGCAACAGTAGGACTGAGTGCTCTGAAGCCCAAATTCCAGAGCCTGTTGCCACCACCACAGGCCTGAGAGAATGCTCCAGTCTGTGTACACAGTGTGATGGCGGCACTCCTGGCACGCCATGTAGGGCACACCTCAGACCTCTTACCCCACGCCACTGCCACTACTGCCACCATGGTCCTCTCAGGTCTCTTCTTTGTTGAGTGTTTGCAAGAGTCATAAAGCATGGGAGCCACATGCACTCTGGGCTACTTGGCCCTCAGTTCAGCTCACCTCCCTGCAGACACAGCGTGGGGCACGCACAGCGTGGGGCACTGGCAGATCCATCACTTCACTCCACTTCTTAACAAAAAACAAGCTTCTTGTTCCTGAGATTTGTCCAATCCTGGCAGAGCGTTCCCGATGCCCCCCGCCCCCTGTCAGCAGAGGTCAGAGGGCCTCACTGTCTGTCAGAGGAGGGTGTGAAGGTGTTCTTTCTGTGGTTGGGCCACTGGGTCCCAGAGGGTGGAAGGGAGGCTACCACTAGTAGTACCTCAGGACCAATTCAGGGATTTTCCACAAGTGCTTCTCAGGATGTCTTTGGCTTCACGTGAGGAAGATCCCCGAGGAGTTGTCAAGCTGTGTCTATGTCTGTGTCTGTGTGGAGGAGCCCTGGATCTGCTACCTACCTGTATGCCCCAGGCCTCCAGTGCGCACTGCCTCAGGCTAGGCCTCAGGGTGTTGGGCTGGTTTGCAAATGAGTCAGATGCATGTCAGGTGGCTAGCAGGGAAACTGAGGCCTCAACCCTCATGAAAGCTTTTCTTGTCAGAATCTCTCAGCAGTTTCCTCAGGTCAGGAATCCAGACACAGGTATGCTGGCCCCCTTGTTCAGTCTCATCAGATTGACATCTGACGTAGGCTGGGGCCTCCCTCATCTGAGGCTCTGGGCCTCCCTCTTACCTGCCCTCCAGGTGGTCAGCAGGATTCAGCCCCGTGGCTGCAGGATGGGGGTCCTCCCAAAGAATGGGTCTTCTCTCCCTGGAGCAGCTTACTTCTTCATAGCCAGCAAAAGAACCTGTCTCTTTGGGGTATTTACCATTAGTTTTTGCTGACTAAGCCATATCTACCCAAGATGATCTCCCTTTTGGGTAACTCAGAGGCAACTGATGAGAAAACTAACAGAATGAAATCCCATCATCTTCCTTAGTCCAACCCACATCTGGTTGAGGGGCTGCACAGGGCATTTACCTCAGAAGCAAGGATCTTGGGGAGCATCTTAGGGTCTGACGACCACAGCTTGGGAAGCAGAAACCAATGTCCGTCAACAAACCAAGGTTGTGTGTTTTTCCCAAAACACCCTGTCATGACCCGAAGCTGAATTCCCAAGCTCCATGTAGATATGGGAGGCTTTGTTCCCATGGCTCTGACTGTGCAGCTGTGGGGCCCGCAGGCTGGAGGAGACTTGGTACAGCACCCCGCACTTCTGGAGTGCATTAGCTGAGCCCTGTACTCTGTAACTGCTGCTTCTGAATGTTTGCTCAGCTGAAACCTGTTCTGTCCCCTGGACAGCTTGCATGGAGTTAAGAAGACCCAAGATCACTGTAGGGAAGGCAGCATCCCTTCACCTCTGCGTCCATTTTGGGGGCAGGGGAATCCATTGGTCATCTGAGTAGGGCCTAGAGTAGGAAATTTGCATGGTCCTAGACATGGGGCATAGAGTAGGCCCATGAGTGACAGGAAGCTCCACTTTTCCGGGGGGGTGGGCAGGGCAGTGCACATGGGATGCGGGGGGGTAGCTGAGACAGGTGGGGAGACAGTGAGTTTTCCCAGATCCCTCCAGAACCTTCCCAATTAGCTTCTTTAGACTTCAGGACCCAGAAATGGAAGAGACCCAGTTAGCTTCTTTAGACTTCAGGACCCAAAGATGGAAGAGCCTCAAAAGGTCATTTAGTAAAACAAACAAAAAAGGCAGTGCATTTTCTTGCCTAGCATGGAAACGCTCCCTCTCCTGGCCTGTACCAGTTTTTTACTGCAGTTCAACATTATCCCAAACCTAATAGTTAAAAACAACAAGAAGCATTTACCATCCCACAAAGTTTCTGAAGACTGGGAACCCAAGAACAGCTTGCTGGATGGCTCCGGCTCAGTCTCTCAGCCAGGGCTACAGTCAGCAGAAGGCTTGACTGGGGCTGAGACCCCCTTTCAAGGTGGCCCACTCATGTGGCCAAGTGCCATGCAACCGACTTCTAGAGCAGGGCTCAGCAAACTTTTCCTCTAGAAGGGCAGGGAGGAAATATTTTCAGCTCCAGGGGCCTATACAGTCGCAGTGACAGCTACTCACCCCTGTTCTAGTGCAAAAGCAATCACAGATACCACGTGAATGAGCATGGCTATGGCCCAGTAAGACTTGATTTGGGGATCCGGAAATTGGAATTTCCCATAATTTTCATGTCACAAAATATTACTGTTATTTTTATTTTTTTTCAACCATTTATAAATGTAAAAACCATTCTTAGCTCGTAGGCTTTACAAAATCAGACGATAGGCTAGATTTGGGCCATGGGCCTGTAGCTTGCCTACCCTGCCCAAGAGTAAATGATTCCAGAGCAGAGCAGAGCAGAAGCCCCAATGTCCTTTATGGCCTGATCAGAAGCAGCCCTCCTGATGTGAGAGGAGATTGCAGGGGGCCTACCAGGAGGTGGGGATCACTGTGGGGGCTGGTTACCATACCCCACTGACTCCCAGATTCCCTCACAGGTGACTGTTCTCTCTGAACAGTATGTATTCTTGTCAGCCCATCATAAGAAAAATCTTCCTTCTGAGCAAAAATCTAACTAATGGAGCATGAGGAGTGATGCCCATTGAATTTGCATCCAAGTGTCTGGAGTGCCAGAATAGAGGTTGTGGCTGGAATCCGTGGTGTTGTAGTAGCTTAGAAATAGTCTGAGAAAGCCGGTGTGTGTTTCATTCATGTGGCTTGGGGGTGATGAGAGGAGAAGTATTGTTTTTGAGCTTTATCTTTGACTTAGAAAAATGTTGGCCTCTGAAAAACTTGCAGGACTCCTAAAGTTGATCTACCTTCTGGTGCCTGGAGTTTTGATATTAATTTAATATGCCTGGGAAGCAGCCCCCCTGCCATGGGAAAGGCAGTATACTTCCTGTTCCCAGCATTGAGTGACAAGGAAATTCACACGGAGAGGTTACCGTCAGATATTAAATGTTTAATTCACAAGGCATTTCTGCTTTGTCATCCAGAACCCCTGTGGCAAATTGTTCTCCCTTCTGAGAAAATAACAAAATGAAAGGAACTTAGTTGATTGTATAGGGAGTGTCTGTTGTGTCCTGAGTTTATTGATGAGTTTAGGTAAAGAAGAAGTGCTCTGGGAGAGGAGTTCTTTTGTTATAGGTGATGAAAGAATGGATTCCTGTTTCTCCCAGAGGAGAAGAGAGTCACCGAGCTCTTGGGAGTTGCCCAAAAGCCCTGCTGGGCCTCCAGGTAGGAGAGAAACCACTTGGGTGGTGTGGCTCCAGGGGTCTGAACGAGCACCACCGCACCGGGAGGGTAATGTGGGGGCGCGGCGTGCAGTGGCCGCTGAAGGTCCTCAGCTCAGCATCCTTATCTTGGCGATGCCCACAAGCAGGGGAAGTGGGCACCCGGGAGTGCCCAGTAATCCCCATGCCCTCAACAGCACAGTGCACTTAGGCTTTAGAGAAAAGGCTCCATGGTCCAGAGCCACAGAGAATCCAGGCTTGCGAGTCTAAACACCAAACTCAATCTGAATTAATTTAACAAGTGGCATGAGATCAGATTTGGCTTGTGGTTCGCTGGTGGTTCCACATTTCAAATTGACAACAGAGCCCATCTTATGACTCTGTACTTAGACCATGAATGTCCTTGAGTCCCTGTGGCTACGTGCTGACTGCGGACATCCCAGAGACGGGACTATAAGGCACAGCCCCAGCTGTCACAAGTCCGGCGGCAGAAGGACTGGATTCTAATGCTTCAGGATAAAGCTAGAGCAAAGACCTGTATGGGTTCATAAGCCAAGAGGCCAGATCATTTTGCAATGTCACATGTCCAGACCCTGGCCAGGGTGGGCCTCAGTATCCGGTGCTCAGGAAGGAATTTGAACTTCTTGCCTTGAGAGTCACCCATAGATGAGTCTGAAACAGATTCAGTAGTCTCTGGGGGGGTGGGGGTGGGGGTTGGGGGGGGTTGCAGTTTTCTTTTTTTTTTTTTTTTTCCCTTTTTAAGATTTTATTTGAGGGAGAGAGAGTACAGCAGAGGAGAGGGGCAGAGAGAGAGGGAGAAGCAGACTCCCTACTGAGCATCCCATGACCCAGAGATCATGACCTGAGCCGAAGGCTGAGTCACCCAGGCACCCCTGCTTTGTGGTTTTCAAACATGCTTTTTCCTGTTGCTGACTAAAACTCCCTCATCCCTCATCCCTAGTAATCCTGTGCTGGTTTTGTGGGAATCGGGTACTTGAATAGAATCCAGTCAGGAATGGCCGTTCCTGCCTGGCTAACCTTGCGACCATGGGCTGTCCCGTGGTACCTGGGCCCTGCATTTGATATGGGTCCAAAGGCAGAGTGGCCTGGGGTGAGGGGTCAGGCAGGCCTGCTGTCGCACTGCCAACCTCAGCAGAGAAGTGGCTCATGAGACAGTCAGGCAGAGTAGGGGCACACCAAGCCCCTTGGGGTCTTTCTGGAATCTGGTCTTTGTTGGGACAGTGGCCACATGGACCAAGGTTGGGCCGCCTCTCACACCTTGGCTTCTGCTCCCAGCCTGTGCGCATGACAATAGGGACGAGTAGGGTGGCAATCCAGAGGCCCCTCTGTGTGCAGGTTGGGAGGGGGTGGGCCTCACACTGCCCCCTGGGATTCTTCCCCCCCCCCCATCTCCGTGAATTGGTTTACCAGCTTCCCCACAGGGCAGGGCAGCAAGTAGCTCCAAGTGAGGGGCCTGCGCACCCCCCTCCGCCCCCACAAGGGGGCATCCGGGAAAGAGCTGCACTGCCTCAACAGAGCGACCTAGTTGTAAAACGTGCTTTTTTTTTAAAGGGGAGTTTAATCAGCCCATAAATCCTTCTAGAGTCTACTGGAAAGTTTTCTTGTGGAGATAGTGTAAACAAGGTTCTCAAATCCTACAGAGTAAAAAAGGCTTCCTTTTATGGGCAGCCCTGGAAGGGCTGTGACTCGAGTGGTTTGAGAAAGGCATCACATGGCCCATGTGTTGATGTCACGCCAGTCGCTCCCTGGCTGGTGGCACCTCTAGCACCCCCTCCCCCCACCCCACCCCTTACCACAGCCACCCTGAGCCAGGGCACCTCACATGTTCTTGGCCCTGGCTGCGCTGCTGCTACTCAGGGATGAGTCAGTCAGCGGGAGAGGAAATCACAGCTGAGCCATGGAGAGGAGTTTCCTGTATTTATGGCCCGATTTATTTTTTTTGGGGGGGGGGGGGCAGGGGTCCTAGGCAGTGATGGGGGGTCAGGGAAGGCTTGTTGGCCATCTGCCCCCAGGCAGGAGCTGCCTGCTTATCAATGCAAATCCCCTACAGCACTTGTGACAGAAGGAGAGGAACCCTTTTCCTAGGAGGACTGCCTTTGCCTTTGTTGAGGTGGAGAAAATGCCTCTTTTCCTGAGGCAGGTGGTGTTTAAAGCACAACCCTACTCTTTCCCTGAGAACTCCATCCCACTCCACCCTCACTGTTTTGGGGACCTCGGACAACTTTTTTAATGTTTTGGTGCTTCCACTGCTTCATCTACGAAGTGGGGATATATTATAAGGTGCCTACTTCTCAACTTGTGAAGATTAAAAGTAGTTCACGGCGTAAACCCTGCCTGCCAGCCCATGGATGCACCCAGTGGATGCACCGACCGAAGCATAGCCCTGCCCTGGGACTGGTGGCATGGCCAAGGTGCAGGTGGTTTTGTTGGGAGGGGGAAAATCTAGTCAGCCTTCATATTTTGTCCAGATCTTTTTCTGCTAGAGCACAGTGGCCAATGTTTTTGGTAAAGGGCCATGCAGCGAATACTTTGGGCTTGTAGGCCAAACGGTCTGTGTTCCAACCACTCAACTAGAACTTGTCTCTTGAAAGCAGCCTGGACATATGTAAACAAGTGGGCATGGCTGTCCCAATAAAACGTGATTTATAGGAACAAGCAGCAGCACAAACAGAAAGCCTTGCTCCTGTTCCCACCCTCCTTCAAGGTCACCTACTCTGCCCTCCACCACCTGACCCCTTCCCCCCAGGTCTTTCAAGGTAGTTAGTTAGCTTAGAAGCTTTCCCTGCAGGCTGGTTTCTGTGTCCCACAGGGCTTCTCCCCTGGCTTCTCCCCTGGGCCAGACATAAGCTAGCGGTCAGTCTAACAGGAAGCGAGAAGCCAATTTGGGGTGTTCTGTGCTTCTTAAAAATGGGGAGTTCCATTTAGCCATTTTTATTAAAAAACATCTCTCTAGCTAGAATCTCTCAAACAAAATGGAGAATAGAATTTTCGGGCGAGAACGGCAGTAGAAGGGCAGGTTCTTTTGTTTGAAGATCACAGGAGAAGAGCCACTGGCCAGTTCCTCCTCAGAACCATGGCCTCGTCCAGCTCTGTGGCCAGCCTGGATGTTTGTGCCATCACCCTCCTTTTTGCTCCCCAGGTCTCCTAAGCTGGGTCTCTCTGTCCTGTGGTTCAGTAAGAAGCACCCCTTCCTCCCCTGGCCACCCCTGGCTCAGGGCCTGAGGCTTCCAGCTCTCCAGTGGGGAGCTCCGTCCCACTGCCAGGACTTGGTGGTGGTCCACTTGACTCTGAGGGCTTCTCAGAGGTTGGCAGCCCTGGTGCCATCATGCCCAGCGGATGAGACCCAGCCTGGACATCACGCTGTGTCTCCGCCTGCCTCTTTCTTGGGCGGGGGGGGTATCTCCTGCACAGGCTGGCCCTCCCTGCCTGGTGGGGTCCTGACTGCAGGTCTTCCCTGGGACTGTCACTCAATTCAGTGCAGCCTGGGGCTATGTAGGGTTTTTGTTTTTCTTTTTTAAGATTTATTTGTTTTAGAGAGAGTGGCAGGAGGGCCAGAGGAAGAAAGAGTGTCGGGCAGACTCCCCTGTTGGGTGCAGAACCCGATGCGGGGCTCGATCACAGGACCCTGAGATCACGACTGGAGCCGAAACCCGGCCACCCCCGCTCCCTATGTCTTAGAGCTCTCACCATACAGATTGCGTGTGGCCCTGGATCTGTCCTTTCTTGGAAAACGAGAGTTTAGGTTTCGTCTCACAGAGGGCCCGGGTCCCAGGGGGAAGTGAGAGCAGATGGGAGAAGTGGAAGGCTGCTCGCTCGGGCCACCAGGAGGGAGAGGCAGAGGCTCCGAGCTGCCGTGCCATCGGGGTGCCCAAGTCCGGGGGGACCGCAGCGAACAGTCCGTTCGCAGCCCGGCCCATCTCCTGTCTGTGTGCACCATAGGTTTGAGCTGATGCGCATGTGCTGGCAGTACAACCCCAAGATGAGGCCTTCCTTCCTGGAGATCATCAGCAGCATCAAGGACGAGATGGAGCCCGGCTTCCGGGAGGTCTCCTTCTACTACAGCGAGGAGAACAAGCCGCCCGAGCCGGAGGAGCTGGACCTGGAGCCGGAGAACATGGAGAGTGTCCCCCTGGACCCGTCGGCCTCCTCGTCGTCCCTGCCTCTGCCTGACAGACTCTCAGGACACAAGGCCGAGAACGGCCCAGGCCCTGGCGTGCTGGTCCTGCGAGCCAGCTTCGATGAGAGACAGCCTTACGCGCACATGAACGGGGGCCGCAAGAACGAGCGGGCCTTGCCTCTGCCCCAGTCTTCGACCTGCTGATCCCTGGAGCCCGAATCCCGTGCAGACAGTAACGTGTGTGCACGCGGGGCGGCGGGTGGGGGGGAGTTCTAACAATCTAGCCACAGCCTCCTGTACCTCAGTGGATCTTCAGAACTGCCAATGCTGCCCGCGGGAGACGGCTTCTCTGCAGTAAACACGTTTGGGATGTTCCTTTTTTCAATATGCAAGCAGCTTTTTATTTCCCTACCCAAACCCTTAACTGACATGGGCCTTCAAGAACCTTAACGACAACACTTAATAGCAACAGAACACTCGAGAATCGAGTCTCCTCACTCCCCGTCTCTTCTCAGACCTGTCTCCCTCCCTCCCTCTCACATTTCTCTCTCTTTCTCTCTCACCTTTCTCTTTCTTTATGCTTCAAAATGGAAAAACCTTTGCTGCAAGTCCATCTGGGACGCCCTTTTGATCAGAGTAAGGAACTAACTGGCTGTCCCTCCCCGCGGCCCCACGTCACCCTGGACACACCTGCCTGTCACCGTAGGTCTTTATAAACATACACGCACATGAACACATTGAGACGGATTTTTTTTAACTGTATCTCTCACCTTTTTAGGAACATACAAAATTGAAAAAGGGTCATCGTTCATTCAAGGTTGTTACCATTTTAATGCTGCCAAATTCTGCCAAATCCTTGACTTCCTCCCTCCCAGCCCCGCACCAATTCCCTTGTTCCCAGAGGCATGGGGCCAGCATGGCATCTAGTCTGCCTGCTGAGGCTGCAGTCCATCCGATCACCCCTGGTGTTCCTCTCCAGTCTTACATTCACGCAGGTCTAGTTGCTCCTGACTAGGTTAATATTGGGGAGAAGTGGGCAGATGGGGAGCTTCTCTCCATGAAGCCTAGGAGAGGCCGAAGCCTCCTACCCCGCACCCGCCCGCCAGCCCCCAGCAATTCTGGAGGAAACAGGCCCTGTGGAGAGTCTGGCAGACAGGCTTGAAGGGGAGGTCACGCACGTGCCAGTCTCCTGTCCCCCACCCCTCAACCCCAGCCCCCACTCCCGGCCCCCCAGGATGCAGACGGGAAGGAGTTTCCAGGGACTCAGCCCAACTGTTGGTGCAGGTTTGCAAGGAAAGAAATTCAAACACCACCACAACAGTAAGAAGAAAAGCAGTAAACAGATTCAAGCATTCTAAGCTTTGTTGACATTCTCTCTGTTACTAGGACTTCTTCATGGGTCTTACAGTTCTATGTTAGACCATGAAACATTTGCATACACATCGTCTTTAATGTCACTTTTATAACTTTTTTACGGTTCAGATATTCATCTATACGTCTGTACAGAAAAAAAAAAGCTGCTATTTTTTTTGTCCTTTATCTTTGTGGATTTAATCTATGAAAACCTTCAGGTCTACCCTTCTTCCCTTTCTGCTCACTCCAAGAAACTTCTTATGCTTTGTACTAGCGTGCGTGACTTTCTTCCTCTCTTCCCAGTAACCAATACTTCTATAACATAATTTGCCATGAACTGTTTGATGCCTTTTTATAAACACTCCCTCCCCTCCCCGCTCCCTCTACCCGTTAGCTCCGTTCTAACCCATAGGCTCTGTGGGCACGAGGCTGGCGCAGGAAGCAGGCTGGGGGTGGTGGGCGCCCCCCCAGTGGGAAGGCCCCCCCACTCCTCAGCCTGCTCCCACACAGCGCTGGAGTCTGTTACAGTGCAAGACATGATACAAACTCAGGTCAGAAAAAAAAAAAGGTTAAATATTTCGCACATCCTTGTTCAGTGTTTCAAGTCACCGTTGTTGGAAAGTCTCACCTTCTCTTGCCCTCACCTTTGTTTCGGTTGTGACACACATATATCTATTTTTTTAATTCTTGGGTACAACAGCAGTTTTAGCTGCAGACACTAGGCATCTGGATTACTAGTTTTTGGGGTTTGGGGTTGTTTTTTTTTTTTTTTTCATTTTTTTAAAATGGATATTTAATCCTTCCCATCCCATGAAAAAGAGCTGCTGAGTCCAAGGGTGCAGTGGAGCAGGGCTTCCGCCACCACCCTCCAGACCAACCTACCTGTCTTTAGAACCAGAAAATCCCCAGGCACCTCCTTGGCACTGCAGGGGGCACAGGGTGTGCAGGGGCAGCCGCCTCCTCCAGGCTGTCAACCAGCCTCCCACTGCCCCCCATGTCCGTGGCCAGAGGGCCGGGTCGGGGTGAGCGCAGAGCCGCAGTGGCTGGGGAGCCCCTCTGCTCGCTCCCAGGGGACCAGGGCCCCAGCCTGGCCTGCTTTTCCTTGGCCAGGAATCCAAGTCTTCGGGGGCCTGGGGGTCTTGTTTTGTTTAGTTTTTAGCACTTCTCACCAGAGTGATGACAGCGCACAAGTTGCTTCTGGGATGGAAATGTTTAAATTATGAGTAAGAACAAAGCTAAAATATGAGGATTACTAGTTGTGACTGGAGATTAAACACGAGAAAGCAAGTGCATAGTGCGTTTCTGCTTGTCTGGAGCTTCAGTCCTACAATATTCTCTAGCCTCTGTTCCATAGTTTTTTCCCTTAAAAAAAATGAGAAAAAAGAAAAAAGTTAATTAAGAAGGTATTATATGTAGGAGTTTTCTTTTAATTTATTTTGTGATATCAGTTTCAATCACTGTAAAGAAGCCCCATTATGAATTTAAATACTGAGAAAAGGGTTTTGTGTGTATGTGTGTAAGACAGGACAGTTTTTGGGTTTTTTGGGTTTTGTTTTTGGGTTTTTGTTTTGTTTTTCAAACATTTATCTACCTCACTCTTATTTTTTATATGTGTATATATACAAAAGAATACATCTCACATTTCTCAGCACCTGACAATATGCCGTTGATACTGGTAACCTCATCTACACCACAGGCCACACACACCAGGCGAGGCAGGGAGAGGCCAGGCTGTATTCCTGGGTCGAAGCAACACTAATACACCTCTCCACTTATGTCAGACAGCTTGCCTTTTTCTGGGATATCTCGTTTTGTGTTGCTTTTGTTCTTCTCCTAACTTGGTTTCCTAAGAGGTTGTGAGGTGTTAGGATTTCCTTCCTCTCGGCCTGGTGTGTGTGTGGGGGGGGGGGGGGGGGCAGGGCGGGGCGGGCTGCACTCTGCTGTCTGCTGGGAGGTGAGCAGAGGGCCAGAGCATGCAGTGGGGGAGGGGTGCTGCTGCTTGGCAGTCCCAGGCCGGCTGTCTTTAAACCAGCCTCTGTGCAGATTGAATGACAAACAGATTCTGTCATTGGAAGAGCACTCACTTCCTTGGTTTTGAGCACTGGAAGTACTGAGGGGGGCAGGCAGGCAGTTTCTGGGTTAGGATCATACCTGGCAAGGTGCCACGGTGGCGTGGCCCAGGCCTGCTCCAGGTGGGGACAGGATGTCATTGCGCTGGGTCCATCTTATGGTGCAGCCACGTCAGTACTCTTGAGAGCTCAGTCCGCCAGGCCTCCTGCTGGAGAATGCAGAGGTTCCTGATCTGCTAGCCAGTCCCATTCAGGATGTACAGAGAAGACAAGTCCCCCTCTCTCCAGATTGTTCATCCACTTCACCCTCACCTCCTCCTCCCCCAGGGGAAAACAGAGACCAAACCTCCAGGCTGGATAGGGGGGGCCGGTGGTCGGCGCCCAGCCTCCTGCTGGGGTGGTGTGCGACCCGCCGGAGCTGTGCCTTCATCCCGTCCTCCTGCTGCTCACAGGGGTGGACGGCACATGTCCCAATTCCAGCAGCTGCTCTCACAGGCACTGGTGACTCTATCTGGGAAACATGGTGGGGGGTTTTCCCAAAGTGTGGATGGCTCCTTTCAGTTCCAGTACTGCAGTGAAGCTCAGGAGCACTCTTCCTCCTGCGAGAACACTATGCTCTCTTCCCAAGGCCCCTGGCATCTTAAGGTCACTGAGAAATACTGTTGGATCAGGGTTTTCTTCTTCCACACTGTAGATGACCCCTTGGAATAGTGGCCGCTCCTCTTTTGCACATACCTACCGGTTTCCACAACTGGATTTCTACAGATCATTCAGCTGGTTATAAGGGTTTTGTTTAAACTGTCCGAGTTGTTGGTGTCCTCTTGTTTTTGTCTTCTGTAGGTGGTTTTTCTTTAAGTAGAAAGAAAACATTAATAGTGTAGTGCCCATCATAACCAATGCTTCAGAAACACTTAAATAAAAAAAAATTTTTTTGCTTGTGTGATGGTGCAGTCATTTTACTGGACCAAACCACCCACCTTGACTATCCCAAGGCATCATCTATCCACAGTTCTAGCCTAATTTTATGCTGATTTTCCAATCTCTTCTTGATTTTTCTCTTTTGTACGCTCCAAATAATCTAATCAAGCTGAGTTGTGGCATTTTTCCATGCAACCTTCTTCTGACAGCGGCTCACACTGCTTGAAGTGACGTGAACCACTGAGGCACATCATTGAATTGATGTGAGCGTTAAAACATTAGCACACACGGCCCTTCCCTGAGGCAGCAGGAGCTGGTGTATTCTGGAGACACTGTCGAACTTCAGCTGTGTGACACCCAGACTACCCCAGCTCTCTCTTTATGGGATGTCATGACATTTGACACACAATTGGGATGTGCTTCCTCCTTGGAAGATAGAAGACCGTGTTCTTGGACAACACTGGCCTCTCCTTCCAGCATGTTTCTTGTGACTTGGGACAACATTTCAATGGTAGGAAAAGTGGCTTGGTAAAATTGGGAAAAAAAAAAAAAAGTGGCTATTGGGGAACTACCCAATGGCAAAATGCTTAGCAGTTGCGGCGTGCTGTGGTTGGGATAACAGATTTACAAGCCAAATATGATGCCAAACTCTAGGCCGGCTTGTTCCACCAAAGCCCCTTTCTCAGCAGCTCACCTCCATTGGCAGGTGGCTGCACATATGATGCAGGCTGCTGTTGCATCCTGTTGCTGGAAAGATCACACTAGCTCAGATCGGTGAGGAGTCTAGGATGCTTGGTCCCAGGTCCTCAGCTGTTACTGCTGGGTCTTCCTTGGGGGGGCTGGTGTCAAAGGCAACTCCTTTCCAAAACATAGGCCCCCACTCCTGTTGACAGTAAAGCTCCACAGTATGCCTTGGCCCATTCCAGCAGTCCCACTAATGTATTTAAGGTCTGGGGTTTGTTCTTTTGTTACTGTTACTTTTGTGTTTGTTGGCTGTTTTTTTGTTTTTTGTTTTTTAAATTTCCTGGGCTAAGCAGCATTGGGAGATACGGACCAGATCCACTCTCTAAGCACCGGTTATGAAAGTCAACCTTTCTTATTCCCCTCTGACTAGTCGGTGGTACAAATGAGAATTTCAAGAGAGGATGTTGTTTAGATTGAACCTCTGTTGCCAGAGATGCTGAAGATACAGACCTTAGACAGGCCTCCAGCTTACATGACTCGTTCACTTCAAGAAAAAGCAGACTGAACACTCTTTGACAGTGGGATGATGAGGCAGTAGGAAACCACTGTTAACAGGGTCATGACATGACATGAAGCCAAGAATGGCAAGCAGAAGGGTATGGGGTTGGGAAGAAGTGTGGGCCATGTTTTGAACTTGATGGTTTCTGAAGGTATCAGACCACATCAAGTCTCAACAGTCATCCATGGGCATTTGGTTTCAACAAAGAAACTGACATCCTCCTTTGGAAACTGTTGTTGCAGAGTTCAGTGAAATCGTTCAAAGAACTCGAACTGCATTGCACCCGTCAGTTGTCAGTTCTGAGGCATGACGTTAGGGTTTTGTTTTATTTTGTTTATGCAAGAACATAATCACTCATCTGTATGTCCACGTTTGTGTGTGTCCACATCTTTCTGGTAAACATTGTTCTAATTAGTCACTCATTAGCGTTTTCAATAGGGCTCTTAAGTCCAGTAGATTACGGGTAGTCAGTTGACGAAGATCTGGTTTACAAGAACTAATTAAATGTTTCATTGCATTTTTGTAAGAACATAGAATAATTTTATAAAATGTTTGTAGTTTATAATTGCTGAAAATAATTTAAAGACACTTTTTTTTCTGTGTGTGCAAATATGTGTTTGTGATCCATTTTTTTAGGACACCTGTTTACTAGCTAGCTTTACAATATGCCAAAAAAAAAAAAAAAAAAAAAAAAAGGATTTTTCCCTGACCCAGGCCGTGGTTCACCCTCTTTTCCCCCATGCTTTGTGCCCTAGTTTATAACAAAGGAATGATGATTTAAGAAGTAGTTCTGTATCTTCAGTATCTTGGTCTTCCAGAACCCTCTGGTTGGGATCATCTTTGGTCATTTCCCTTTGGAGTGTAGCTACTTTAACAGAGAGAACCTCATTGGCCAAGGACACAGCAAAGGTGTTGCAGCTCAGCAGTGCGTTTGGCACTCCTGAGTATCTGGTTTGGTTGGTTTGGTGGTTCCCATTGTCGTGCAATGCCCAGAGAGGGAAGGACTTGATGGCACAACTAATGGTTTCACAGTGATCACAGCATACATACAGACTTATCACATGAATGATGGTAATTCTGGTGCACACAGGCCGTTTGCTTACATGCCTCATATTGTGATTAGCGCTTTGTTATAACAAGGAAGAGACCCTATTTATTTTATTTAAGGCAGAACACTGAAGACACATTTTTCTAGTCCAAAACAAGTCCTTTTCAATAAAAACTACACACATGAAAATGTGTTTCAGTTGGACTCCATTTCCTCTAACTCCCAATGGATTATTGGCCATGTCTACACTTCTCCACAAAAATCTCTATCATTAGAAACATCTGGATGCTTTGCACTACATGGGAGAAAGGTCCAGAAACATTTTTGTTTTCAACTGTTCAGTCAGATGTTTGGCGTTGCATAGACACATCCACAGGTGGAATAGATGCTTGGCAAAAACACCTGTCTGCTTTCTAAGCCAGTGAGGTTGAGGTGAGAGGTTTGCCAGAGTATGTCTACCTCTGGGACAAAAAAACAAAAAAACAAAAAAAAAAAAACAAAAAAAAATCAAACCAGAAGGCGCAATGGAATGGATGCATCGCAAATAATGCATTTTCTGAGTTTTCTTGTTTAAAAAACGTTTTTTAAAAAAGTAAAAAAAAAAAAAAAAGTAATAACATGGCCAATTTGTTACATAAAATGACTTTCTGTGTATAAATTATTCCTAAAAAAAAAAATTCCTCTGTTTATATAAAAAAAAATCAGTAGATGAAAAAAATTTCAAAATGTTTTTGTATATTCTGTTGTAAGAATTTATTCCTGTTACTGCGATATACTCTGGATTCTTTACATTATGGGAAAAAAAAAGAAACTTTGTCTATTTTGAATGGCTGAAGCTAAGGCAACTTTAGTTTCTCTTACTCTGCTTTTTTCTAGTAGTTAAAGTACTACATGGTTTAAGTTAAATAAAAGAATTCTGTATGCATTTTTGGTCTCTGATTTCGTTCCTCTCCCTTTCTGGAAGGATCACCACGCTTCTGAGGCAGGGAAGCTGAGCTACGTGTGGCATGTGTGTTCACACATGTCGCTTGGAGGTGTTCTGTGTGAAGGCTTTGCTTTATTTCTGACAGCTGAACCTTCTCAGCATGCAAATTGCTGGGGAAGACAAGGAAGCTATTCTGTTTCTCACTCCATTAAATCAGCTAGAAGAAAATCTGAATACATAAAATATAGAAATCTGTTTTTGACTGATTTGGAGACTTTTCCTCTATCTTCCACTGACAAGTCAAGCCAGGGCAGGTTTGCTGTAGGTGACTCTGGGACAAAGGACTTAAACTTCACATTTCCTGTCCTGGCTGGTACCTCACAGCCACCATACCTACTCAGGACGCAGGGGAGAAGTAAGCAAGCACACAGAGGACGTGGCTCGCTGGAGGTGTTCAGAAGGTTACCTTCTAGCTGATGATCTTGGCCTGTCCCCAGGCCTCTACCATCCAGGCATCTTTTTTTTTCCCCCAGGGGAAATGGCCATAGTAAAAAATGTGAATATATGTTCAAAGGAAACAAGCTGTAAATGTTGTGGAATCACACCAGAGATGTATAGACACATCAGGAGGGCAAGCTGATCATTTCACTGAACTTTGATCATAGGAAACTACTCCAGGAACAAAGCCAGGCCACCATATAAAAAGTCTAAAGAGCCAGGTGAAGGCGGGAGACAAAGGCCACAGTTATTTAAGATCTAGTGAGTCTCACAGTTATTTGGATCTAAAGACAAAAGGCCTTTCTCAGAAGATTCTCTCAAGCCCTTGGTGTTGCCCTGGGGTTTTTGTTCACCATTGTCACGGAGTAGCTGGCACTCAATGGTCAAAGTAGCTCAAGGTTCATTTCCAAGGTACATATGAGCAAGCCTATGAGCGGCCAGCAAGGGGGACCCAGGAGTCCATCGTGGCGCTCCTATGTGCCCAGGCAGGTAAACCTGTGCTTTCAGCTAGCTGCGGCACCCTGGCCACCTGTCCTCAGCCCCAGGCAGCAGCAGTCTCTTCTCTGGGTAAAGGTGCTGAGTCTTCACAAGTGCTAACACCTCCTCTACCATGCCAATTTAAGGCCATAGATCCAGTGGGGCTCTGTGTGTATCTACCCCTTACAGGTCCAGCTACAAGCCCGCACTTGGGTGTGTCTGTACAGGATGCATTCATCACTGATGGAATGGTTTCACCGGATGTTCACAACTCTGCAAAGGAAGGATTTTTTTTAATAGATAACCAAGCACGCAGAAGTGCCCAGAGACGCCCCCCATCCCCCAGTAAGTGACCATCCCCCGAGTTCAAGCTGCGTCAGCTTTCAAACAGACTCAGAACCACCACGTATCAGCCACAAGTAAACAGGCCCCAGTAGGCACCAATAGCAGATGGCAGGCTGCTTAGACCAGGAGGTGAATGGGGCCTTTGGGATTCTTCCTCAAGAACACCGGAGGGCACACAGGGAGAGATGATAACGTTCACCAAGAGGGAATATCTTGGTGGGCCTCCCCGTTGAGGTGACATTTGAAAGTTTATAAAATGTGTATGTGTATGGCTTGGTGCCAAGCAATCTGAAATAACACTGAGACGGGGTCTCAAGGCCCCCTGCTTGCCCCGGGCCTGAGACAGAAGCTACAATGCGAGAGGGGGACAGGGCTCTGGGTAGCAGGTGTTTGCCTACAAATGCAGAAGGGTCTCCACGTTAACAACCGTGCAGCTGGACCTACACATGCTGGCCATACCATCCCACCCCACTTGGCTGGCTTTGGTCTGCTGCAAAGTGACTCTGATCTGTTTTATGTCAAATAAGCCAGTTTTCATTTGCAAAAAGGGTTCTGTAAAGTCTGTACCAAAGGCTCAAGTATGCTAGAGAGCTAATGATAAAACAAGCAAGGCCTGCCCGGTTCCTTTGTTATTATTAAGTTGCAAATGCTTTTCCTTATAGTAATGGGCAGCCCCGGTGGCGTGGCGTGATCCTGGAGACCCTGGATCGAGTCCCACATGGGGCTCTCTGCATGGAGCCTGCTTCTCCCTCTGCCTGTGTCTCTGCCTTTTTCTCTCTCTCTGTGTCTCTATGAATAAATAAATAAAATCTTAAAAAAAAAAAGAATCTAGACACTAAGTAAACGATGTTTTTTTTTAGATGTAATTATGTGAAAGTGATAGCTGTGAGCACAACACCATAACAAGAAATTTCCCAGACCTTAGCCACCTCAACCCCTTCCCCCCAAAATCAATGTATCTCAATGGATGTTTGCCCCCAGAAAACACTAAACATGTAAGACCTTGCTCTGAGCAACTTGGCACAAGACCCAGTGCAGTGCTTGCCCAAAGGCAACATGACAGCTGAAAAGGGGAGATTCTCTTTCTAAAAAGTAGGGATAACACCCAACATGGCAGAGAAGCCAAACCTAGCTAGTATTCTTTGCTTTAAGAGCAAATACTACTAATAGCAATATAAAATAGCACAGCTGCCATGGAAAACTGTATGGCAGTCCCTCAGAACTTAAATGTAGGATTACCTTATGATCCAGCAATTCCACCTTTAGGGATATAAATAAAGGAACTGAAACTGGGGACTCTACATATCTTTGCACACCAGTGTACACAGTTGTAGTATTTCCAATAACCAAAAGGTGGAAGCAACCCAGTGTCCACCAAAGGATGAATGGATAAACAAAATGTGGTCTATATATACAATGAAATATCACTCAGCCTTAAAAAAAAGGAAATTCTGATACACGTGGATGAACCTCGAAGACATTATCCTGTGCGAAATAAGCCAGTCACAAAAGGACAAAGAGTGTCCTTTACACGAGGTCCTTAGAGTAGTCAAATTCAGTGATGGAGGGTGGAATGATGGTTGCTAAGGGCTGGGGGGAGGGGAGATGTGGTTTATTGGGGACAGAGTTTCAGTTGGCAATGTTGCGAAAGTTCTAGAGATAGATGGTGGTGATGACTGCACAAGTGAATGTACACAAACAGTGAATTGGTGAAAAGGGTAAATTTCATGTATGTATGTTAAACACAATTTTTTTAAAAGGAGAAAAAAAGAAAAACCAAACACTAGAGACTCAGTGATCAGAAGCTGCACACAACACCTGGATGCATGAGTCTGGGGGCCAGAAAGGGGGTATTGAGCGGCCACTCCACCTGTATTTCCCCCTGGCCAGCTGGTCACAGATCAACCCATCACATACAGCTCTGCCCAACAGGTCTGTGGCTTTGGCAATCTGGGCAGGATCACACTGGCTCCTACACAGTTTTAAGAGAAAAAAAAAAAAAATTACTAGGATTTCATTTTATTGTCAAGAAAACCATAACTGAAGCTAGTTAATCCCTTGTGAAATGTCTGCCTTTGAGTGTTCTTCTTTCTTCTGACAATAAAATAACCCTTTGTGATTTCTTTGGGCTAATTCAGAGCTTTCTTCCTCTGTGTAAAAGGTTTTACAAGCCATTTTTTAAAAGTCTCTTAAAGCACAGTTGAACTCTGCACACAAGATTGAAACATTTAATTTTCTCTAAAGAGGCAATCCCCCAACTGGCCCCCCTGGGCTGGAATCACCGAGGTTGAGTTTTCTGCAAACCAGGCTTTGAGCTCAGGCTTTCTCATCTCCTCCAGCATGTCCTGGATGATGACTTGCAGGGCTTTTCCCAGCACGCTGGCTGGGAGCCAATGGGATAGCGGAGGCACGTGGATGAGTGCCGCGCGTCCATTTCCATGATGCAAAGACAGGTAGTAGGTGTACTCGCAGACGTATCTGCAACCACACGAAATGCCATGTTGTTACTCCCTGGGACAACCTCTAACCCCAGGAAAATATAAAGGGACAATGCAGCATCCCCAACGCACGAGGAAGTCCCACTGCCACCCACGGAGGCAGGTTTTGCTGCTCTGCCTCTGAATGACCCCTTTGCTGGGAATGAGCCAGGAAGAGGCTGATTCTTGGTCTCATGGTCCCACAGCCAGCAAGTGGCGGGGCCTGGGAAGGGGCCCGATTTTCAAGCAACCACTCCATGACACCTTTACACCCCGAACCTCTCTCATTCATGTCTACTGAGTCACTGTACAGTGATTCGCTGCATATTCATTCTTGGGGGGGGTGGGGGGGTGGAGGAAAACTACCTACTGGGGGCCAGAGTTGAGAGACCAAGGCGAATTTATCTCTACGTGGGGCTAAAGCAGAACAGTGAACTCACACCCGGGCCCAATAAAGAGAAACAAAGCATCCACAAAACGCTGGTGGCCCTCGAGACACGCCTTCCCGTCTTGCCGCCTGTCCACGCACCGGAGGCCGGGCCGGGCCGGGCCGGGGCGGGGCGGGCATCGCGCACGTGGGCAGCAGCCGCCCCGGGGCGGCCAGTGCCCAGCCAGGCGGCACGGGGCGGCCTCCGCACGACCGGACGCCCGCGGGACGTACGTACCTGCCGGCATCTCCAGAAACGGCCACGGCCACGCCCTCCGGGGCCGCGCGCCGGCTCGCCGCCCTCGCGATGACCCCGGACGCGACCACTTCCGGGCCGCCCGGAAGGCACTCCCCGCGCGCCGGCCGGAAGCCCCGGACGTCGGCGTCCCGGTAGCCGCGGTTCTTGGCGCGCCGCTCCAGGAGGATGGCCTTGGCCGAGGCGTCCAGGCCCACGTGCACCGCGAGCTGCGCCAGTAGACGCGGCAGCCGGGGGTTAGGGAAACCGAGGCCGGCGCTGCTCCCCGGGCTCGGGGGCGCCTGGGGGCTCGGCCGAGTGGGGGCCTCGGCGCCCCGGGGTCCACCCCCGCCCCCCCCCGTCGGGCTCCCCGGGGAGCCTGCTTCCCCCGCGGCCTGCGTCTGCCTCGCCCTGTGCCTCTCATGAGTGAATAAACGAAATGTGTTTGTTTTCAAGGCCCAGATCTGGCACGAGCTCCAGGCTGCCCCGCTGACCTGCCCTCATGAACGCGCCGGAACGGGAGACAGCTGGAGACCGACCCGCGTGGCATTTACTGGGGCTCCTTTGATCCGGGCAGATGCTCTCGCAGGGCGGTGCTCGCCCCTTGTTTTCCCGGGGGGTCGCCCGTCGCCAAGACTAGCCCCGGAGGAGCTTAGCGTTTCGGGGGAATCTTCCATCTCTTTTGTGAGACTCTAATATAAAGGAGTTAGTGACCATGTGATAAAATGTGGTTAGGATTTTGAGAGCTGATTATTATTTTTCCTCTTTGAAAAAAATAGCCACAGAGCGTTTTATCAAAACACCCAGGACGATTGTCTTCATGGTTTGGCGGTGTGTGTTGTGTTAACCTCATCATCCGGCCTTCCTCCTTCGTGGATATTTGTACCAGTTTTTAAAATAATGACTCTGTTTGGATTTAAAAAAAAAAAAAAAAAAAAAAGCCAGGTGTGATGAAGATGGGACCTCTGCCGATGGGCCATCCTCCCAGCCGCTCTTCCAGGCCCCAAAAGTCCTTGTCTCTAGCTTCACCTCAGGGCCAACCTGCCCTGTCTGAGCAGGGCTGGGAAATAACCCAAGGGCCTAGCCGTTGGGTGGAAACTATCTTTGAGTCCTGGCAAGGAATAGAGATTCCATGGATTTTCCTCCTTTTCTCTCTCCCAAATCTTCTTCCAAGATCCACTCTGAATTTTAACTTAAACTTTTACGAACAGACCCAGAACCTTAGAAAAGTGGCTGGGACCATACTGGCGGGGACACGGGAGCTGCGTGCACCTCAGTCAGCCACCCTAGGTCGGGGGTCCAGAGGTTCACAGGCCCTGTAGCTCCACCAAGTCATCACCCCTCACCCCACCCCACCCCCCAGCCTCAGGGCCTTCCCGGCCATCATTTACTTGTGGTTGAAGATCCTCCCAGATTCTGGTGACCCTCTGCTTCACCTCCCTGTAATCTACAGGCAGTTGAAGAATCCGCAGCTCCACCTCCATGCCGCTGTTCAGGCCCAGCTTGGACAGCTCCTGCAGGAAGAAACAGGTAGACTCACCTTTCTTTTTTCTTTTGCTTTGCTTTGCTTTGCTTTTTCTTTCTTTTCTTCTTTTCTCTTTTTTTTTTTCTTTTCTTTTCTTTCTTTCTTTCTTTCTTTCTTTCTTTCTTTCTTTCTTTCTGGAAGGATTTTATTCTTTCCTTTTCTTCTTTTTTTTCTCTAAGACTTTATTTATTCATGAAAGACCCAGAGAGAGAGGCAGAGACACAGGCAGAGGGAGAAGCAGGCTCCCTGCGGGGAGCCCGATGCAGTACTCGATTCTGGAACTCTGGGATCACGCCCTGAGCTGAAGGCAGATGCCCAATCACTGAGCCACCCCGGCATCCCTAGACTCACCCTTCCTGATGGAGGGCTGGGAGAGTCCCTGAAAAGCTAACCCTGGACTCTCTCACTCTGTGCCCAGGGGCCTTCTGTGGGCCTTGACCCTGCCCTCAAGGCGCTCACAGGGCTGCTGCTGTGAGGGGCCCGCAGGAGCCACAGTTCTTGCCTCTCAAGGTCCTGGAAAGCCTGTCCCATTGAGATGTAGATACACCTGAGGCATATTGACCTAGCCTGCTAGAACATTGTCTGCAAAAGGGAGGCAGGGGAGATGTAGAGAGCAGATGGGAGCAAGCCAGATGAAGAAGCAGGGGAAGGGGGTGCCGGGCAGGGACTTCAGAGACACAGGGGAGCACGAGGGCGAGTCTTTGGGAAAATGGTGTGACTTGGCGCTGGGCAGTGGGCGTGGGGCAGTGGAAGCCTTCTTCCGTGTGTCCTGCACCTCCAAGGACAGGATGGTTAGCACCCCTGGACTCAGCTGAGCATTAACTGCCTGTAGCACCACCAGCATTTTGACAAGTAACCCACCAACACCAAGGGTGTATCGGGGAGCACTACACATGGGGAAAGATGGGAACAGCAGCTAGAAACGTCTGTGAGAGCCAGACTGAGTGCTCAGCTAGAGGCTGGACTTTAGCTAAAGCAGAAGGGAGCCAGCAAAGGATTATGCACAGGGAACCAATGGGTCAGAGCTGCCTCCTAAGAGGATAGAGGTGGGAGTGGGCTTGCTGGGTATCACAAGGACTTTGGACCTGCTGAGTTTGAAGGGGAGGGACCCGATTCCTTGGATCTGTGTGTCTGGAGCTCACAGAGAGGATCCTGGGAAGACAGCGGCATGTCAGGACTGCTAAAACATGGGTCTAGGTGAAATCCGGATGGAGTAGGGTGGGGTGACGGGGTGGCAGAGAGAGGAAAGCAGGGCTGTGGAGAAAAGGTCAGGGAGCAAGCGCCCTCCTTCACAGGTGGGAGTCTGGAAGGAAGAAAGCCAGGGAGTGAGATGTTAGGCATGTGCTAGTCCCCATTGGGAAACGTTAAATCAGGAACCTAGGCCCAGTCCTTTCCCTGCTCCAGGAGCCGTGCTTGTCACCAGGATGGTTTGGGATTAGCACCTCTGTTTTCCCTGACTCCCTTCCCTGGCACTTCAGGACATCCAGGAGTGTGCATCCTTGGATGGAGGCTGCAGCCGGGGTTGTCAGGCCTGCCCAAAAGGTCATAGGCAGGACATCCCAGGGCCCTGCCCTCGGCTTCAGAGGGGACAGGCAGGGACAATGTGCCCCCTGCGGGTCTGCCTCTGCTGCATTGTGGGGGGCACTTCTGACTTTCTGGTGTCTGGGTCAGTCCTCGACCAGCTCAGCCTTCCTGAGGGGCTCTGCTCCAAACCCAGTTCCCTCACCTGGCTCCAGTTTTGTTCTCTTCCAAAAGTAAGCACCTAGATCACATCCCCATTTGGGGCCTGAAGGGGGAATTCCTTTGCCTGACTCTGGTGGTGGGAGGTGGGGAGGAGGACCAGTGGCCTGGACGACTGTGGAGGAAGCAGGCCAAGCCTCCACGTGGACATTGCAAGGGCCAGACACACCAAGGGGGTTCCAACTCCTGTGTCCCCACCTTGCCCCCCGCCTTCCTGCGGGGAATGAGTGAGACAAGGAGCAGGGAGGCTGCACAGGGCCCGGCCCCTCCGGCTGCTCCCGGTGCAGGAAGCAAGGCCTGCTTCTCAGAACCCAAACATCTGCGAAGAACTAGTTTCTTCTACTTGGTGGGGTCCTTACGGGGTCTGACTCTGAGCAAAGGCTGCAGAAGAGCTCCAGAACCAAATGGAGTTGCCTGGGAATCTGCTTTCAGAGCTGTCCCCTGAGAAGCTGCAGTGGCTCAGTCATCAGTGGAAACATCGATGACTTATGCTCACTAAGCCTGCAAAGGCGCTACGCCGGAGAGGTGGGCACATCCACCCTGAGCCAGGCAGGCCCAGTCGGGCCCAGCAGCCAGCCGGCTCAGCAGTGACTGGTGAGCGCCTCCTCTTCACAGAGGAATGCAGGCGGCTCCGCCTCTGGGTTGGCATGTGTAAGCCCAGGCCAAAGCAGGCCACAGCGGGAAGGGGGGGCGGGGGGCTTTTTTTCCCTACCTCAGCTTTTTCTTGCCACCCCATACCAAGGCAGTTGAGAGGAGAGGAGAGAGAAAGCAAACCCCTGGACATTTTATAGGTGTCCCAGCCACTGCCTGGGTCCGGGACCAGCTTTTGGGGGCTCCCTTGCATGAGTTTCCTTTGGCTGTCACAACAAAGTGGGTGGCTGAGGACCACACTTGATTATCCAAGCCTGGAGGAAAGAAGTCCAAAATCAAGGTGTCGGCAGGAACACACTCCCTCTGAACCTATAGCCTCACCTGCTCCTTCCAGCTCCCGAGAGCCCCAGGCAGCCCTGGGCTCCTGCAGGGTCTCTGCAGGCCTTCCTGTCATCTTCCCTCTGGGTGAGTCTGTCTCTGAGTTCAGGTTCCCCATTTTATAAGGATGCTTCACCCCTAACACTGTCTGAGGCTGTGCTTCGCAGAGGCTCATGGCATCACTCCTGCCAAAGTAGAAAGTGCAGGGAAGCCAAACTGTAGCCTCCTCGGAATTCACAGAGCCGGCGTGGGATGGACGGCATTCCACATGTGACCTGACACCTCTGTTGTTTTTGTTCTGGTTTGTTTTTTAAAGATTTTATTGGGGCGCCTGGGTGGCTCATCAGTTAAGCATCTGCCTTCAGCTCAGGTCATGATCTCGGGTCTGGGGATGGAGCCCTGCATCCCTGCATCGGGCTCCCTGCTCAGTAGGAAGCCTGCTTCTCCCTCTGCCACTCGCCCTCCTCATGGTCGCTTGCGTGCTCTCTCTCTCTCTCAAAATAAATAAATGAAGAAGACGAGGAGGAAGAGGAAGAGGAGGAGGAGGAAGAAGAGAAACCAGAGCCTTTCTTTCTCTGCCAGATGAGGACACAGCCAGAAGGTGACCACCTGCAAGCCAGGTAGACGGTTCTCACCAGAAACCAAATCTGCCAGCACCTTGATCTCAGGCTTCCAGCCTCTAGAACTGTGAGAAATAAATGTCTGCTGTTTAAACCACCCAGGCTATGAAATTTTGTTATGGCAGCTCGAGCAGACTGATACAGGGGCTTCAGGTCAGTAAGGAGATGGGGCCTAGCGGAGTCTCAGATGCTTGCCCACTCATCCATCCGGCTCTTTATGGAGCTTGAAAGTGCCACACACAGTCAGGGACTGCAGTCAGAATCTGATTTGGGATATTGAGGAACTTTTTCTAACTTGAAATTATGGAGAGAGTCTCCAGGTACTGCCTCATGTGGACAATCAGCTCACTCTCTCATTCCCTCTCTCTCTCTCTCTCACACACACACACACACACACACACACACTTTGGTGTCCTGGGCCACCTACACAGTGCCCATGGCAGACAAAGGAATTTTACCAAATATAAGCCAACTTGATGATCGTCACCACCCTCAGCCTAGAACAAGTAGGGTGCGGGGCAGAAGGGGGGCCCAACTACAGTGCCACAGGGAAAGGCATGGGCTTTGGGGTCAGGAAGACGCTGGTTTGAGACCTGGCTCTGCCAACTTCACTGGGTAAACTCAGACATGTTATTTAGCCTTCGTGCGACTCCGTTTAATTCTCTGTGAAATGGGGAGAATGAAAAGTCGGAAGAGTTTTCATGACTATTGAATGAGAGGGTTCCCCCAAAAGTGCCCAGCACAGTGCCTGGCACATAGTCAGGGCTTTATATGAGGGATCAATGCTTATAATTAATCCATATTAATTTGAGAAAGGCATGCAAGGATTTATTGAAAGTGACATTTAGTAGAATTTGATGAGCCTGGGGCCTGTCAGAAGTGGTGAGTGGAACATTCTGCATAAGCAGAAGGCAGGCCTTCTTTCTGCCGAGAAGGGCTGGTTGCTTTAGCACACAGAGCGTAGGTTCTTTGCAAACGTGGAGGGAGCCAGGGGTTTGTGCCTCCCGGACTGGCACACTTTCTCAGCTAGAAGTGCAGAGTGTTTGTGCTTCTGGAGGGCAGGGACAGAGCCTGGTATAACCACCCTGACCACGGTAGAGTCCAGGGTGCTGTGCTAGCTCGAGGAATGACAAGGCCCCATGGGACGCTGAGCACCCATGCAGAGCCTATAACCCCTCAAAAAAAACCTGAATCCCACCAGTTGCAAAGGTCCTGGGGAAGCAGGGAGCCCGCCTTCTGTCTCCTTCTCCTACTTCTTTCTGTCTCCTCGCAGCCTGAAATCTGGTCACCAGGAACACATGGCAGTTTAACAAAGGGAAATGAAAGGAAGGAAAAAAGACACCAGTTGCTCTCTGAATTTTTTTCAAATCCACGGAGGCTGTGGCACCAACTGGTGTTGTAAAACACTTGCTGTTTTTCCAAAATGTGATGCTTCCCCTATCAGATGAAAGTTCGGGACTAGGACCAGCCAGCAAGAATGCATTTCTTCGTTCAGTCATTCAGGCTGCAGGGCTGCCTGTCCTCTGCTCAGGGCTTGGCATGCCTCAGAGGGTCACATTCTTAGAGGAGTTTCCAACTAGAAATGGGAAGTGATGACAGGATCCTGGTGGGAAGGCCTGGGTGGGCCTCCCACCCTGGGCTGCAGAAGCCCTGGGGTAAGAGAGAAGGAACCCAAATTCTGCTTCTTCCACTCCCAACTGTGTGAGTTTGGCCAAGTCATTGAAACTCACTGAGCCTCAGTTTCCCCAGCTATCAGCCACAGTAAAACAGGACCTCCTTCATATGGGTTGCTGTAAAGGTTAAACTGTGCACAGGGGGTTGCAGTCTGAGAGGGCTGCATGGAGGAGGGGCCTCTGCCCAGGGCTTGGAGGATTAGCAGGAGAGTGCTAGGGAAAGCAAGAGGGAAGCTTGGAGATGTGTGCAGACACTCCTCTCTTCCTTCCTCCCTCCCATCCCTCTTCCTCCCTCTCTCCCTCCCTTTGCAGTGAATTTATTGACACAGGAAAACTCCTGAGAAGGAATAAGTTAAAAAAAAATCAGGATCTCAGACTATTTCCTGGAGTCATTCATGGAAATGAAAACATACTGAAATGGGTATCCCTTGAGGGAAGAGTTGGGGTGATTCTTCTTTTATTATTATTATTATTGGAGTGTAAGTGACATATGTAGGAGAAATTCTCAACTCTTTCTATACTCTTTATAAGATTTTTACAAAGCATGTGTATACTATTTTTCTGGTTCTAAAAGCTTAAAAAAATAGTGCACTATTCAGACTAGCTGCTCCTGAAGAATGCTTGCTGTGTAGGGCACTAAGCCCAGCACCTCCCCACAACCCTCCTGATGAAGTGCTAACAATGCCCCTATTTTACAGATAAAGAAACTGAGGCCCAGAGAGGATATGTTTAAAAGAAGGCACCAGGACTGCTGGGTGGCTCAGTGGTTGAGCATCTGCCTTTGGTTCAGGGGGTTCAGGGCGTGATCCTGGGGTCCTGGGATGGAGTCCTCCGTTGGGCTCCCTGCAGGGAGCCTGCTTCTCCCTCTGCCTGTGTCTCTGCCTCTCTCTGTGTGTCTCATGAATAAATAAGTCTTCAAAAATAAAAATAAAAATAAATAAAGGTGGGAGGAATTCCAGGAAGTAGCCACAAAGGAGATGTTATCGTAACAGTGAGGTCAACTGTTTAAGTAATTTAGGAAATCATAAGTGATTTGGGAAATCTGGGGGTTCTGTTTAAAGGTCACTCTCTGGACACCTGGGTGGCTCAGTCGGCTAAGCGTCTGCCTTTGGCTTAGATCATGATCTGAGGGTTCTGGCATCTGGGATGGAGCCCCGCATGGAGGGAGTGGTTCCTGCTCCATGAGGAGTCTGCTTCTCCCTCTCCCTCTGCCTGCTGTTTCTCCTGCTTGTGCTCTTGCTCTTTCTCTCTCTCAAATAAATAGATAAAATATTTAAATAAAATTTAAAAGATCACTCTCTTTTTCTTAACAATGCCAAGTTCCCTTCTCCATATGACAACTGTCTCAGCATACTCCCAATATCCTTTGAGTCATTCCTCCACACTCATGGGTCATGGTCTGAAAAATCCAGTAAAAAAAACAGAGACCCTATAATCCCCAAACCTCTATCTAGAGCAGCTGTCTCCAAGAATTTTGATCATGTGCCCCATTAGTAAAAAATTTTAGTGTGCATACATAGGCACATATACACATACACAAACACTATCATTAGCTGATGATGTCTTGACATCTCGAGGCATGATACACCCTTCAAGTAGGTTTCATTATTCCTAAGTGGATTTAAATCTATATTTTCAATGGTTTTCTTAATTCCTCCTCTTTTGGCGAGGAGGCAATTTCTTATCAGATGGTCATTGTTTTTATGTAAAGACCTTAGCTGGCAAAGAGCTCGTTGGAGCGGTAGGAAGAGTATCACTGTTTCTTTCACAGGTTTGCATTAATAATATTGTCTTTTATTTGGGGGGTTTTGTAGATTATATTTGAGAGTTCCTTGTCTATAATTTAAAGATTAGGTTAGGGGCACCCAGATGGCTCAGTTGGACACTCATGATCATGGGATTGTGAGATTGAGCCTCTCATCAGGCTACAAACTGGGCATGAAGCCTGCTTAAGATTCTCTCTCCCTATCCCTCTGCCTCTCCCCCCAATCGCTCTCTCAAGTGCATGCACCCACCCCAAGAATATATAAATAACAATTTTTTTAAAAATAAAGATTAATTAAAACCAGTTAACATAATCCTGAAACCCATTAACTCAGCTGAAATACTTGTAATAAATTAAAGTGAATCCGAGAGGGAGAGCCTCTGTATCACCAGTGGCATTCCTTGCCCCAAGGGTGACATGCTCCTTTGGCCCTCTGAAAAAATGTATTATTTTACATTTTGCATCATGTTATGCAGTGTTACAATTCATTTCCCTGCATACATACAAATCAAGGCCAGCATCAGTCTAGCTATGAAATACTGATCAAGGCTAATTTCTTTATTATTTTCATAAACTGAAAACATAAAAAATTCACACCTGTTAGGATGGCCACTATGGAAAAAAAAGAAAAGAAAAGAACAGGTGTTGGTGAGTATGTGGAGAAACTGGAACCCTTGCGCACTGTTGGTGGGAATGCAAAATGGTGCAGCTGCTGTGGACAACAGCATGGAAGTTCCTCAATATATTAAATATAGAATTACCATATGATCCAACAATCCTATTTCTGGGTATATATTCAAAAGAATTGAAAGCTGGATCTCAAAGAGATATTTGCACACCTATGCTCATTGCAGCATTATTCACCATGGCCAAAAGGTGGAAGTAACTCAAATGTCCATCAATGGATGGACGGATGAACAAAATGTGACATACGCTAACAAAAGAATTTTTAAAGATTTTATTTATTTATTCATGAGAGACAAGATTATATTTATTTATTCATGTCTCTGCCATAGGCTCCCCTGCAGGGAGCCCAGTTGGGGATTCAGTCCCAGGACCCCAGGGTCATGACCTGAGCCGAAGGCAGATGCTCAACCACTGAGTCACCCAGGCATCCCTAACAAAAGAATATTACTTGTCCTCAAGGAGGAAGGAAGGAAATTCTGACACATGCTACAACCTGGACGAACTTTGAAGATGTTACGCTAAGTGAAATCAGCTGGTCACAAAAAGACAAATCTCATGTGCCTCCACTTATATGTGGGACCTAAAAGTAAGATGGTGGTCCCCAGGTGTGGGTGGCAGTGGGAAATGGGAAGTTGTTTTCGAGGAGTATTGAGTTTTACTTCTTGAGATCTATTGCATAACAATATGAATATACATAATAAACACTACTGAACTATACCCTTAAAAATGGTAGAGAAGATAAATTTTATATCACAATTTTTGAAAAACATGGAAATGGAAATCCTAATGTCTTTCTCCTAAACCCCAGTGGATCACCTTGCAAACCCTACTATGGAAATGAGCTTGGATCCTCAAGTGGTGTTGATGTAGCAAGTATTGGAATGACCCTGGGGTGGGATGGGGGGGCTGCATCCCTCTGCTTAGGAGCTGGAAAGTAAAGGCTTGCCTCAGCAGGCCTGGGCTGCTCAAACCTACATATTTCCAAGAAAGACCTATCTTTGGGAACGGCCCTTGGCTGGCTCCTGGGAGAAGAGCTCTGAGTTCTTGGGATGTTCTCCCTGCTAGAGTGGTTTTGTATCCCTGAGGCATTGGGTCACCTCCTATTACCTTGACTAGAGTCTCTGCTAACAGCATGATTTGTTTCTGCTCTGAAGTCTGAGTCACTGAGGTCAGCCAGTGAGGGGGCAGGGTACTGCATGCCTATATGACCGACCCCCCATTAAAAACCCAGACTCAGATAAGCTTCCTGGATTGAAAACACTGCACACTTGTTGTCATAGGTCCTGCTGGGAGAGTAACACCTACCCCTAGTACTCCACTGGGAGACAATGCTTAGAAGCTTGTGCCTGATCTCTCCAGGTCTTTGCTCCATGCCTCTTTCCCTTCGCAGATTTTAATCTCGATCATTGTACTGTAGTAAACCATAACTGTGAGTATAGCTGCTTTTCTGGGTCCTAATTCAGGTTTATCACAGAGCCTCAGTGTGATCTTGGGGACCACCTGACACAGAGGCCTCTCAGGGTCTCTTGTGTCCTGACCTGTCTTTAAAATCATCTCTCCTTTCTTTTTTCCTTCTAGCCTTTGGTCTAAACAGGAAAGAAGACAATTTTCTTGGTTTTCATTCATTCATTCATTCATTCATTCATTCATTCATTCATTTTCTCAGTATTTTTTGAGCCCTTCCTTCCACCAGCTATTGTGCTGCCTTGTTTCTACCATGAATAGGAAGTGCTCACAGAGAGTAAATGTCCTCAGAGCAAGTAGAGGGTGGGTAGGAGAGGCCAAGACCAAATAGGAGGACATCATACATTGTAGGAGTTGAGAGAAGAAGTATGGGGCCAGGTGGGTTCAGGTTCAATTCCAGATGTGCCCCCTCAGGCATCAGCTCAAGCACTTGACCTTGGCAAGTGACTTAGAATCTAGGATCCTTGGATGCCTTATCTGTAAAACTGAGGCTTTACCCTTGCATTGGCTCTTCGCAGTGATGCTGCCCCCCGAGGGGGTATCTGACACATGCAGAGTGTTTTCAGTGTTTGGGGGAAAGCTCCATGTCCAGGAGGTCAAGATGTTAAATACTCCTGAAAGCACATTTTACTTTATCCCACACTCTGTATAGAGTGGTCTAATAATAATAATAATAATAATAACCCTACTACCAACAATATAATCACTGAAAAGTTGAAGATAATCTTTGTTTTGTTCTTGTTTTTATCCTCAAATTGCTATGTTTCAAAACCACTCTCTCAGGGCATCTGGATTGCTCAGTGGTTGGGTGTCTGCCTTCAGCTCAGGTTGTGATCCCAGGGTCCTGGGATCAAGTCCCCCATTGGGTTCCCTGCAGGGAACCAACCTGCTTCTCCCTCTGCCTACGTCTCTGCTTCTCTCTGTGTATCTCTCATGAATAAATAAAATCTTTAAAAAAAAAAGACCAAACCACTCTCTCTGTGTGATCATGTCACTAACTAGGTATACTTTTAGGCTTAATAAGTCGATTGGCTTTTAATTTCTATGGACTGCTCTTTTTTTACAAACTTAATTTTGTTTAATTAGTATGTACAATATTCTACATGGTTCCAAAGTTAAATCCACAAAACAAGCTTTATTCAGAGAAATCTAGTCTCTTCCCTTCCCCTCCATAGGAAATCACTTTTTAATTTTATGATTTATATTTCAATCTTTTTATCATCATAAACAAAGAAGGGACATTTATCCAGTACCCGTCCATTCTTAAATATACTTTCCCCATCTTTGTGCATATGTCTTTTCTTCTATCTGCCAGTGTATCTTTGGGAGAGCTTCCTAGGAATTTGCTGGATTATGGGATATAAGCATATGTCACTTTGTCATGTAGTGCCAAATTCCCCTCCATTGGGATTGTACCATGTTGCATTCCCACTAGTAAAGCATGACAATGCCCATCAGCTTCACAGCCTTGCATAGTAGTTGTCATACTTTTGGATTTTTGCCAACCTTATCTTAGTGTAGTTTTAATTTACTTTTCTCTTATGAACAAGTTGGAGCATAATATCACATGGTTGAGAGCCATTTGTATTCCTTTCTCTGTAAAATGTCCTTTCATATCTTTGGTCCATTTCTCCATAGCATTATTCACCACTTTTTTTTTCTATTCATAAAAGCTCTTTATATATTAGGGATATTTCATTTTATTTTAAAAAGATTTTTAATTTATTTATTCATGACAGACACAGAGAGAGGGACAGAGATACAGGCAGAAGGAGAAGCAGGATCCCTGTGGGGAGCCCAATGCGGGACTCGATCCCAGGACCCCGGGACCACACCCTGAGCCAAAGGCAGATGCTCAACCACTGAGCCACCCAGGCGTCCCAGGATATTGCATTTTAACTTAGAATTGTCTCAGCTGCATTTGGCCTGTGAGGACCAGACAGGACTGATTGCGGAAGAGAAAGGATGGGAGGCAACCATCCCCTCTGGGTAGCCAAAGAATAACAGCGCAGAGTCTGCCACGTGCCCAGAGCTGGCCAGAAAGGAAAGTCAGTAGAGATTTGCCACTGGACTTGGATGAATGAATCTCCAGTGGTTTTGTCCCAAGAATAGCGCCACGCCCTCAAGGGCTGTCTACAGCGCCCCCCTCAGCTCCAGGGAGGTCCCAGCCCCCATCTGGGAGCCCAGACAGATTTAGGCTTCTGGGTACCATTCTCGGGGGCCTATGGAGGCCCCAGGTCTTCTCGGCAGCCAGGAGCCGAGGCTTAACCAGACCATCAACACGGTTCACAACAGCGAGGTCAAGGGCGTTCGGGAGAGCTGCTCAGGCTAGAAGGGCTGCAGTTCGTGCTCCTGATGCCCGCTGGGCTGCTGTGGGGGTCAGAGTCAGGAGCGGGGTACTTTAGTTTCATAGCCCTGGCAAGACAGCCTTTTCACAAAATGGATTGCTCTCTGAGTATCAATTTGCCTCCAGACTTTCTGAGTCTGCTCAACTGGAACTTTGCCTCTGCAGCAGAATGGAAACGCACCCTCATTCCGTTCACGTGACTTTTTTCTAGTGAGTGACCCAGCAGAACAATTATCCCAAAGTAATCTTATCCCAGAAGAGCATTCCTCTGGCCTGTCTGGCTTCTAATTAGCTGGAAGCTTGTAATCAAAGGAACCTGGGTTTGACAAGTTGAGGTACAAGTGGGCGTCCTCTTCCTGGCTTGGGTACTGTGGCCCTGGGATGCCATCCCCAGATTTCCAGCAGGTGCTCTTCCTCCTGGAACACTTCCTAGAGCAGCTTTTCCTTGTCACTCAGGTCCTAGCTGAATTTCACCTCCTTCGAGAGGCCTTCCTGGCCCACTTCTGCTAGAGGAGCTCCCCAGGCACACACACCCTCACTGTGTCACCCTAGATTAATTCTTGGTGGCCCTCAGCACTAACTGATATCATCCTGATTAGATTTTACTTCTTTCTGGTCTGTTCTCCACCACAGGAGGCTGGCATCACCAGAGTGGAGGCTCAGGCTCTGGAAACAGGACCCGGCATGCAGCAGATGTGTGCCAGATGTGGAATCAAGCAGGGAGTGACCAGCCTGTCACTGAACTGTGTCCCCACAGATCCCCAGTGGTGGGGTTCTTCACTGGGATTCCAGGATCATTCCAAACAAAACACAATTCTGCCTACTTAGGCTTCCAGAATTTTATCAATGTTTCCAACCACCTACATCTGAAGGTTTGAGTGTCAAAGTGCCTTGTGGGGCACACACACAAAAGGAAACCAGAAGTCTTTGTCATCCAAATGAGCAAGGGGGGACATGTTCATATTTACTTTTATTTTCAGTTTATCTTCCAAAATCGAGTGTAGAGGGGTATTTGACTCCATGATCTATTTATTGGTCACGATGAGAGTCAAACCACGTCACTTGAGGTTCACAATTGTAAGAAACTTGGGAGAGTTTTCCAAACATACACATGTACTCTACTCTTATCAGGATTATTTTCAGTTTCTACAAAGTGACCAGTCAAGAAACTCAAAGGAATTGAGTTGATGACACCTCTCCACTCCTTTCACTGACCTTTGCCTTGATTTAGGAGTGCTGGTTTAATAGGGTTTATTTATTTATTTTTTTAATAGGGTTTATATTAACAATGTGACACTAGTCAAACTAGCAAAGGTTTTGAAAATCCTCACACCCCGTGCTGGAGTGTGTACAAATTGACACATGCGTATTCTCTCTCTACTACTGAAAGGGGGAGTTGGTTTATCTCTTCTGAGAGGTAATATTGTTTCATGTGGTAGAGTAGCTCCAGGATGTCCTCCAGTATGGACTGAATATTTGCGTCCCTCAAAATGCATATGTTGAGGCCCTAATTCCCAATGTGATGGTATTTAGAGGTGGGGCCTTTGAGGGACAATTAGGTTTAGATGGGGTCGTGAGGGTGGGGCCCCCATAATGGGATTAGTGGCCCTTAAAAAGGCATGGTGAGACTAGAACTCTGCACACATGAAAGAAAGTCCATGTGCGGTCATAACCGGAAAGTGGGCCCCCATCAAAAACCCAATCTGACTGGTGCCCTGATCTTGGACTTCCAACCCCCAGTACTGTGAGGAATAAATGTTTGTTGTTTAAGCTCCCAGTCTATGGTATCCTATTACAGCAGCCCAAGCCGACTAAGACTGCTGCCAGTGAAGTGTTCTAATATTCACACCCTGGTGTAATCTCCTCCCATAATGGGTCTGAGCTGGCCTGTGACTCATTTTAACCGAGAGAATTTAGCCAGGCCAGGGCCTACAGCTTTGGTGTCTGGCTACCTTGCCCGAGTGACCTCATGTGGCGAGGACAGAGGTCCTGTGGTCCCAGCACCCCAGTCAAGCCTCCATGCTCTTGCTGCAGCCTCCATCTTAACACAATCACATGAGAGATCCAAGCAAGATCAGTAGAAGAACCGCCCTGCTCAACCCACTTGTCCCACAGCACTGGGAGAGATAACAAAGTGGTATTTGGTTGACACCACTAAGTCTTGGGGTGGTTTGATGTTCAGTAATACCAAGCCGACATAGAGCATGACAATAAAGATAGGGAGAGCTCACACAGTACTATTTTGTTAGGTGGTACATTACAATCTCTTTTCCTCTGTCCTTCCTTGTGGTCTTTGAAGGTCTTGTGTAACTACTCATTTGGAATTGGGAAAAAGAACAACATGTGTTAAAAGCAAGGTGTATGTGTTTTGCTTCCTTGGGAATGTAGCGTTTCTTTAACAATGATAATCCTCCAAATATATTAATTTTGCTCCTGGGCAGTCCCTGTGGCTCAGCAGTTTAGCGCCAACTTCAGCCCAGGGCGTGATCCTGAAGACCCAGGATCGAGTCCCATGTCAGGCTCCCTGCATGGAGCCTGCTTCTCCCTCTGCCTGTGTCTCTGCCTCTCTCTCTCTGTCTCATGAATAAATAAACTCTTTAAAAAAATTTTTGCTCCTACCATGTTCTAAGCCTGTGCTAGGTGCTTGTGAAAACCTGGAGTCCAGGACAGACCACAGAGAAGAAGGGCAGATACCAGGAACAGTGTATCAGAGGAGGGGAAGCAGCCAAGTTCAGTAGCAAATGTGAGCTGAAATAAAGATTTATGGCGAAAGAAGCCAGACACAAATGGACAGATATTGTACGATTCCACTTATATGAGGTAAGTTAGAATAGTGAAATTCATAGAGAAGGAAAGTGGAATGGTGATTACCAGGGGCTTGGGGGAGAGGGGAGATGGCGATTTGTGGTTTAAAGGTGACAGAGTTTCTGTTTGGGATGATGGAAAGTTTTGGAGATGGATGGTGGTAATGGTTGCACAATGATATGAATGTACTTAATGCCATCAACCTGTATACTTCAAAGGATTAAATGGTAAATCTATTATTATGCATATTTTGCATAGTTTAAAAAAATTTATGGACCTTGCCATCATGCTCCACCAGCAACATTTAGCCTGGTTGGAAGCACAGTCTGAAGGAAGACTGAATTCTCAGTGACTTAGCTCAGGCTGACGCCTCCGTCTTTTAGACAGGGCTAAAAATTATGTGAGGATTTAAAAATATATTTATTTATTTGAGAGAGAAAGAGAGAGTATGAGTAATCAGAGGGAGAGGCAGAGGAAGGAGAGGAGAACCTCAAGCAGACTCCCCACTGAGCATGGAGTCCATGTCGGGGCTCAATGCCAGGACCCCGAGATCACCACCTGAGTCAAAATCAGGAGACAGCCACTCAATAAACTGAGCCGTCCAGGTGCCCCTGCTATGTGGGAATTTTAACAAAACCTACTCTTTTCCATACCTGGAAGCCTTCCAGCATGTTATGGTATCAAGATCTAGAACTCATCTTCTCAGATGAGAGCATGAGAGTCTGAAAGGTAACAGTGAGCTGCTGGTTTACTGAAAGTGTCTCAGAGGGATCCTAAAGAGAAGTTCTTGTGGACGGCAGTTACTCCCACTTGAAGGCTGTTTGCAAACCCAAGGCCATCAAAATGTGGATGTCTCCCCAGGAACAGGGGAAGAGGCAGGGACAGGGGAGACTAGACTTTTCTGGAGGCGGGAGTTGGGGGATGGTGAGCCAGTTGGAAGTGGGTCTTACTAAGGAAAGCTCATGATCAAATGTTTATTTGATGTGTACGAGCTAAACTAAGACTTTACGGGTTATTAGTTATTTGGTTGAATGCTCAAATTCAAGCCAACACAGGGAGAAGAAAGGAGGACCTGGTTGACCTGAGCCTCATCTGTACAATGGGAATAATAACCATATGGTATCCATCACAAAGATTATTAAGGACCCCAGAGAGGTCAAGCAAACTGGCAAAAAAGGAGGCTTTAGTGACTGATGGGAGAAATCTGAGTGTGGAACTAGGGCTGGAAACCAGGCAGTGGTAAATTAATAGAAATCATTCTCTCTCTCTCCCTCCTCCTTCTCTCTCTCTCTCTCTCTCTTTCCTTGATCAGTCTGGCTAGAGGTTTATCAGTTTTATTGATTTTTCTAGAAAACCCAGTTTTTGGTTTCTTGATTTTCATTTTTAGGATTCTGTTCATTTTCACTGATTTCTGCTTTGCTCTTATTCTCTCCTTTCTTCTCTTTAGTTCAGGTTTAATTTGCACTTCTTTTTCTAGTTTCTTGAAGTAGAAACTGAAGTCATGATTTGAGACCTTTCTTTTTTTTAAGATTTTATTTATTAATTCATGAGAGAGGCAGAGACATAGGCAGAGGGAGAAGCAGCCTCCTTGCAGGGAGCCTGATGCAGGACTCGATCCCAGGACCCTGGGATCACAACCTGAGCCAAAGGCATTCAACCACTGAGCCACCAAAGTGCCCTGAGACCTTTCCATTGTTCAGTGCTACAAATTTCCCTCCAAGATCTGCATTAGCAGCATGCCATGAGTTTTTTATACACTCTGCTTTAATTTTCATTCATTTCCAAAGACTTTCTAACATCTCTTTTCACTTCTTTGAGCCATGGCTTGCTTGCTTACGTATTTATTTATTTAAATATTTTAAATATTTTATTTATTTATTCATGAGAGACACAGAAAGAGAGGCAGAGACATAGGCAGAGGAAGAAGCAGGCTCCAAGGAGCAGCTCGGAGGGGCTCGGGCGGCAGCTCCGCAGAGGGGGTTGCGCGGCGGCGGCCCGGGAGCGCGAATCCACCAGCGCAGGCCCGGGAGCACTGGGCGCCAGGACACAGCCCAGGATCCGGCCTCCCCCCGGGACAGGCAGAGGCCGGGAGGGCCCAGGACAGCAAGGAAGCTCCTGCCCCGAGCTGAGCAGATCAGCGGCCCCGCCCCGGAGCCTCCAGGCCCTGCAGATGGAGAGCTCCAGAGTTACTGCCGGAGCTGACACCAGGGCTCCAGAGCTGCCAACGCCACTGGGGTTGTTCCTCCTGGGGTCTCACGGGGTAAACAACCACCACTGAGCCCTGCACCAGGCAGGGGGCAGAGCAGCTCCCCCAAGTGCTAACACCTGAAAATCAGCAGAACAGGCCCCTCCCCCAGAACACCAGCTAGATGGACAAGTTCCAGGGGAAGTCAAGGGACTTAAAGTACACACAATCAGAAGATACTCCCCCATGTTTTGGTTTTTTTTTTTTTTTTTTTTTTTTCTGCTTTTTGATTTGTTTGCTTCCCCACCCTTTTTTCCCTTTCTTTCTTTTTCTTCTCTCTTTTTTTCTTCCTTTTTTCATTTTTCTTTTTCTCTTTTCTTTCCTTCTTTATCTCCTCTCTTTTTCTCCTTTTCCCAATATAACTTGTTTTTGGCCACTCTGCACTGAGCAAAATGACTAGAAGGAAAACCTCACCTCAAAAGAAAGAATCAGAAACAGTCCTCTCTCCCACAGAGTTACAAAATCTGGATTACAATTCAATGTCAGAAAGCCAATTCAGAAGCACTATTATACAGCTACTGGTGGCTCTAGAAAAAAGCATGAAGGACTCAAGAGACTTCATGACTGCAGAATTTAGATCCAATCAGGCAGAAATTAAAAATCAATTGAATGAGATGCAATCCAAACTAGAAGTCCTAATGATGAGGGTTAACGAGGTGGAAGAACGAGTGAGTGACATAGAAGACAAGTTGATGGCAAAGAGGGAAACTGAGGAAAAAAGAGACAAATAATTAAAAGACCATGAAGATAGATTAAGGGAAATAAACGACAACCTGAGGAAGCAAAACCTATGTTTAATTGGGGTTCCCGAGGGCGCCGAAAGGGCCAGAGGGCCAGAATATGTATTTGAACAAATCATAGCTGAAAAATTTCCTAATCTGGGAAGGGAAACAGGCATTCAGATCCAGGAAATAGAGAGATCCTCCTCTAAAATCAATAAAAACCTTTCAACACCTCGACATTTAATAGTTAAGCTTGCAAATTCCAAAGATAAAGAGAAGATCCTTAAAGCAGCAAGAGACAAGAAATCCCTGACTTTTATGGGGAGGAGTATTAGGGTAACAGCAGACCTCTCCACAGAGACCTGGCAGGCCAGAAAGGGCTGGCAGGATATATTCAGGGTCCTAAATGAGAAGAACATGCAACCAAGAATACTTTATCCAGCAAGGCTCTCATTCAAAATGGAAGGAGAGATAAAGAGCTTCCAAGACAGGCAGGAACTAAAAGAATATGTGACCTCCAAACCAGCTCTGCAAGAAATTTTAAGGGGGACTCTTAAAATTCCCCTTTAAGAAGAAGTTCAGTGGAACAATCCACAAAAACAAGGATTGAATAGATATCATGATGACAGTAAACTCATACCTTTCAATAGTAACTCTGAATGTGAACGGGCTTAATGACCCCATCAAAAGGCACAGGGTTTCAGGCTGGATAAAAAAACAGGACTCATCTATTTGCTGTCTACAAGAGACTCACTTTAGACAGAAGGACACCTACAGCCTGAAAATACAAGTTTGGAGAACCATTTACCATTCAAATGGTCCTCAAAAGAAAGCAGGGGTAGCCATCCTTATATCAGATAAACTAAAATTTATCCTGAAGACTGTAGTGAGAGATGAAGAGGGACACTATATCATACTTAAAGGATCTATCCAACAAGAGGACTTAACAATCCTCAATATATATGCCCCGAATGTGGGAGCTGCCAAATATATAAACCAATTAATAACCAAAGTGAAGAAATACTTAGATAATAATACACTTATACTTGGTGACTTCAATCTAGCTCTTTCTATACTCGATAGGTCTTCTAAGCACAACATCTCCAAAGAAACGAGAGCTTTAAATGATACACTGGACCAGATGGATTTCACAGATATCTACAGAACTTTACATCCAAACTCAACTGAATACACATTCTTCTCAAGTGCACATGGAACTTTCTCCAGAATAGACCACATACTGGGTCACAAATCGGGTCTGAACCGATACCAAAAGATTGGGATCGTCCCCTGCATATTCTCAGACCATAATGCCTTGAAATTAGAACTAAATCACAACAAGAAGTTTGGAAGGACCTCAAACACTTGGAGGTTAAGGACCATCCTGCTAAAAGATGAAAGGGTCAACCAGGAAAATAAGGAAGAATTAACAAGATTCATGGAAAATACTGAGAATGAAGATACAACCATTCAAAATCTTTGGGATGCAGCAAAAGCAGTCCTAAGGGGGAAATACATCGCAATACAAGCATCCATTCACAAACTGGAAAGAACTCAAATACAGAAGCTAACCTTACACATAAAGGAGCTAGAGAAAAAACAGCAAATAGATCCTACACCCAGGAGAAGAAGGGAGTTAATAAAGATTCGAGCAGAACTCAACGAAATTGAGACCAGAAGAACTGTGGAACAGATCCACAAAACCAGGAGTTGGTTCTTTGAAAGAATTAATAAGATAGATAAACCATTAGCCAGCCTTATTAAAAGGAAGAGAGAGAAGACTCAAATTAATAAAATCATGAATGAGAAAGGAGAGATCACTACCAACACCAAGGAAATACAAACGATTTTAAAAACATATTATGAACAGCTATACGCCAATAAATTAGGCAATCTAGAAGAAATGGACGCATTCCTGGAAAGCCACAAACTACCAAAACTGGAACAGGAAGAAATAGAAAACCTGAACAGGCCAATAACCAGGGAGGAAATTGAAGCAGTCATCAAAAACCTCCCAAGACACAAGAGTCCAGGGCCAGATGGCTTCCCTGGGGAATTCTATCAAACGTTTAAAGAAGAAACCATACCTATTCTCCTAAAGCTGTTTGGAAAGATAGAAAGAGATGGAGTACTTCCAAATTCGTTCTATGAGGCCAGCATCACTTTAATTCCAAAACCAGACAAAGACCCCACACCAAAAAGGAGAATTACAGACCAATATCCCTGATGAACATGGATGCAAAAATTCTCAACAAGATACTAGCCAGTAGGACCCAACAGTACATTAAGAAAATTATTCACCATGACCAAGTAGGATTTATCCTTGGGACACAAGGCTGGTTCAACACTCGTAAAACAATCAATGTGATTCATCATATCAGCAAGAGAAAAACCAAGAACCATATGATCCTCTCATTGGATGCAGAGAAAGCATTTGACAAAATACAGCATCCATTCCTGATCAAAACTCTTGAGTGTAGGGATAGAGGGAACATTCCTCAACATCTTAAAAGCCATCTACGAAAAGCCCACAGCAGATATCATGCTCAATGGGGAAGCACTGGGAGCCTTTCCCCTAAGATCAGGAACAAGACAGGGATGTCCACTCTCATCACTGCTATTCAAGATAGTACTGGAAGTCCTAGCCTCAGCAATCAGACAACAAAAAGACATTAAAGGCATTCAAATTGGCAAAGAAGAAGTCAAACTCTCCCTCTTCGCCGATGACATGATACTCTACATAGAAAACCCAAAAGACTCCACCCCAAGATTGCTAGAACTCATACAGCAATTTGGTAGCGTGGCTGGATACAAAATCAATGCCCAGAAATCAGTGGCATTTCTATACACTGACAATGGGACTGAAGAAAGAGAAATTAAGGAGTCAATCCCATTTACAATTGCACCCAAAAGCATAAGATACCTAGGAATAAACCTAACCAAAGAGGTAAAGGATCTATACCCTAAAAACTATAGAACACTTCTGAAAGAAATTGAGGAAGACACAAAGAGATGGAATAATATTCCATGCTCATGGATTGGCAGAATTAATATTGTGAAAATGTCAATGTTACCCAGGGCAATTTACATGTTTAATGCAATCCCTATCTAAATACCATGGACTTTCTTCAGAGAGTTAGAACAAATTATTTTAAGATTTGTGTGGAATCAGAAAAGACCCCGAATAGCCAGGGGAATTTAAAAAAAGAAAACCATAGCTGGGGGCATCACAATGCCAGATTTCAGGTTGTACTACAAAGCTGTGGTCATCAAGACAGTGTGGTACTGGCACAAAAACAGACACATAGATCAATGGAACAGAATAGAGAACCCAGAAGTGGACCCTCAACTTTATGGTCAACTAATACTCGATAAAGGAGGAAAGACTATCCATTGGAAGAAAGACAGTCTCTTCAATAAATGGTGCTGGGAAAATTGGACATCCACATGCAGAAGAATGAAACTAGACCACTCTCTTTCACCATACACAAAGATAAACTCAAAATGGATGAAAGATCTAAATGTGAGACAAGATTCCCTCAAAATCCTAGAGGAGAACACAGGCAACACCCTTTTTGAACTCGGCCACAGTAACTTCTTGCAAGATACATCCTCGAAGGCAAAAGAAACAAAAGCAAAAATGAACTATTGGGACTTCATCAAGATAAGAGGCTTTTGCACAGCAAAGGATACAGTCAACAAAACTCAAAGACAACCTACAGAATGGGAGAAGATATTTGCAAATGACGTATCAGATAAAGGGCTAGTTTCCAAGATCTATAAAGAACTTATTAAACTCAACACCAAAGAAACAAACAATCCAATCATGAAATGGGCAAAAGACATGAAGAGAAATCTCACAGAGGAAGACTTAGACATGGCCAACAAGCACATGAGAAAATGCTCCACATCACTTGCCATCAGGGAAATTCAAATCAAAACCACAATGAGATACCACCTCACGCCAGTGAGAATGGGGAAAATTAACAAGGCAGGAAACCACAAATGTTGGAGAGGATGCGGAGAAAGGGGAACCCTCTTACACTGTTGGTGGGAATGTGAACTGGTGCAGCTACTCTGGAAAACTGTGTGGAGGTTCCTCAAAGAGTTAAAAATAGACCTGCCCTACGACCCAGCAATTGCACTGCTGGGGATTTACCCCAAAGATACAGATGCAATGAAACGCCGGGACACCTGCACCCCGATGTTTATAGCAGCAATGTCCACAATAGCCAAACTGTGGAAGGAGCCTCGGTGTCCATCGAAAGATGAATGGATAAATATGTGGTTTATGTATACAATGGAATATTCCTTAGCCATTAGAAACGACAAATACCCACCATTTGCTTCAACGTGGATGGAACTGGAGGGTATTATGCTGAGTGAAGTAAGTCAATCGGAGAAGGACAAACAGTGTATGTTCTCGTTCATTTGGGGAATATAAATAATAGTGAAAGGGAATATAAGGGAAGGGAGAAGAAATGTGTGGGAAATATCAGAAAGGGAGACAGAACATAAAGACTGCTAACTCTGGGAAACGAACTAGGGGTGGTGGAAGGGGAGGAGGGCGGGGGGTGGGGGTGAATGGGTGACGGGCACTGACTGAGTGGGGCACTTGACGGGATGAGCACTGGGTGTTATTCTGTATGTTGGTAAATTGAACACCAATAAAAAATAAATTTATTATATAAAAAAAAGATCAATATATACACACACACACACACACACACAAAGAAGCAGGCTCCAAGCAGGAAGCCCAATGCAGGACTTGATTCCCAGACCCAGGATCATGCCCTGAGCCAAAGGAAGAAGAAGCTCAACCACTGAGCCACCCAGGCATCCTGAGCCATGGCTTATTCAGAAGTGCATTTAGTTTCCAAATATTTGGGGTTCTTCCAGATACCACTCTGTTGTTGACTTCTAATTTAAATCCATTGTGGCATCATGAAATGGGCAGAGACATGAACAAACATTTCTCCAAAGAAGACATACAAATGGCCAACAGACAGATGAAAAAATCAACATCACTTGGCATCAGGGAAATACTAATCAAAACCACAATGAGATACCACCTAACATCTGTCAGAATGGCTAAAATTAGTCAGGAAATGTTGGTGAGGATGTGGAGAAAGGGGAACCCTCTTACACTGTTGGTGGGAAAGCAAACTGGCGCAGCCACTCTGGAAAACAGTATGAGGTTCCTCAAAGTTGAAAATGGAGCTACTCTACGACTCAGTAATTGCGTTACTGGGTATTTATCCCAAAGATACAAATGTAATAAACCAAAGGGGCACCTGCACCCCAATGTTTATAGCAGCAATGTCCACAATAGTCAAACTATGGAAAGAGCCCAGATGTCCATGGATAGATAAATAGATTAAACACATTAAGTATATATATATGACTACTACTCAGCCATCAAAAGAAAAATGAAATCCTGGCCATTGGCAATGACGTGGATGGAACTAGAGGGTATTATGCTAAATAAAATATGTCAATCAGAGAAAGACAATTATCATATGATCTCATTCACATATGGAATTTAGGAAACAAAATAGAGGACATAGAGGAAGAGAGGAAAAAATAAAACAAGGTAAAATACGAGGGAGACAAACCATAAGAGACTCTTAATCATAGGAAACAAACTGAAGGTTGCTGGAGGGGAGGTGGGTGGAGGATGGGGTAACTGGGTGATGGGCATTAAGGAGGGCACTTGATGTAAGGAGCTCTGGGTGTTATATAAGATTGATGAGTCACTGCCCTCTACCTCTGAAACCAACAATATATTCTATGTTAATTAACTGAATTTAAATAACATTTAAAAAATAAAAATAAAACATTGGGAAAACAAAATAAAAAGGCAATATGAAAGGAAAAAGTTTTACTTATGTTATGAATGGTTTATTTGAATTAAAAACAAGTTTTATGACAAATACCCACCATTTGCTTCCACGTGGATGGAACTGGAGGGTATTACGCTGAGTGAAGTAAGTCCATAGGAGGACAAACACTATATGGTCTCATTCATTTGGGGAATATAAAAATTAGTGAAAGGGAATAAAGGGGAAAGGAGAGAAAATGAGTGGGAAATATCAGTGAGGGGGACAGAACATGAGAGACTCCCTACTCTGGGAAACGAACAAGGGGTGGTGGAAAGGAGGTGGGCGGGGGGTTGGGGTGACTGGGTGACGGGCACTGAGGGGGGCACTTGACGGGACGAGCAATGGGTATTATGCTATATGTTGGCAAATCGAACTCCAATAAAAAATATACAAAAAAATAAATAATAAAATGTTATAATAAAAAAAACAAGTTTTAAAAAGCCAGATGCAATGTCTTGTTGACATTTTAACATAAGGTACAAAGTGTTGTTGGTTATTAATCCCATTTATCTTCCTGGATGGTTTAACTTGAGCATTCAATCTATGGAAGGCACATGGACATATGTGCTATATACATTTTGACTGTATGATGAGAGGAATTAGAGTACACACTGAAATAATAAAACTCTGTGATTTAAAAATAAATAAGTAAATAAATCCACTATGGCCAGGCAATATACTTTATACAACCTGGATCCTTTCAAATTTATTCAGACTTGTTTTATGGCCCAGGACATGGTCTATCCCGAACATATGGTAGATGTTTTATATGCACTTAAAAGAGCGTGTATCCTAATGTTGGTGGAGTGTTCTATAAATGTCAATTAGGTCAAGTTGGCTAATGGTTTGTTCAAGTCTTACGTACATTTGCTGATTCTCTGTCTGTGTTCTATCACTTGAGAGAGGGGTACCAAAATCTCTGACTAAAACTGTGGATTTTTTTCTATTTTCCTTATACTTCTATTCATTTTTGCTTCATAATACGTGAAGTGCTGTCATTAGGGGCATAAATGTTTAGAGCTGTTATGTCTTCTTGATTAACTGACCTTGATTAATTGGCTAGTTATTCCATAATTGCTAAATGGATCTCTGACTCTAAATTGTGACCTCTCTGAACACAGTTACCAAGAGAGGTAAAGGACAGGAACAATTTTACAAGTAGCAAAAAAGAGGGTGACTCCAGCAGCCTGAAGGCTGATATCCAAAATGCATCTTGTGGCTTCCCAAACATTTCCCCACCCCTGGGGAACCCAGTACCTGAACTCTGACCATCACACATCCTTTGGGCTCATTTCTCCCTGTCTGGATATTTTTGCAAATGCTTGCAAGAGAAGAAACATGGTCTGAGCACACCTTCCTGCCCAGAGAGGAGGTACAGTGTGGACGTGAGCAGCAGGACCTGGCGTAGGAGAGTCAGGAGCACCCCAGAGAGCTACAACCCTTACTGAGACTGGTCAAGGAAGCAGCATAATCCTCCATGAGGAGAGACGTCAGTGCAGAGGCTGGGACCTGACTAAGGACGTCTCAAACTGATGCTCAGCCCACAAGCCCACAATGGCCTCCATGGGTTTTGGAATCCTGGATGTGCAGCCCTGATGTAATGCTGACATTTTTTTAAGATTTGTAACATGCTTCTAATGTGACTGAATGTGAGGGTGGAGAAGAGAAAAAGTAGGTCCAAGAGCTTTTTGTTAGTTTTTCCCCCAATTCTATCCCTTCCCAAAATAAAAAGGGACTTCAAATCTGACGCTGTGCTGCCTGGGGTAACTTGCATGATTTCCAGGGTCACGCTAGTTTGCATACTTGACCCTGGTGTTGGACTGTGAGTGTTGTGGGTTATAGTTTCATATATTTATGGCAGCACAAATACAGCTTTAATCCCCTCAACGTTCTGGTCTAGACTCTACAGAACAAGATAAACAGGCCAGAGTGCTTCCCATGGCGATAGAATGTGTAATCCAGAAAGGACGTGATGAATTTCATCAACACTAAGCCTTAGAGACCAAATACCCAGCGTCGAGAAAGCAAAAACTCTGCTCAACTATGGCGAAGTGTAAGATGCAATTGACTGTAAGATTCATCCAATTTTAGGATGTCCAAATGCTTTTTTTTTAAGATTTTTAATTTATTTATGACACACATACGCAGAGAAAGAGAGGCAGAGACACAGGCACAGGCAGAGGGAGGAGCAGGCTCCATGCAGGGAGCCTGATGTGGGACTCGATCCCGGGTCTCCAGGATCACGCCCTGGGCTGAAGGCAGCGCTAAACCACCCTGAGCCACCCAGGCTGCCCAAATGCTTTTTTTTTTTTTTTCAAATGCTTTTTTTTAAGTGGCTTTTTGCATCAATAAAATATGATGAGAGGACTCCTCAGTGGTTCAGGGGTTGAATGTGTCTGCCTTCAACTCGGGGCGTGCTTTCGGAGTCCCAGAATTGAGTCCCACATCGAGCTCCCCTCAAGGAGCCTGCTTCCCCCTCTGCCTGTGTCTCTGCCTCTCTCTCTCTCTCTCTCTGTCTCTCATGAATATATAAATAAAATCTAAATAAATAAATATACAAATGAATGAATGAATGAATGAATGAATGAATGAATGAATAAATAAATAAATAAATAAATAAATAAATAAATAAATAAAATGATGTGTCAATGTGAAGGAGGACAAGAGAACAAACTCAATCTTATATGTAAAAGTAGTGCAGTTATTTAAAAAGTGCCCACCTGGGGCTCCTGGGTGGCTCAATCATTGGGCACCTGCTTTCAACTCAGGTCTTGATCCCAGGTTCTGGGATCAAGCCCCACACCAGGCTCCCTGCTCAGTGAGGAGTCTGCTTCTAACTCTCCCTCTCCTCCTACTTGTGTGCCCCCTCTCTCGCTCACTCTCTCTCTGCCAAATAAATAAATAAATCTTTTTTAATTTTTTTAAAAAGTAAAAATTAAAAGTGCCCACCTTAGTTTAACCTAGTACAGCCAAGTACGTGGTGGAAAACAAAATATGCAACTGTGCATTTCCTTTACAGGAAAGGGGCATTAGTGATCAGGAATAGTGAAGGTGATGGGACAGGTTTTGAGAGAAAATAGACTTTTGAAAGAAAACAGGCCATAATCCAAAGTATAAAATAAATATCCGGGAGTCCATACCGATGTAAAGAAATGATTAAATAGGGATCCCTGGGTGGTGCAGCGGTTTAGCGCCTGCCTTTGGCTCGGGGCGCGATCCTGGAGACCCGGGATCGAATCCCACGTCGGGATCCCGGTGCATGGAGCCTGCTTCTCCCTCTGCCTGTGTCTCTGCCTCTCTCTCTCTTTCTCTCTCTCTCTCTGTGACTATCATAAATAAATTTTAAAAAAATTAAAAAAAAAAGAAATGATTAAATAAATAAGTAAGTAAGTAAGTAAGTACATAGGTGGGGGGGTGGAAGAGCCAAATCTTGCCTGCAGGTGCATTCCAAATAATTTATGCAGACACTCTGCCCTCAAGGGGGCATAACTCCCTATTCCCCAAAGGTGGACTAGGCTTACTGCTGTCCTTCCAAAGAGTATGATATGGGAAGGGGGTGGGGAGGGAGAGCACTTTATGGTGAGAAAACCTGAAAGCCAAGTCATCATGGTCAATGTCAATGATGATCAGTCACATTGACAGTATGTGCCCTTGACATGATGGGAAGAGAATGGCACTTGACCCCTGTGCTCTTCCTCCCTCAAACCCATAATCTTAGTCTAATCATGAGAAAAACATTAGACAGATCCTAATTGAAGGCAGAGTATAATACCTAGCCAGTACTCCTTAGAACCATCAAAACCATCAAAATAAGGAAAGGCTAAGAAATCATAACAGCCAAGAGGAGCCTAAGGAGACCTAAGGACTGAGTGTGATGTCATATACTGGTTGGGATCCTGGAACAGGAAAAGGACATTAGGTGAAAACTAGGGAAATTTGAATAAACTATGGACTTTAGTTAATGATATGTTAATGTTGGTTCATTCATTGCGACAAAAGTATCATCCTGATGTAAGATGTTAATAAGAGGGGAAAGTATGTGTGGGATATATGGAAACTGTGGGCTATCTTCATGACTTCTGTAAATCTCAATGTGTTTTTTATTTTATGTATTTATTTATGTAAGTCAGCTGCACACCCAGCATGGAGCCCAACGTGAAGCTTGGACTCATGACCCCAAGATCAAGACCTGAGCTGAAAAAAAAAAAAAAAAAAAAAAAAAGACCTGAGCTGAGGGGGCACCTGGGTGGCTGAGTGGTTTAGCACCCACCTTTGGCTCAGGTCGTGGTCCCAAGATCCTGGGATCAAGTCCCAAATCGGGCTTCTGGCAGGAAGCCTGCTTCTTCCACTGCCTATGTCTCTGCCTCTCTCTGTGTTATTCTCAGGAATAAATAAATAAAATAAAAAAGAAATAATTGGCTTTTACGTGGAAAGGCAAACAGTCCCCTGCTTGTTATATAGGACCCACCCTTCATTGTAATGGGCTGATCAACATGGTGCTTCTTGCACTCTCCTGATACACTGCCTTTTATTCTTTATTATGATGGTATTTTTAAAGCAACATGTAATAAAGGTGCAAGACCACGTCATCTTTGGAATAAAGAGAAATTATTCTGTATATCAAATTTATCAAATCTGGCAAAAGCCCTGACCCTCTGGCCACCCAGGCTGGGTTTATCTTATGTGCAATTACATAATGCCTTGGCCCAGCTGACCTCTGGTATGATTTACATAACTTTTGTTTTATTTGCTGCCTTTCTAGGCTCAGGCACTTGTAGAAGAGCTAGGGACATAATTCCTTTGGAAAGAATATGAAGTGGTACTGGCTCCAAAATTAAAGTGTCCAAGAACCAGGAGATAATGATGCAGCCATTTCATTCATAAGTCACTAGATAAAACTTATGGACAGAGAGGGGTGGGTGCCCCCCACCGGTCAGTGCGATGGTAAACACTTTGACACATGCTGTGGATAAAGAGCATTAAGTCATCCTTCTGGGAGCTTGAAGAAAATGCCTCTTTTCATTGCGGACTTCTAGCATTTATATTATTTTTCTATATTTTCCTTCTTTTTAAAAACACTCTTCTCCCATTTGAAAACAAAAAGCACCTGTCTGGCTTGGTTGGAGGAGCATACAACTCTTGCTTTTGGGGTCCTGAGTTCAAGCCCCATCTAAGTATAGAGATCACTTAAATAAAAAAAATTTAAGAGCAACTACAACAAAAGCACATTCAGGTTATTATTTGCTAATAGCTTGCTTCTCTGAGAGGTGAGAAGTTGTTAGTGTAGAATGAGACATTCTTTTCCTCTCTGGATTCCTTAATGCCTACCTATGATGCCCAGTATGGGGTAAGTGCTCATTAAACATTGTCCATGATATCGACAAGGCTGACTTTGCTAGGAGACAGCATGGGACTGGAATAGCTTTCTTTCCTGCATCCAGCCACTGGAACACATGCTTCAGGCTAGGCTGGAGACATGTTGATAGAAGTCCCCACAGACAATGAAGTGCTTATACTGACCTAGGGAGTGATGTGCCCTTTTGTGCAATCCTGATTTGTGCACCCATCTGAGTTTCCATATCTGTATAATGGGTCAAATGTATGTACATGAACTAGGTTGGACTTTTGCCTTAATATGCCTGCTTAGATGATTAGTCCTGCAAAGGATGTTCTGTGGACAGTCTGCTGGTACTTTCAGTGGATACAACCAGTGTGGCCCCAAACCAGAATGAGAAAGTCTAACACTGAGGAGAGTCTGCAGACATGTTAGTGGAGGCCACAGAATGACCCAGGGCGGCCCAGGAAGTGAGAAGGCTCCTGTGGATTGAGAGTGAAGAGAGCGTCTAAAAACATCACAGGTCACTGTGCTCTGGAGAAAAAAAGCCAGAAAGAAGAGCAGAGTAGAAACCAGAGACTGAGAGCAGGGACTGGTGGAGGAGGCAAATGGTGGCAATGGTTGTGGGGAGCTGGGCTTGGGCTCACTTGCTTATCAGCTATTAGGGCAGCTTCTGTTCCGGTCGCCACCACCGCGGTACATCATGAGCTAGGAGACTGAGCAGACTGTCGCCTCATCCGTGTCTCAGGCGCTGGCAGGAGAGCTGGGAAGGGGGCAGAGATGAGCTCAAGGCAGAGGGTCTGCCATCATGACACGGCCCTAGGGCTAAGGCGTTTGGGTGAGTCTCCTCACTTTGCTCACACAGGGGTCATTGGGTAGTAGTTCTGGATGTTTCTTGAGTTCTAGGAATTTTCTAAGCCATTATCATGCTGTAAGCGGTCCTCCTCCTCTGAACCAAATGATGTTTTCCCCCAGGGGAGGAGGGAGGCAAGTGGGCCGACCCTGAACTTCACTCACCAGGACTATGTGAGACTGGAATCTAGATGGCAGGTGTCCTCAGGCCAGCTCCTCAACGTCCCTGAGGCCCACAGCCGCACCTGCACAATGGGGAGAAATATACATTTCTCTGGACTGCAGGAAGAATCCACAAGCTCCTCTGCATAAAATGTCCGGTGTGGTATCCAGGACCTGGTGGTTGTGAGGATTTACTCCCACTTGCCAGAAAGAAGCCTGTCCATCCCCCTGCTTCCACTAGATGGCCATCCCAGGGGCCTCAGAGATGAGGGTGGGCCAGTTTCCTCTCATTTTGCTGTAGGTTCCTTTCTTCCATATGTTCTTCCAAATGAATCTTTTCCTCTTCAGAGTATCTAATCGTGTAGTGCTTCTCAGAATCTGCTTTGAGTTATGATGATTTTATTTAAGGGCCCCCTTCTCTTCCTAGACAGGGAACCTGTGGAGGGAACTGTGGTATAAGAAAGGGGATATCTGGGTTTTGTCCCTCTCCCCAGGCACGGGAGCTTCAACATTCCTGGAATTTCCTGAGTGGCAGGAGCATCTTTGTTATGCTAATGAAGTGGGGCTCCAAGCTTCCGGATGGGATCTGGCCACCAGAAAAACCAATCATGAAGTGAGGTAAGAGGGTTGGAACTTTGAGTTGCTTGACCATCAGGGAGGGAGGGTCATTGCAGATTGAGTTTAGGCTCGCTGCCAATGATGTCCACATAACAGAACTCCAATAAAAGCTCTGGACAGGGGCGCCTAGGTAGCTGAGTCAGTTAAGCATCTGCCTTGGGCTCAGGTCATGATCCCAGAGTCCTGGAATTGAGTCCCACCTAGGGTCTCTCTGTTCATTGTGGGGGGGTCTGGCTTCTCCCTTTCTCTCTGCCTCTCCCCTGCTTGTGCTCTCTCTTTCTCTCCCTCATTCTCTCTCTCTCTCTCAAATAAATTAAAAATCTTTTTTTTTTTTTTTTTGTCTTTAAAAAAATAAAAAAAACCCTCTGGATAGGGAGGTTCAGTAGAGTTTCCTGGTTGATGAATGCACTGATGTGCAGGAAGAGCTATGTGCCTTGATTCCACAGGGAGAAAGCACAGAAGCACTGCATTTGGGACCCTTCCAGACCTCACTCTACATGTATCCTTTAAAAACAAACAAACTGGGACACTTGGGTGGCTCAGCGGTTGAACATCTGCCTTTGGCTTGGGGCATGATCATGGAGTCTGGGGATCGAGTCCCACATCAGGCTCCGGGCTTGGAGCCTGCTTCTCTCTATGCCTATGTCTCTGCCTCTCTTCCTGTGTGTCTCTCATGAATCAATAAATAAAATCTTTAAAAACAAACAAACAAACAACTGTAGTTGTAAATATAGTGCTTTTCTGAGCACTCTGAGTCAAGTTATCAAAACTGAGGGGGTCATGGGAACTCCTGAGTTTATAGTCGGTAAGAAGAGCAGGAGGCCTGGGGACCCCGGACACATAGCTGGTGTCTGAAGTGAAGGCAGTTTTGGGAAGGTCTGCACCCTTAACCGGTGAGGTCTGTGTGAATTCCAGTAGGTAGTGTCATAACTGCATTGTAGTACACATATTTGGGGTAGAATCGGAACAGGAAGAAATTACTGTCTTAGCAGACTCTGTGCTCCATATCGGGAACTGGGTAAATGTGGGCTGAACTGACAAGTGTTGAGCCTTCCTGTGCTTTGGGACAATCCTGATTTGATCCTGGAGACTTGGTAAAAGAACCTGGCTCCCCTCCCACAAAGGCTGCAAAGGTCAGTCTCTCTGTGGCCAGGGCAGATCATCTGACCTACCAATGCACTCATCTTTGACCTTGAGTCAGGAGCAAATCTCTCTGATAGAAGCAATATCCTTCCAGCTTCCCAGGGCAGTGAGATGCCAGTGGGGGGTGTGCAGCAGGCAGTGTCATGGGGACAAGCAGCAGTAACTAATGTTCACCAGCCTTGTTTTCCCTGGCCTGATTAGTTCATACATTTCCTTATTCTATTTTGTTTCTCTACCATCTTGGAAGTCATATACTCTGTTTCTACCCGTTAATAGCTACTGTTGAAATTTTGCCATGCATAAATAATTTAACAAAGTCTAGATACCTGTCCTATAAGGGCTTTAGAAAATTTAACCTTCAATCACCCCTCAACTTCTACACTTTCATTGTCCTATATTTTAATTCAATCTTTTATTATTTTTTTAAAAGATTTTATTTATTTATTCATCAGAGACACACAGAGAGAAAGGTGAGACACAGGCAGAGGGAGAAGCAGGCTCCATGCAGGGAGCCTAATGTGGGACTCGATCCCAGATCTTGGGATCATGCCTCGACCCAAAGGCGGATGTTCAACCGCTGAACAACCCAGGCGTCCCTTATTTTTTATTTTCTAAAGATTTTATTTATTTATTCATGAGAGAGACAGAGACATAGGCAGAGGGAGAAGGAGGCTCCCTTCAGGGAGCCTGATGAGGGACTCTATCTCATGACTCTGGGATCACGACCTGAGCCAGAGGCAGTTGCTCAACCACTGAGCTGCCCAGGTGCCCCTAGTTCAATCCTTTGTTTGTAAACCTACAAATTAGCCATTTGGTACTATTATTATTTACAAATAATGCTGCTTTAAGATTTTATCTCCTCTTCCTTCTTCCATCTCATACTATCTTTCTAGAACCATCTTCCTTTCTTCTAAAGGACATCCTTTGGGACACTTGGGTGGCTCAGTTGGTTGAGCATCCAACTCTTGGATTCAGCTCAGGTCATGATCTCAGAATTGTGTGATCAAGCCCAACGTTGGGCTCCATGCTTAGAGGGGAGTCTGCTTGTGTGTGTGTCTCTCTCTCCCTTTCCCTCACCCCTCCTCCATGCCTATGAGTGCATGCACGTGGGTCCTCTCTCTCTAAAATAAATGAGTAAATCTTTTAAATAAATAAAGAAAGCACATCTTTACACATTCATTTTGTGTTATACCTGTTGGTAGTAAATTCCTGGTGCTTACTTTTTGAAATTATAACTATTTTTTTTAAAATTAAGTAGGCATAGGCTCTGTGCCCAATGTGGGGCTTGAACTCATGACCCTGAGATCAAGACTCAGATACTGACTGAGCCAGCCAGATGCTTCTCTTGGTGCTTGTTTTTATGAAAATATCTTTATTTCATTCTTGTTCTTGAAAAACAATTTCAGGTTGACATTTTTTTTTTCTCAGCACTTTGAAGATATCACTCCACTCTTCTCTGGCTTTTACTATTGTTTTAGAGAAATTTACTCTTGGTCTCATTGTATTGCCAATTTCTGCAGGTGGCCCATCTTTTCTCTCTGGCAACTTTTCAGATCTCTTTGTCTTTGGTTTTCTGTGGTTTTACTGTATGCATAGGTGTGGATTTTGTTAGTCTTTGCCTGCTATATTTTGTATCTCTTTCTTATCTCAGTGGATTCATATATTTCAAAAATTCTGGATTGATTATCATGTCTTTTCTCAATCATTGTATTCAAACATTGCTTCTCTTCCATTCTCATTCGTCTTTCCTCATGGAATTTTGATTAGCCATATGTTAGAATATCTCATTTTATTACCCATAACTCTTAATTTCTTTTTTCACTTCTTTGTCCACCTTTTTTTGTGCTGCCCTTTGAATAATATCTTCAGATCTATCTTCTACTTCACTAATTTTCTCCTCATCTGTCTCTAAACTGCCATATACATGTATATTTGTATGTATATTTCACAATTTGCCCATTTAAAGTCTATAATTTAAAAAATTAAGTCCAAAATTCAATGATTTTTAGCATATTCACAGAGTTGAGCAACCATCACCACAATCAATTTTAGAATCTTTTCATCTCCCCTGAAGAAACCTTGTACCCATCAATAGTCATTCTCTATTTCCCCCAATTTCCCCTCACCTACCCTCAGTAACCTCTAACCTACTTTATGTCTCACTAGATTTGCTTCATCTGGACATCATTTAAATGGAATCCTACAACATTGTCTTTTGTGACTGGTATCTTTCACTTAGTATAATTCAAAACTGCCTTATATCTGTTGAATTCTTCAACAATTCTTTCTATAAGCTCTATTACTCCCTTTTGCAATTTATCTGATCTTTTGATAATCTTTTTTTTTCCTGAAAGTCTCTTTTTTGTGATTCCATCTTCTTTAAATATTTCACAGTTATGCTATTTTATGATGACAACGAGCAGAATTATTTAAAATCTCATGTTCTTGAGATTCTAAATTTGCTTCTGCTGATTTTTACTCAAAGCTGTTCATTTCTCTATGTATTTGGTGATATCTGAATGGAAACTAATGTTTAGTTGCTCTTAATTTGTGGAAATCTGAGGTTTTAAATCTTCAGGAGAAGCCACATATGCTTCTGCTGGGAGCTGGGGTCCTAGAAACTGCAGGATCCCTTTCCAAGGGTCTAGCTTACATTATGTATCTTGGTTTCATCTCTACCACCTTCACTGCTGACTGCTGATAATGGCATTTGCCCCCACCTGCCTTTTGTGTGGAGGCTAACCTGTCAGTCTTTCAGGCTGCAGCCAATCATGTGTGATATAAACATGGGCATGATGTCATGTATGCGAGCTTTCCTAGAAAGCATCATATTGCATGCCCAGCAACATACAGAAGTTCTGTTCTATCTAGTTTATCTACAGGGGAAGGGCTCCTCAGAGCACCTAGCTTTTGCCATCCTGCTTCTGCTGCCTGGAAGCCCCTAGGTGGCTTCTGTCTATGCCCTATTTCTCTGGCTTCATTGGTCAATTTTGAGTCACTCAAATAATGTTCTCCATCATTCTATTTCCTGTGTGAATCTCCAAAGTCAGAATCTATAGGCCCACAACTGAGAAGACTGGCTGACAGAGTAGCTTCCTGGTAATAAGGATTATATCTGTGAGCACCAGCAGTATACCCTGCCCCATTTCAAGGTTTTTTTGTTTGTTGGTGTTTTAAGATTTTATTTATTTAGGGCACCTGGGTGACTCAGTGTTTGAACATCTGCCTCTGGCTTGGGTCATGATCCCAGGGTCTTGGGATCAAGTCCCACATCAGACTCCTCACACTTTTTTTTTTTTTTAAGATTTTATTTATTAGAGAGAGAGAAAGAGAATGAGTGGGGGGAGGGGCAGAGGGAGAGGGAGAAGCAGACTCCCCACTGAGTCTGGAAGGAGCCTGACATGGGGCTGGAATCCCAGGACTTAGAGATCATGACCTGAGCCAAAGGCAGACACTTAACTGACTGAGCCACCCAGGTGCCCCTCCCATTCCAAGGCTTTTCTGTTAACTCCAATAGTTCTGACAACCATTCCACTTTGCAGATAAGGAAACTGGAGGCACAGAAAAACTGGGGGCTTGTTTTGTTTGGGTCCTACAGTTTGTAGCTGTTGGAGCTGAGAGGCAAACTCAGGCAGCCTGCCTCCTTTCCTTTCCATGACAGCATAGAGACATAGATGGACTAAGGGCCATCCAGCATTCAGCAGAAAAAGCCCTGTTTTTTGAGGAAAAGGCTTCAGACACCTGGGAGCTCACAAAAGCCCTGACCTGGCTTTTCTGGTATGATGTGTACAGCAGTGAGGCTTGGCAGCAAGTCTGGGGTTCCCTGAGCTTTTTTTCTGGCTGAAAAACAACAACAGCAAAATAATCCAAATTCTAACTCAAGAGTCTCAAGTTTCCCTGACTGCATCTGTGCAGTCTAGAAAAGCAATCCCCAGTGGCTGCAAACCCGTGATTCAAGTAGCTTTGTGGCATTTTCAGCTCTACTGGGAAACCCTGAGAATAGACACAAGACCCCACCTTTGACTTAATCCAACAGAGGCAAGAAATTGACAGTCAAGTGAAAATCAACAGCTGGCTGTGTTCTAAGCCACTAGGTGACACCCACATGGGGACTGGTAGGAGGCATTTGCTCCAAGGAGAGGTGGTCCCATCTTGTGATGAGACCGTGACCCCTCCTCATCCTGTCCCAGGACGTGCTTTCTACTAGTTGACTACTTCCTTAAAAATAAAGGTGTGTCCTCTTATGAGTGAAGTCATATGATATTGGGGCATACCTTTATTACTCATATGTGGAATTTAAGAAACAGAACAGATGAACATAGGGGAAAGGAGGAAAAATAAAATAAATTGAAAACAGAGAGGGAGACAAACCAAAGAGACTCTTAACTCTAGAAACAAACTGAGGGTTGCTGGAGGGGAGGTGGGTAGGGGGATGGGGTAACTGGGTGATGGACATTAAGGGCATGTAATGGGATGAGCACTGGGTGTAATAGGCAACTGATGAATCATTAAATTCTACCTCTGAAAAAAAATTCTACCTCTGAAACTAATAATATACTATATGTTAATTAAAATGAATTTAAATAATAAAAAAATAAAAGTGTGTCCTTTATAATGAGAACCATGGTTAAGCACTTAGCCTGTGCCAGGCACTATAAAAAATTGTTTTTACGGACTTCCATGCTTACTTGCTTTACATGTTTGTCTCACTCCTGCTCTGTAACATCAGCTCTATTATCTGCCCATTTCTTGCATAAGACCCCTGAGGCTGGGGGAAGTGACTTTCCTGAGGCCTCAGGGCCAGAAGAGGTGGGGGTCATAGGAACCTAGTTCTTGGGGAAGCAGAGCCTGCTTTCAGGCACTCCCCATTCTTCTCAGGAATATCTCCACAGTCTCTTCTTTACCTCATAGCCAGAAAGGTCACCTGGGGGCAGGTGAGTCACAACCCAAGGACCAAAGTCTAGTCCTTCTCCCAGGTTCTTGAGTATTTGTTCTCTCCCCTCTGATGTGGATCTGGCTACCAAGGGGCCTTACACACTGGGTTTCTCAGAGCCACAGAAGGAACTGGTGGGGCCCTGAGCTAAGGGCTCTGGGCCTGTTGGGTCTTTACCTTCACTGCTTCCCAGCTGGAATTTACCAGGTGCTGCCGGAACGGCCCAAAACCTGAAACCAAAGAGACCCTGGTTAGCTCAGGCCAGGCCTAGTTTTAGGGAGGATGTCTCTACACCTGGGCTGCTCCCTGTAATCTCCTGGGAGCCACCTGCTGCTCCCAGAGTCATGGTGGGCCCCGGGGTGTGTTGTGTGGGGGAGGGGAGGGGGATTCCACACATGTCCTTTCTTGTGGAGGCCTGCAACCTGGCCAATCTGGGAGCATTTTCAGAATTCTCTATGGGAGGCATTATGGGGGAGCCAAAAAGGAACTTTGCTGCTGACCCAACCCTGAACTAGGAAGGCTTGAGAAAGTATACAAATATCTGGTTTAAATGTATGCTTTGTTAAGAGCCTGGAAAGACACCATGTGAATATGCCCAGTCATTTGCTAAGAGAGGTGCAGAGTAAGTTCCATGGAGGAGGATGGTCTTTTCAACAAACGGGCCCGGAACAACAGGACACCCAGAGGCAAAAACATGAATCCTCAGCTTCGGTCTTACAACTCAGTTAATTGTACACAATTAACTCAAAGTGGATCATGACCTTCAATGAACAAAGTAAAACTGTAAAATTTTCAGCGGGGGAGAAAGGGAGAAAATCTTGAGACCTACCGCTAGGCGAGGAGTTCTTGACCCCAAGAGCACACCACCATCTATGAAAGTAAATGTTAATAAACTAGACCTCAAAAAAATAAATAAATAAACTAGACCTCATCGAAGTGTACTTGTGCTGTACAAAAACCTCTTTTGAGAAAATGAAAAGAAAGTTACAGACAGTATAAATAGTTGCAGATGACACATCTGATGAAGGCCTTGTACGAGGGTATATAAAGACCCCTGGGGCATCTGGGTGGCTTAGTCAGTTAAGCCTTTGCCTTCCCCATAGGTCACGATCTCAGGTCCTGGGATAGAGCCTCAGGTCAGACTCTCTGCTCAGCAAGGAGTCTCCTTCTCCCTCTCCCTCTGCCCCTCTTCCCTGCTCATTCTCTCTCTCTCAATAAATAATACATCTTTTTTTTAAAGATTTTATTTATTTATTCATGAAAGACACAGAGAGAGAGGCAGAGACAGGCAGAGGGAGAAGCAGGCTCCTGCGAGGAGCCCGATGCGGGACTCCAACCCTAAACCCCAGGATCACGCCTTGAGTTGAAGCAGAAGCTCAACTGCTGAGATTGGGATACACCCAGGTATCCCAATATTACATCTTTTTAAAAAAAGAAAAAAAAAAGAACCCTCAAAACTCAACATTAAAAAAAAAAAAAAAGAAAAACAAATCCAAAAACCAATTAGAGAGTTGGCAAAACACACAAAGGGACATTTCACTGAAGAAGATCTGTGATGTACAGACAGCAAATAAGCACAGCAGGGGATGTCTGACATCGCTCACCAGCAGGGAAACACAAATTAAAACACAAGGACATATCATCACACTACTAAAAGAGTGGCTAAAATAGAAATACCAATAACACCAAAAGCTGACAAGGATGAGGAGAAACCGGCTTAGACATATTGCTGGTGGGAATGCAAAACAGTACTGCCACACTGGGAAATAGTTTGCCAGATCCTATTAAAACTGAATGCAGGGGCACCTGGGGTGCTCAATCAGTTCAGCATCTGACTCTTGATTTCAGCTTAGGTCATGATCCTAGGGTCATGGGATGGAGACCCATGTCAGGCTCCCTCTCCTCGAGGAGTCTGCTTGGGTATTCTCTTTGCCCCTTCCCCTGCTTATGGGCATGCACACTTGCTCTCACTTCCTCCCTCTTTCTCTCCCTCTCTCTCTCAGCATAAATAAATCAATCTTAAAAGAAAAGACCTGAGTGTGGACTTCCCACCACATTCACTCCTGGGTATTTATCCCAGAGAAATGAAAACTTGTTTTCACACAGAAGCTTGTCCACACAGGTTCATAGCGCTTCATGTGTTACAACCCAAAGCTGGAAATTCTCCAAGGGTTCTTCAAGCTGTGAATGGTAAAGCAAGAATTCCAGATTGTGAAATACTACCTCGAAAAGAAAAAAGTGGAAATAACACAAATGTGACCATCAGCTAATAAATGGGTAAACAAACTGGTGCGATCCATACCATGGAATATTATTTGTCAATAAAAGGACATGAAGTACTAATACATGATACACCATGGAGAAGCCTTGAAAATATTATGCTAAGTGGAAGAAGCTGCCACAAAGGACCACATGGTGTATGGCCCCATTCATATTATATATCCAGAATTGGCAATCTAGAGAGAGAGACAGTAGGTTAGTGGTTAGTGGATTTGGAGTGTGGGGGTAGGTGGGGGGTGATGTGGTAAACAAAGGCAAAAGAAAAATGAAATTTTCTTACTACCTATAGCCCATTCACAAGTCCTTAAAACAGGCAGAGTAACATTCCTCTAGGAGCTCAGCTGCCTCAATGCTAATGGCAAAAGGCAATTTTGGCCCGACTAGCCAGGATCCTGTAAGTCTACTTAATTTAATTTAATTTAGTTTTTAAAAGATTTTATTTATTTACTCATGAGAGACACAGAGAGAGGCAGAGATAAAGGCAGAGAGAGAAGCAGGTTCCCTGTGGGGGACCGGACATGGGACTCAATCCCAGGACCTCGGGATCACCGCCTGAGACAAAGGCAGACACTCAACCACCGAGCCACCCAGGCATCCCTGTAAGTCTACTTTAACATATAAGAATTCCTTTGAAAGCATCCTTTATCTTTACTTCCCAAGATATGTGTTGGTAACCATCCCCCAAACATATGGCCCACTCATCTACACCTGAACCTAGTCTCATGACTAAGGTTTTATTAGACAATCATAAGTGATCTTTTCCCACCAGTAGGTAGCACCATCAAGGTCCTGGAAACCAGGACCTTGGAAACCTTGGAAATTTTGCTTCCAAAATTTCTTAGAGACTTACACTCTCTCCAACTCCCTCCCAACTTGAAAGTACATAATGGGCCACTCTTCCTGACCCCAGGCGCAGCTCTTTCTGCCTACAGGTCCTATCCCCAGAGTTTAATAAAACCACCTTTCTGCACCAAAGTCTCAAGAATTCTTTCTTGGTCATCAGCTCTGAACCCTAATATCTTTCCTACACTGGGGTATTAGGGAATGATAGCTAAGGGATATAGGGTTTCCTTTTGGGGTAATTCAAATGTTCTAAAATTGATTGTGTGATGAAGGCACAACTTTATGAATATACTAAAAGCCATTGAACCATACATTTTATTCATTTTTATTTTTTTTAAAGATTTTCTTTTCTTTTTAGATTTTATTTATTTATTCATGAGAGACACATAGAGAGAGGCAGAGACATAGGCAGAGGGAGAAGCAGGCTCCCTGCAGGGAGCCTGATGCAGGACTTGATCCTAGGACCCCAGGATCATGACCTGAGCTGAATGCAGATTCTCAACCACTGAGCTGCCCAGGTGCCCCCAAAAGATTTTATTTTTAAGTCATCTCTACACTCAACATGCATCTCAAGCCCACAACCTTGAGATCACAGGTCACATACTCCACCAACTGAGCCACATGTGAAAACTATCCTATTTAAAAGAATTATACCACACATGAATTTTATCTCAATAAAGCTGTTAAAATGTTTTTTAAAAAGGAACCATAGAGGGATCCCTGGGTGGCGCAGCGGTTTGGCGCCTGCCTTTGGCCCAGGGCGTGATCCCGGAGACCCGGGATCGAATCCCACATCGGGCTCCCGGTGCATGGAGCCTGCTTCTCCCTCTGCCTGTGTCTCTGCCTCTCTCTCTCTCTCTCTGTAACTATCATAAATAAATAAAAATTAAAAAAAAAAAAAGGAACCATAGATACGTACAACTTGGATGACCCTCAAAGGAAATATGCTGAGCGAAAACAAGCCAACCTCAAAAGGATATATATTCATTTATACAATATTTGCAAAAGAACATAATTAAAGAGATGAAGAACAGATTAATGGTGGTCAGGAGGTAGAGATGGGAAAGCAGCTTGTTTTCACTCAGATATCTAGACACACGGTGGCCCAGTCAAGTTGACACATGAAGTTAACCATCACAGGGCCTCAAAGATGGTGTAGGAGTGACCACACCCATGGGACCTCTTATTTCATCTCTCCTTCAGAGTGGCCCTTGGTCTGAACTCATGGGGCCACTCCGCACCCCTGCCCCTGTAGGGGAGGTCAGGGACTGTCTGGACCTCAGGCTTTTTGAGGAGGAGCCCAGTTCTGGAGAGGACTGTGCCTCTGAAGTTCCTGAACTTCTGGAACCACTAACAAGTGTGGCTCACAATGGGAAAATCTTTCTCAGGGAATGCAGAAATTTGGACAGATGTCCCGGACACCAGGAAGCCAATGGTGTCCCCTCGAAACCCACTAACTCCTATAGAATAAATGAGACTGTAGCTGCCATAGGAGCAGCCAAATTAAAAAAAAAAAAAAGGGTTTTAGAAACGATTGAGATTCAGAAAAAAAATCACTGAGAAACCAGGTACCTCCTGGGATGATTGTAGACATACTAAAAATGCAGCACCGCACACATACACACAAAATAATCACATTCTGCTTTAGATCATATTCAGATCAACAGAGTCAGATCATCTGTTAACTGTTTTTAGTTAGGAAAAACAGCTCAGCAAGTACAGGTTTAAAGCTCTTGTTTTGCAGGGTCAAACCGTGTACTTTAAACTTGGCAGGCTCTCTGCGGTGAAATTTGCATAAGGCTGGAGGAAACTTCTCTGGCAATCTAGGGAGCCCTTTGGAGGGAGGCAGGTTTTCTCAGCCTCCCATTGTTCTCGTTGGTGCTGTCAAAATGCCTTGAACCCAAGGCAGTTTGTCAGAGCCCTTGCCCTCCCCCTCCCCCCAGCAGTTCTTAGGCCAATTGCCTTGGCCAGATTTACACAAAAATCCAATTAGATGAAAAGACTACCCCTGGGATCCCTGGGTGGCGCAGCGGTTTGGCGCCTGCCTTTTGGCCCAGGGCGCGATCCTGGAGACCCGGGATCGAATCCCACATCAGGCTCCCGGTGCATGGAGCCTGCTTCTCCCTCGGCCTATGTCTCTGCCTCTCTCTCTCTCTCTCTGTGACTATCATAAATAAATAAAAATTAAAAAAAAAAAAATTAAAGACTACCCCTGGCAGCTCAAAGCATTTCTAATAAAGGAAGGCCACACTCTGGAAGCCAGTGGGCACTCCCAAATTGTGGCTGATTATCAGGTACTTCATCAAACAATCTAAGAGTTTGCCAGCAAACCACAAACTAACAGGTCAGAGGCAGGGGTCAATGGGAGTCGAAGACTTGCCAACGGGGCTTCAATATTCAGATGGCATCTGTGACAAACGTTGCATTGATCAGGGGTACAGTTATCGTACCAATTCAAGACTATTTTGAACCATTCAATCTCTACCCAAAGTTACACAAATGAGGACAAGGGAGAAAAAACGTTTTTCAAAAGAATTTTCTTTTCCTCAGAAGGTTAATAGGAATTTGATTATAGCGTGAAAAAAAAAAGATAGGTATGTTTCAATTTTCCAGGTACACAGAAATCCTTGTCTCCTGTTTCCTTCATCTGACACAATTCAAAAAATTAAAAAATAGGGGGATCCCTGGGTGGCTCAACGGTTTGGCGCCTGCCTTTGACCCAGGGCGCGATCCTGGAGCCCCGGGATCGAGTCCCATGTCAGGCTCCTGGCATGGAGCCTGCTTCTCCCCCTGCCTGTCTCTGCCTCTCTCTCTCTAGGTCTATCATAAATAAATAAATCTTAAAAAAAAATAAAAAATATGTCAACTGTGTCTAACTAAAAAGAAGGAGCTTTGTAAAGAAATGAAGCCCTTCAGGGACTGGCTGTGACATTGACTGGGGGTGGCTGGAGTTGATTTGGTTTGTGCTGGTGAAAGGCAGGAGCGGGTAGGTGGCTACCATGCCTTTCAAGTTGATCTTTTGGAGTTCAGAGTCTCCAATCGGTGGCCCTCGGGGGAGCTTCAGGGTTTTCTGAGGGGCTGAAAGTTCTTCAGTCTGGCTGTGGGGGCTGTGTGCTCCATAGGGGGTGGTTATTGTACATGGACCACCATCCCAGCCCTATAAGGGCCTATTTCTTTCTTTTTTTTTTTTTTTTAAGATTTTATTTATTTATTCATGAGAGAAGGGCCTATTTCTGAAGCCCCAGCTCCCACTGGATGCCACATGGGCCCACTGGTCCCAGCCTACGATTCCTCCCTAGTTGGGGGAACAACAAGGTCTGAGCCTGAGCCACGTGTGGGCACCTGTGTGTGTGCCACCTGAGAGTTATTTGCAGGGGAAAGCTAACCGAAGCAGAAAAGCCTCTCTGTCCCCTGTTTTTCAATAGGGCACAGCAATAAGTAGCTTCCAACTGGAATTACTGGCACCACCAGTTGCCACTCTTCCCCCCACCCCCCGCCAGAGGGAACTGTTTATATGACCCGATCAGGCAAGTGCACATTCCATGGTACCGCTAAAAGTAGCAGCAAACGGGAAAGCAGAAAAATAGTCTTACCAGTCACCACCACGCAGCTGGACTGGGAATCCATGAAACCCAAGTGAGGAGCATGTATCTGAGCCTCGGGGTGGGGTGGGGGTGGGGGTGGGGGTGTCAGATGGCCATGGCTCCGCCCATCTGGGGCCCTGGGAACACTAGGCGCCCCTCCCGCCTGGCGGTTGGCAGCCTCAGGCTCCTATCAAGGGCACTCAGCCTTGTCTGGCCAGGAGGCCCCCAGAAAGGCTGAAGACTCTGGGGTGGGGGTAGAGCGGTTAGACGATGCCCTTTCAAAGCAAAAATAGCCAGTTCAGAAGTCAGAGGCTTTGGGTAACAGACACATGGAAAGTCAGAGCACCATCAAGGACTTTCTGGATCTTTGGGTCTGGGTCAGTTTGTGGCTGGGTATGAGTTTGGTGATCAGCTGTCTCTGTCTGGGACTCAGGGTTTTCTGGGATTGGGATGGGGCTGAGGGTGGGGGCTGGGCAGGTGGCTACTAAAATGTGCTGTAACCCGTACAGTCCCAGGCAAATCAGGTTGGTGAGTGACCCTACAATCTGTTCAGATCTTGCTTCCTCTCTTTAGTAATCTTTCCCCTGGATCCCTCATTTTGTGCGGCCATGATGACTTAGTGAAATTTGGTTGCTCTTGAAATTGATTATGCAAAATACGTTTAAAAAAAGGAAAAAGAAAACCAAAACCACAGATGAAACTATGGTAAAAGTGTTGATTGAAAGCACCTATCATCGGGATGCCTGGGTGGCTCAGCAGTTGAGTCTCTGCCTTCTGCTCAGGTCATTAACTTCGGGGTCCTTGGATCGAATCCCACATCAGGCTCCCTGTGGGAAGGCCTGGTTCTCCCTCTGCCTATGTCTCTGCCTCTCTCTCTCTGTGTCTCTTATGAATAAATAAATAATCTTAAAAAATAATCATAAAAATCGAAAGTACTTGTCACCTATAAGCTATGAGCGGTCAGACAAGTTCACTTCTCTGCCCTGTCTCCCCTTTCTATGAAATGGAGAGGCTCATAGCACCCCCTTGTTATATGGAGTCTTCCTTAGCCCTGGGCATTGTCCTTTCAGTACCCTCAGCAACCCTGGTGGGGGCAGTCGCTCACAGTGCCAGCAAAGTCTGTGCTGGCTTCTCAGACTGTGCCCTCCTCACACCACATTCTGCCTGCCACAAGCACTTAATGCAGTGCTTGACCAACGACACACCACTAAATGTTAGCCACTGGCCGGTGGTGGCATTCCACCTAGTTCTGTAGACATCCTTCTTCCTTCTAATTGTGCCAGAGTAAAGCTAACATTTGAGGCTAGTTTCTCTACTGAAGAAGCCATGTTATGCAACATCTTGACCTTTCAGAATGTGTATATATAAATATATACACACATCTATATGGTTTTTATATAGTTTTATATAGAAAAGTTTTATATAGTTATATATATTTATATATACATACAGTTTTTTAGCTAAAAATAGCTTTGTTTTTTTAAGAAAGTTGTCTGAAAGGAGGTGGGGCATCTGGGTAGCTCAGTTGTTTAAGCTTAATTTGACTCTTGCTTTTGGCTCAGGTCATGATCTCAGGTTGTAAGATCAAGCCCCACACAGAGCTCCCCTCTCAAAGGGGAGTCTGCTCGAGATTCCCTCTCCCTCTCCCCCTCCTCCTGCTCTCACTCTCTCAATAAATGAATAAAATCATTAAAAAAAAAAAGAAAGAAAGCTGTCTAATAGGAGACACAAAACCATTCTTTTCCCCCATCTGGGCATGGCCACGAGAAGCTCCATCCCAGGGAAACCAGTAGAGCTCCTCCAGGGTCACACTGATTTCCCCAGTTCAGTATGCCCCGTATTAGAGGGTGTGACCATGTGATTCTATCTTCTTAATTGGTCCCCTGATGGAAAAAAACAAACCATCCCCTTAAATTGGGATCACTGCCAAGGCCTAGACTCCACCTGATGCCTTCCTAGGATGCCGAACCAACGACCGTTCCTTTTAATTGGCCTCTGGTGTGGGCTGCAGGCTCATTTCCAGCAGAGAACGGGTGGGAAGTGGCATTTGCCTCCAGTGGCCTTCCCCTGCCTGCTCTGGGAAGCCAGGAGAGGGGGAAAGGGGGGGCCTTGTTTTGCGAGGATGCAGAGAGCATTGTATTACACCTTATTTTGAGATTAAAGTAGACAATACTGAGATCCAAGTTTGAAAGCAATTACCCAGTTTCTCATACTCCCTCAGGCATTGTTGATCTTGAGTCAACCCCTCATTTTAGTAAATGGCACCCCTGGTTCTAGGTCACTGTCACCTAGTCCTTCTGTTGGAACGGTTTCACTTGCCCATCACAGTCATGAACAAATTAGGCCATTGGAAAGGCCGGCATTTGTAAAATTGGTTGCTGCTAAATCAAACTCTGATATCAACACCAACTAATGAGATCTGTGTAGCTAACTTGTGTTTACGAATGTTAACTTATCACGCCTCAAAACAGACTCAACTGTTGTTAAGACTGCCAGTTGTTGGGACACCTGGGTGGCTCAGTGGTTGAGCATCTGCCTTTGGCCCAGGTCATGGTCCTGGGGTCCAGTTCCACATCAGGTTCCCCACGGGGAGCCTAGCCTGCTTCTCTGCCTCTCTGTGTCTCTCATGAATAAATAAATAAAATATTTTAAAAAAAACTGAAACACTGCCAGTTGTCAACGAGGCCCCTTCTCCAACAAGGATGCTACTTTTCTGATAAAGACACTGCAACTTTTATGTTTATTTTTTTCAGGGTTTGATGTAAGCCATTGTTATTGTAACTTAAACTGGAATGCATCCTGCAATTTTCACTTTTCCATAATTCACTTATTTTCTTCTGTTCTAAACTTCCCCTAATTGTGCAATTAATAAAAAAGAAAGGGAAAGATGTAAAATATTTTTACTTAGCAACAGTGACATGTCTCTGATTTCATCCAACCAACCCCACCCGGAAAAAAAACCTCCACACATTCTCATTCTCTAAAATGAAAACAATTCAGAGAAGTATGGATTTTGAGGTCTGACATCTGCACTTTTATTTCTTTTTCCATTGTAAAAACAAATGGTCTCTAACAATTGCTGATGTCAAACACAATCTTTAGGCCCATGAAACACAGTAAGCCTGAGAATGAATAAAGCAACTAAAGAGAGATGTTTTATTTAACAACAACAACAAAAAAGCACAGTGATCTTCCTTAGGAGTTAGATTCCCAAGAGGAAAATATTTGTAATCATGTTTGACTCTGGGATTAAGAGGGCAAGGTGTGACCCCCTTTCAGTGAACCGAAGAGCAAGCAACAGTACGCACATGTTCTCACCAGGGACGACAAATGTGGGCTGCCAAGATTATAATATCCCAAGACCTAAATATTTCGAGTTTTGAACCAAACATAAAACTTTGTGGGATTTGTTTTAAATTTCTCATTGGCAAGTTGTGACTTCCTGTTTAAGCCAGAAAAAGGATTAAAAGGGTTTGTTTATTTGTCTCTAACATGAACAGCTCTTACAACACGTTTTGTACACTTGACATAAATGAAATTTAATCAACCTGGTCAAATTCCTCTTGGGAGGTAGGGAGAATCAATCAATCATCAAGATGCACTTGCAATTAAATAATAATAATAATAGTAATAAGCTCTCCTCTATGTCAAACACCTCTGCTTCCAGCCCAGCTACTTATGTCTACCATAAAATATAAAACTCCTATGCCAACTGCCTCTTGCCAAAGCACTGAGTCTCCAATAATGTCACTTTTCCAAGGTAGCCTTTGGGACTCACTCACCCCATTCCTTTGCTTTTCCAGCTCAATAGTTCAAAAGGGGCCAAAATACAGACTCTAAAAAGCTCCAAAATAAACATTAGGGGCGACAGTGTTTCTGTTGCAAATGTTCAACTCAGCCCCTTAGTAGCTTTCAAAGCAGCTGGATGATATGCAAATGAAGGGCGTGGTCACGTTCCAATAACTGAATTTTGAATACATGTACTGCCCACGTGTCACAAACCATTATTCCTCTTTTGATTTTTTGAACTATTCACAAACGTAAAAACTATTTTCAGCTCACAGGCTGTACAAAAAATAGGCGGGGGGCTGGGTTGGGGCCGTGGGCTGTAATTTGCCAGGCCCTGGGCTAGAATCCAATTTTTTTCCCAAGGCAAACAGGATATGGTTGATGATCAAGTGACCTTATGGGCTATAGGAACAAATTTATAGTTAACTATGAGTAACTAGATTTGGTTAACATCAAAATGAGGATTGAGTGATTCAGAATAGTCCATCAAAAAAACTTTTTTTTTTTTTTTTTTTTACTTTCTCTTCTTTGTTAAGTTCACCTGGTGTTAAATTCCAGGAGCATTCAGAATGAATGAATGTGGCAAATGGTTCTGTGTTCAGAATTATAGTATTTATGGTTTTTTACTACTGTGGATTTGCTCACTGAAGCAGTTAGTAATAGATATTTTTTCCTTGGGTTGATGTGCTATTGCTGGTTTCCTAGGTGAGATTTGATTCCAACACCCGTTTAAGGAAGGACCCTAAGGACCTTCATCTTTTTGGAAGTTTCTGACACCATAGTCATGTTTTTGACTTACCTACCAAAGAATAGCTCTCAAATGCTCATGGCATTTACTGATTTAAAAACTGAACATTTTAGACTTTTATAATATTCTGAAACAACCATTTGAAACTGTTTTAAAACAAAGAATTGGTATATTAGAAACTATTACAACGTTGGGATTATGTTCAATATTCCATAGGAAGTTGGTATAGAAAGATACTAGTTTTTTAATATTTTATTTATTTATTCATGAGACACACACACACACACACACTCACACACACACACACACACACACACACAGAGGCAGAGACACAGGCAGAGGGAGAAGCAGGCTCCATGCAGGGAGCCTGACGTGAGACTTGATTTCGGGTCTCCAGGATCACGCCCTGGGCTGCAGGCGGTGCTAAACCGCTGAGCCACCTGGGCTGCCCGAAAGATACTAGTTTTTATAATGTCACCGAAGAATTATTACTTAATAGCTTGAAAATTTGTGTTTTAAAATACTTTGCTATGGGGATCCCTGGGTGGCTCAGCGGTTTAGCGCCTGCCTTTGGCCCAGGGCGCGATCCCGGAGTCTCGGGATTGAGTCCCGCGTGGGGCTCCCTGCATAGAGCCCGCTTCTCCCTCTGCCTGTGTCTCTGCCTCTCTGTCCTCTCTCTATGACTATCATGAATAAAAATAAAAATTAAAAAATTAAAAAAAAGTTTGCTATGATACATCACAAGGTACTATCTCCTCTACATTTTATAGAAGAAAAATTTTGTACTTTTCTCTGTCTTATATTCTTTCCTTCAATTTTTACTAAGCCTTGATCTGCTTTTTTCTTTCTCCTTTTTTTTTCCTCAGGCCTACAGCTCTTTGACAGAAAAGTAACAACGGCTACAAGAGGAATTTGTTTACTTATTAAAATCCAGTAGCTTGCTAGCGCTTTTGTTTAAGTACCAGATTTTTGTTTCCAACTTCACAAATACCTTGGGAATGGCTACAACAGTTGTGTGTGTGTGTGTGTGTGTGTTTAAAGGTTTTATTTACTTATTCATGAGAGACACAGAGGGAGAGAGGCAGAGACATAGGCAGAGGGAGAAGCAGGCTCCCTGCAGGGAACCTGATGCGCAACCTGATCCCAGGACCCCAGGATCACACCCTGAGCCAAGGCACATGCTCAACCGCTGAGCCACCCAGGTGCCCCAACCTATGTGTGCTTCAGTCCTTTGATTGGAAGACTCCAAACTTTAATGATATGTAATTGACGTTCAATGTGAGAGGCAATCTGAGTCAACTCTCAATATCTTTAAGTACCTGGTTTGAATGTTTGATTAGGACGGGCTTTTCCTCAGGCTCCCTGCATGGAGCCTGCTTCTCCCTCTGCCTGTGTCTCTGTCTCTGTCTCTCTCTCTGTCTCTCATGAATAAATAAAATCTTAAAAAAGAAAAAATATTAAAAAAAAAAAAAAGGAAGGGCTTTTCCTCCTTGGATGTCCAAATACATGATAAAGCTGTGGTCATAAGATAGTGTGGTATTGTAGTAGAAATAGGAAAAATGGTCCATTAAAGAAGAGGCATAATATATATGGGAATTAATATATGATTTAGAAAATAATTCATAGTAATGGCACAAAGAATGGACCATTAGATGAAGTGAGATCAGATCTAAAAGCCAAAACAATAAAAATACTGGAAGCAAATGTAGAAGAATTTATTTTCTAATTTTGGGGTAGTTTCAGCCTACCCAAGGGAGACAGAAAACCCAGAAACTACTAAGGAAAAGAGGGAGTGTTTGACTAAATACCAGTTTTGGGAAGAGGAGTTTAATGAGAAACAGGGAATTCTCTATATTTTTTCTGAAGGAACATGTATCAAGTACTGAGTAAGGGACAGGCTGGGTTAGGTAGGGAGGAATAGGTAGGGGGCTATGGGATCAGGCTCAGAGAAATCCCAGAAATGCTGAGGCATCAGGAAACCAGAGAGAGGGGAACAAACCAGACTATCCTGCCCTGGGTGTTGGGTTTGTGTGTACGTGTGTCTTTTTTATGGCAGTCACATTGTGACCAACAAAGAATAACCAGACCCCAAAGAAGAAGTAAGCCATTAAAGATGTTATCACTAGTCCTTATTGAATGAAACCAAGACATCACAAGAATGGTAAGGCCACAAGCTCCCTGGTTAGTTCTAAATAAGACTGTTGGTGGAGACCCACACTGGCAACCCTGTCTGGACCCCTCTCACTGCTGAGAGCTTTTTCTGTATCGTAGCTTAATACAACACTCTCACTTTACCCACTCTCCTTTGTCTGCAAGATTCATTCTTTGACTCTTTTGACTCAGTGAGAAGAGAACCTTGCTCTCGTGCTTCAGGATTATGTAATTTAAAAAACAATACAAACAATTTTAAAAAATGCAATAGGGTTTTGAAGAATATGCTTTATTTTACTTCATTTTTAAAGAAGATTTTATTTATTTATTTGACAGAAAGAGAGAGGATAAGCAGGGGGTGGGGTGGTGGTGGCAGGCAGTGGGAGAGGGAAAAGCAGACCCCTGAAGAGCAGGGAGCCTGGTACAAGGCTCGATTCCAGGACCCTGGGATCATGACCTGAACTGAAGGCAGATGCTTAACCTACCGAGCCATACAGGTACCCCAAGAAGTATTGCTTTAGAGCAGGGATTAATAAACCTTTAGTTGTGTGTACCAATAGCTTAAGTAACACCCACACATATCAGGGGTTCAACAAAGGTGCGCAGACCCCAAAGAGAGACTTGGTCTCACCCCAGGGCCTTTGCACTTATTGTCACTTTTGGCATTTCTGCTTCCCACATACTTAGCTCCCTCATTTACTTCAGGTTTTTGCTTTCCTTTTTCTGTTTTATTATTCTTTCCCCCTAGCCCGTATTTACCATACTATTATGTTCTATCTCCTGTTCACTTTTACCCACTAGATAGTAGCTTCCAAAGGCAAGATTTTATTAATTCTGTTCATTGTTGAATTGCTAGAATCTGGAATGGGATAAAGCACATAGTAGGAGCCTAACAAATCTGTGTTTAATAAGAACAGGTGATGGGAGAAATTAAGTGTTCTGAAAGCTATTTCATTTTTATTGCTGTAGAAAATGAAATCTCAAACTTCCAAGAAGTGACTCAGGTTGAATCTAAGGAGAGCCTCCAGCTCTGGTCTCCATTAACCTGCACATTTCTACAATACGCAATGGAAGCCAAACTGGGGCCAGTTTTTATCCCATTCAGGAGGATACCGTGGCCCACCCCAAGTCCCTTGCTCCGAAAGTGGAGGTGCCAAGTGGAGGTGCCGTTGGGAGGCTTCCCAGAGCAGCTGGTTGCTGGGGTAGAGGGATGATAGGCAGGCAGGTGAGTTCCAGACCCTCAGGTCTAGAAGGACTGAAGATGCAGATCAGGTGGTTTTCCACAAGGATGAATTTCAGAGTTGCAACCAAAGATAGCAGGCTAGTTAGTTGACTAACCACAAACCTTTGGGTTTCCAAGGCCATTGGCATTTTCAAACCACCCCTGCTCCACACCTCTCCTCTAAAAAACACCATGAAACACGCCAAGAAGAAGAAACACTAGGGAAACAGCTGGCTGTCATGGAACTATGCCATTTCAAGTGAGTACAAGCCCGAACATTTAATAAATGAAAGTATTAGTTATCAGCCAAAATGGGCACATTATAGTCATCAGAAAAAATCTGACATGGGCAGAAAAGGTTATTGGATGTCCTCCTGCCTTATGCGTGCCATTCATGGTCTTTGAGTTATTTTAAAACTGTGTAAATTTTCCAAAAGGAATAATGCAAATAAATGATTCTCGTCCGTAGAAATGGAAATAGCGGAAGGAAACGAGAAGGGGCTCGGGAGAGGGGCATTGGCCATGGGGTGCGCTGCAAATAGTTTTCTCTTGCGAAGAATAACCTCCTCGGAGGGGTGGGGCTGGCTTTGCTCAGCGGGGCGTCAAGGTCGCTGGCAGGCGGCGCAGGCCGCAGGCGGAGGGGGCGGGGCGGCTCCGGGGTAGTAGCCGGGATCCGGGGCAGCCCCGGGGGGGGGGGCACGCGGGGGCGGGGGCGGGGAGGGGAAACGCGGCAGCCCCGCGGGAGGGCCGCGAGCCGCGGGAGCCGAGCATGGAGGCCGAGGCCGCTCGCGCAGCCGCAGGTAAGGGGAGCCGCGGCCGGCGGGGCCCGGGGTCCGCTCGCCTCCCTCGCCCCAGCCCCGGTGGCCCCTCCCCGCGTGTCGGGTTTCAATGGCTGGGCTGGCCGGGAGCTCGGGGCCCGCGCTGCAAAACGCGACCGTAAACAGCGCGCCGCGGCCGGGAAACTTTCCCTGGACTCGGCGCCAGGGCGCCACTCGCCGCGCACCTGTCGCCGCGGGGCCCGCGCTGGGCGGGCGGGTGCGGGGCGCAGGGCGCTGCGCGCTGGTCCTGAGGGCTCGCGCCCCCAGCGCATCTCCAGGCCCCCCGGCGTCCGACCCGTGACCGGGCTGGGCGAGCCCCCCGCCTTCGCTGGCCTCGGTGGCCTCGTCTGTGACATGGGCACCGCACGGTGGGGGAGAAAGCAGCATCGGAGCCGGGGTCCTAGCGGCGCCCCGCCCGCCCCCGGGACGGCCCGTGTGGTCCCCGGGCACCTTGCGCGACGGGCACGCGGGCGCCAGGCCAGCGGGGACTCTGGCTCTGAGGGCGCCCCCCTCCCCATCCGAGCCCCCTCCCTCCCGCGAGCCCACGGAGGGGCCCTGCCTGCCTTCTGTCCCGAGAACGAGGCGAAACGGCGCCGCTTCGGACTCCGAAGGCAGGTTGAACGCATCCGCAAAGCGGTGCTCGGGAGCTGGCGTCGGGGTGTTGGACGCCGAGAAAATGCCCTTTGCCCCGCATCTCCCCGCCCCCCCCTCCCCCCGGGACCGGTGGCTGGAGCGGCCGGTTGGCCGGTACCCCTCGACCTCTCTCGTCCCCTCCACGTCCAGGCCGGCCACCAGGCGCGTGGCCACGGATGACCAGCCCTGCCCCCAGTGCAGTCAAACCCCAGACTGGACGCTTTCTCCAGCCACACCATTTCTGTAAGGAAAAAATCGATCTTGGGGAGGCTCTTCTGCCTTTTATTGGTAGCTAGCCGACAGCGGCAAAGACTGTTTTTTAATGGCCTACATTTATTTTTTTTATTTTTTTAAATTTTTATTTATTTATGATAGTGAGAGAGAGGCAGAGACACAAACAGGCTCCATGCACCGGGAGCCCGACGTGGGAGGATCGCGCCCTGGGCCAAAGGCAGGCGCCAAACCGTTGCGCCACCCGGGGATCCCCAATGGCCTACATTTAAAAGCTGTGACTCTGAGTTGTTTTCCCCCGATTTCCAGTGAGTTGAGGAGAGAAGGTGGCCACTAGCCAATTGTATGAATTTTCCATTCCTTGTTGAAAAAGTGTTCATTGGTCTAGAGACTGAGAAATGGTTTGTTTCTCCCCATTTTTAAGGGGGAGACGATGCTGTTTGGCTTTTTGATTTTCTTTATTCCCCTGTGATCGTTTCTGGAAAGTTGGTCCCCATGGTTTTGGGTAAGGAGTCGGCTGCAAGGTTGCTTGAGAACTGGGTCAAGAAACAAAAGTAACCTGCTCTTCTGACCTCATCTAACACATCTGCAAGATGGAAAAGATTTTGCCCAATTAGGGACTTATTGTACAAAACTATCTCCTTCATTTTCAACACTCAGTGAGTGGGCACAGAGTTGCTCAATCCATACCTCCTCGCTTCCTCTCCTCCTCAGAGTGGTACCGAGTCGGAGACTTCTCCCAACTCTTCCCTTCGCGCTGTGCCTGTTTTACCCAGTCTTTGTACACTTAGTGGGAAAAGTAATGGTAATTTCATCTTCTGGAAAAGTGTAGTTGGCTTAAACACTTTAAGATTTTCCTGTATTTCTTTCAGCATTTGCTGTGGCTTTCATGGTTGCTGATGGACCAGAGGACAAACAGCAGTTACACATTAATCATTTCCACATGTGCTAGATTCTAATGGATTGGCGTTTCGCATAGCTGAACCATTGCCTGAGCTTTGATAGCTCCTTACCAAAAAGGGCTTGAACAAATCATGTCTATGTCGGAATCCTTTTTCCTTTAGCAAGGAAGCATTAAACTTAAGAATTAGGCTTTCAGATAAGGTTCTGTCCCGGTCCCCCCTTGAGCCCTAAATGTAGGGAAAGGGCATGTGACATTCTGATGGGAGTTGTATTCTGTATCTAGATGAGCCTCCTCAATATTGAGGTGTCCATTTGGTGGATACTATCCAGTGGGGCTCTGGAGCTACCCCCAGTAATTCAAAACATGTCCCAGGGCCACACACACACACACACACACATTCTTTCTCCCTCCCTCCCTCTCTCTCACTCTCTGAGTTTGTATGTGTTGTATGTGTTTTTAATTTGTCTGATGCTGGAGACCTTCTTAGGTTCCAGCAGACCATCTGCTGCTGTCATTTTAGCTTAGAGCATCCTGGAGAGGAAAAGGAAAGTGAGACGTGGTCTAGTTCTGTACTCCTCTCATCCTTCACCTTGAATTTCTCTCATGTATAAGATAAGGACTGACGTACCTCGGAAGGGTTATAAGAGACCCTGTGCTCATCACAGTCGATTGCTGGGCCCAGCCTAAAACTTAGGGTCCCTTCTGAGAGAGCCATTTCTTTTACCCCCATCCATCCCTTCTGTTTAACACCCCAAATTGAAGCGTTTGTGAGAATTGCCTGTTTGATGATCTCCGTTTAGAAAGTCAGTTTAGTGTTCCAGTTAAGAGAAGTTAGGTGTTGGACAGTTTGCACTGTTAATAAAACAGAGCTTTATAGCTATATAGGAAATCTAGCAAGCAAGGAAGACTCTAAAGGATGGGTTGACTCTGAAGCTTGGGTCGGGGGAATAGGTACAGTGGTGATGCCAGTGAAGGAACCAACTTTCGGAGGGGAAAAACATGAAGCCATCTAGATGGTGATTCTAGATTGTTCAGGAACATGACTCTTGTTGGAGATATTGAAGAGCTAGTCAGAAACACTAACTCTGGAGTGTGGGAGGAATCTAGAAAGGCCAGTTCAGCCCTGAGCTCCGTTGAGGAATCCCAGAGGCCTGGTGAGAGTGCAACCTAGGGAGATGGGAGGAGGAAAGGAGCTGAGGGCATAGCCTGAAGGCTCAAAGAGGGTGAATGCTGAGATTATGAAACACTGGGACTCAAAGGAGAGACCAGAAAACAAAGGAGCCCCTGGCAGGGTCTGGTGATGAGAGAGGCTGAGGTAGTTACAGACCTGGGGCTGCTCAGAAGGGGGTCAGGGCAAGGGAGAAGTAGTGTGCCTAAGGTCACATGCTAGGAAGTGGCAGGGTTGAGATTCACATGGGGGTGGTGGTGGTATCTCACTCCCCAGAAAAAGAAACCTGTCATGATGGTGATGTTTGATGTGGAGCCCCCTCTCCCCCCCAAAAGAGTGCAGGCTCAGGAAGGAAATAATCCACAAAACCAGTCCCTAAGGGGCCTATTTCTTCATATGAACATAAAATAATTAAAAAAATCAAATCTATAATAGCCATTTTGGTCTTCTCTAGTTCAAGATATAGAAGGGTCCTCATAGAGGTATGTGGTTGTGGCAAGTCTGAGTTTCTGGAAGCAGGGCTTCTTTGGGGGCAGTGGGCAGGGGGCTGGGGTGGCCACTCGGACTCATGTCGCTGTCACTAAGTGCTTTCATGGCCCTTGGCAAGTCCCCATCCCTTCATCAGGAAGCAAGGCCATGGTTTGTCAGTTACTTCCTACCCTTCCAGACCCTAATCTCTCTGAGGGCAGGACCTTAATTGATCTTTCTTCTCTAGTGCCCTGCTCTTACCTGGCACATAGCACGAGCTACATGAACTTTGAATGGAAAAATCATTTCCCTCGAGGAGCTGGTAAAAGCCTTTGGTGGTTGTGTGGTTGTAGGATTACTGGGGAATTTCTGCAGGTTGGGAGTATCAGGCTATGGGGTGGTACAGGCTGGCCTGCCTTCCCTGGGGCAGAGTGCCCATGGACAGCGCTCTGGTCAGTGCATCCCTTGGAATATCTTTCCAGGATCCTGCGTGTCCTGGGAGACCCAGGTCCTGAGCAGGTCCTTTCCTGTGACCCACCACTGTGCCACCACCATTGGTTCTGATTCCTCGCCATATAATATCCATGCTATAGGTGGTTCTTACTCACCTCTATTTCTAAACAGTGGGAGCTGATTCAGTGGGGATCTCACTGCATGAGGCCAGACCAGATATGGCTGGTGTCCTGACCTCCTCTGGCCGTGTCTTGGCAGGATGGAGTGAATGATCGAGTGGCCAGGACTTGGGGTGGGTGGTGGGAGGCTGATGGGCACAGAGATGTTGTCTTTCTGACCTTTGAAACCGTAGTCTGCTTCTGCCGACCAGCTGCCTGGCCTTAGCTGGGTCCCTGACGGCGGTTGGCTCCTGGTTCCTCTGCTGACATTCTTATTTGCAGCTCAGCCTTGGGAAATGCCAAACAGAGGATTGTAGACAATGACTCTGTTTTCTGCTGTGTCATGTGGTATGGAAAGAAAATTCAGGGTAAAATTTAAGCACATTTGTTGGTTAGATGCCTCCAGTGTCATGTGGCTTTTAAAGTCCGGTTACTGGATTGCAGGGGGCTGGCGGTGGCAGTTAAAACTATCAGTGGCATCTGAGGACTGGGGCCTTTGAATAAGGCTCATTAGGATGTAACAGCTGTGGTTTGGAAATTTCATGCCTTTAATGCACCCATCCTCTCGTGGGGTTTCTTTTCCAAGGCCCATGATCAGCAAGCTTGGGTGGGGAGGGGTGGGTGAGAGTGGTGCACACAGAGTGTGTAAGGCCACTGTCTGTTGATGTCCAGGCATGCCATCATCCCCACCTCACTCTGGCCCATGGGGAGCTCTATCACATCAAACCCTTTGCATTCCCCATGCCTCGGCTGCCTTATTTCCTGCTTAACCCAGGCCCTATTGTCTGTCCAGGCATAGAAACCTTTCCATGTGCTTATTTGCTCTTTCAAAGTAGGGCAGCCACAGGACCACTGGGACCCAGCTGAGGTGAGGGCTGGGGGGTTCAGGGAAGGGTTGAGGGGGATCTCCCATCGCTGCATGTGCTTGGGGCTCCCGAGGCCCAAAAGCTCTTCTAGACTGCTTGGTTTCCTTCACTTGCAGAAATTAAGATAAATGTGTTTTTCTTGGAAACCAAGTTGCTAACCACTACTCTTGAATCCAATTAAGAGAGAGAGAAAGCTGTGTTCATTTCTTCATTGCATTTTGCTGAAACTAACCCTAATCGGAGTCTCTGAATATTTCATTCAGTGGTAAGAGCTTGAGAAGTTGATATTGTGGAGACTTCCCCATTGCATGAAGCTTCCTCTGGCAGTGCTGCCCTTGTCCAAATCTCTTCTCTTAGATTGCTACTTCGTGGATTATTTTTGCAGACTGTGTGTATGCAGGTAGAGGAGTAAAATGCCCAAACAGTGAGATATTCACTGTTCATTTTGACCTTTCTGTCTTCCAACAAGTGATTTCCGTAAGGCAGGTGTATTGCCTACATTTGGGCTCTTAGGACATCTTGGGTGGCACCTGGGTGGCTCAGATGGTTAAGCATCTGCCTTTGGCTCAGGTCATGATCTCTAGGTCCTGGGATCGAGCCTCATATTGGGTTCCCAGCTCAGCTGGGAGTCTGCTTCTCCCTTTGCCTCTCCTCCTGCTCGTGCTCTCTTTGTCTCTGTCTCTTTCAAATGGATAAAAAAAAAAAAAAAAAATCTTGGAAAAAGGTTTTAAAACTATATAGAAGGAAAGGTATTGCGTTTTGTTTTTTCATACTAATGAGAAATGAAATGAATTCAAAAACTAAATATGTTCAATCATGAATTTTTTAAGGTATGTAGAAAGAAAGATATTGCTTTGTGTTTTTTTCATACTACATGAATAGAAACATTAAAATATTAAGAAATATTTGGGGCGAAGAAACAAAATATTTGAGAAATATTTGGGGGTAATGAAACAGAATATGTCTTTCTGCTAAAGCAGAGTCTAGTTACTTGATGAATATCTGTTTTTAATCATAATAACTAAACATGGATATCAGCAAATCATCTTGTTTCATTACTTTTATATTGAGATCTTCGCCCCAACACTTGCCCTAACTCTATTTTTTTCTCTTTCCTATTTTGAAATATGATACCCCTGTTTCTATTCTTTTGGGGGCTAATTTAGTAATTATAATATGCATGTTAACTCTAATTCTGAAATGAATGAATTTTAAACCTTCTCTAGAATCATCTAAAGGCCTTATAGTGCTTCCCTTCCAATTTTCCCCTTCCCAGTTTATGTCCTATTGTTATGTAGCACCTTTGTTCTATTATGATTTTTAATTTCCTCCAGTTAGACATTTTGTTTCATATGGTCAGCACTGGCTTGGATTTCTTTATTTAAATATTTTATTTATTTATTCATAGAGTCAGAGAGAGAGAGGCAGAGACACAGGCAGAGGGTGAAGCAGGCATCATACAGAGAGCCGGATGTGGGACTCGATCCAGGGTCCCCAGGATCATGCCCTGGGCTGCAGGTGGCGCTAAACCGCTGTGCCACCGGGGCTGCCCCTGGCTTGGATTTTTATCTGCGTGTATATTATTATTATTTTTGTTCCCAATCCTTTTTTTTAAATAGCTCTTATTTATTTGAGAGAGAGAGAGAGCACACACACACACACACACACACACACACACAAGTAGGGGGGGAGGGGCAGAGGGAGAGAAAAGCAGGCGCCCCCTAAGCAGGAAGGTAAACATGGGGCTAGATCCCAGGACCCCGAAATCATGACCTGAGCCAGAGGGAGACGCTTAACCAACTGAGCCACCCAGCCTCTCCTGTTCTCATTCCTCCTCCTCTTCTTTCTCCTTCTTCTCCTTTTAAAAAAGATTTTATGTATTTATTCATGAGAGACACAGAGAGAGAGAGGCAGAGACACAGGGAGAGGGAGAAGGAGCTCCCTATGGGGAGCCCAATATGGGACTCGATCCCAGGACCCTGAGATCATGACCTGAGCCAAAGGCAGATGCTCAACCACTGAGCCACCAGGCTCCCTGTCCTCATTCCTTCTTAATTAACTTCTTCTAGAAGTTATTTTCCTTTAGAAATAATAATGATAATAATTCATAATAATAATAATTCATAAGAATAATAATAATTTCCTTTAGAAATAACTTGAGTGAGGATTTTCTGATAGCAAGCTCCCTCAGGCTTTGTTTTTCTAAACATTTCTTTATTTGCCCATGTTCTTGGAAGTTACTTTTGCTCAGTGGAGGATAGAAGTTATTTTCCTTCTGTCCTTTATTATTTTTTTAAAAGATTTTGTTTATTTATGAATGAGAGAGAGAGAGAGAGAGAGAGAGAGTGAGGCAGAGATACAGGCAGAGGGAGAAGTAGGCTCCATGCAGGGAGACTGAAATGGGACTTGATCCCGGATCCCCGGGATCATGCCCTGGACTGAAGGTGGTGCTAAACTGCTGAGCCACCCCAGGCTGCCCTCTTGTCTTTTAAAAATGTTTCTTCCAGGGATCCCTGGGTGGTGCAGTGGTTTGGTGCCTGCCTTTGGCCCAGGGCGCGATCCTGGAGACCCGGGATTGAATCCCACGTCGGGTTCCCGGTGCATGGAGCCTGCTTCTCCTTCTGCCTATGTCTCTGCCTCTCTTTCTCTCTCTCTCTGTGTGACTATAATAAATAAATAAAAATTAAAAAAAAAAATGTTTCTTCCATTGTTGTCTGTCTGCCATAGTTGCAGTGGAGAAGGCTGCTGTCCGTCTACGTAGCATTCCTTTGGAGGATCTGTCTTTGTCTTCTGACTGCTTTTATAGTCGTATTTTTGTGTTTTTTGCAACTGACCAGTGTGTCTTAAGGTTTTTTTTTTTTTTTTTTCCTTTTTTCCTGCTTTGGGGATTGGTTGGGATTCTAATATCTGAAGACAGGTATCTTTCATCCATTATGGAAAAATTTCAATCATTTCTTCAAATCTTTACTCTTCTTCATCCTATTTTCTCCTTCTAGAACTTCAGTGAAGATTGTTACTGGACCTTATTATTCTGGGTAATTTCTTTAGATATATTTTCCAGTTCATCAGCTATTAATTTTTAGAAATTCTACTTTATTTTCCCTTAGAATCTTATTGGTCAAACAATAATTTTAGCTCTTTAACTTTTCTATTTAAATTTCTTTAGACATATTGACTATCCTTATCCTCTGGGCTGGATAATTTCAATATCTATAGTCTTTGTGGGTATGATTTAGTTTGTACTGACCCTGATGAACCTGCAAACAGAAAGAATAAGATGGATGTTATTCTAAAATATTAAGTATTTTCCTTAAGGTATTACAAGCTGAGCCAGTCTGAAAAGACAGATGAAGCGACCACAAAAGGATGCTGCCCTGTGAGATCTCCCCAATATTGAGCCACACAAGCCATGAACTTTGAACCTGAGGGAAGAGCACCAGCTTTGGGGTCATTCAGACTTGATTTCAAAAATCTCTGAACATATGATGAAATAAACAGTCACAACAGGATCAGCACAAACTAAATCAGACTCAACTATTGTGGAGACAAAATTCCAGTTGAGCAGACTCAGAAAGTCTGGAGGCAAATTGATACTCAGAGAGCAATCCATTTTGTGAAAAGGCTGTCTTGCCAGGGCTATGAAACTAAAGTACCCCGCTCCTGACTCTGACCCCCACAGCAGCCCAGCGGGCATCAGGAGCACGAACTGCAGCCCTTCTAGCCTGAGCAGCTCTCCCGAACGCCCTTGACCTCGCTGTTGTGAACCGTGTTGATGGTCTGGTTAAGCCTCGGCTCCTGGCTGCCGAGAAGACCTGGGGCCTCCATAGGCCCCCGAGAGTGGTACCCAGAAGCCTAAATCTGTCTGGGCTCCCAGATGGGGGCTGGGACCTCCCTGGAGCTGAGGGGGGCGCTGTAGACAGCCCTTGAGGGCGTGGCGCTATTCTTGGGACAAAACCACTGGAGATTCATTCATCCAAGTCCAGTGGCAAATCTCTACTGACTTTCCTTTCTGGCCAGCTCTGGGCACATGGCAGACTCTGCGCTGTTATTCTTTGGCTACCCAGAGGGGATGGTTGCCTCCCATCCTTTCTCTTCCGCAATCAGTCCTGTCTGGTCCTCACAGGCCAAATGCAGCTGAGACAATTCTAAGTTAAAATGCAATATCCTGGGACGCCTGGGTGGCTCAGTGGTTGAGCATCTGCCTTTGGCTCAGGGTGTGGTCCCGGGGTCCTGGGATCGAGTCCCGCATTGGGCTCCCCACAGGGATCCTGCTTCTCCCTTTGCCTGTATCTCTGCCCCTCTCTCTGTGTCTGTCATGAATAAATAAATTAAAAATCTTTTAAAAATAATAAAATAAATCTATTACAAGTTGGAAGTTCCTAGTAGAATTTCACAGACTTATGTGGAGGGGAAGGGTTAAAACCGAAAGCCACCTTGGCCCTTCACCCCACACATCCAAGTAGTAGTTTTGCCATAGCCACTGCACATCTGGCTTATGCCTGCCATCTCTTCCTTGTCGTCTCCTCTGCCATCACTGATCCAAGCCATTTTCATTGGCTGCCTTAACCTGCATCACCTCTGGTTTGGTTTCCCATCACTTTGTATTCTGGAAGAAGCAGTAAACAGACACTCCAGTTGTCATGCCCTGTTGGGACCTTTCAGCAGCCTCCTATTGCATTTTCCTTGAGACCTGAAGTCAGGATGAAGGCCAGGGTCCTGTCACTTTGGTCTCTGCCTGCCTGCTTCCTGTGATTCCTGCCCTTCTTCCCTTGGCCAGCTGTACTACAGGCACACTGGCTGATCTTTAGCTCTTGGAATCCCGTGGCTCCTTTCTTTTTCCCACACGAGCTGTTCCTTCAGTCTGGGGGGCCCTTGCCCCTGGTCTGCACAGGGCTAACATTTTATTCAGTCCTGTGCTTCCAGGTTACCTCCTTAGATCCAACTTCCCTGGTCATCATGTCTCTTGTCTCCCCCTTCCTTCTCCGCTGTACCATGGGGGTATCTAACTGCTTTTGTGTCTCTCTGACCAGTCTGTAAGTTCTATAAGTGCAGAGAGTGTTTCTGCTTTTTCGCCAGTGTATTGCCTGGAACCCTTAAATGATGGCTATGATGTTTCTTGTTCCACATTTTAACCCAGCTGTAGAACAGAAAAATCTGTAGAACTTTGCTGTGGGGTTGGTATTGAATATGGCCTGGGTCTGATTAGAACTCTTCTTAGGACCCTGGGGTACTAGGGTACTAGGAAGACCTTGGTCTAAGCTGATATCACCCTTGGGTAGGGATGCTGGGAGCAGGTGTCATAGAGGCTGCAGGGCATTACTATATTATTATTATTATTTTTTTAAATTTTTATTTATTTATGATAGTCACATAGAGAGAGAGAGAGAGAGAGAGGCAGAGACATAGGCAGAGGGAGAAGCAGGCTCCATGCACCGGGAGCCCGACGTGGGATTCGATCCCGGGTCTCCAGGATCGCGCCCTGGGTCAAAGGCAGGCGCCAAACCGCTGCGCCACCCAGGGATCCCGCATTACTATATTGTTATTTTTAAAAGTTGGTAGAAAGTTTTTTATTCCCCTCCAAACATTAAAGTGGCTTTCCAGATGACAGTGCACAATTATTCTCTCCTCCTGACTTTGGCCACCTCCCAGCTATTGCTATCTTTGTTTGGAGTGTGGCTCAGCTGGACAGTGGGCAGAGGTGGGCATCATTGTCCTGTGATGCAGGTCATATGAATGCTCCTCTGCAGGTAGCCTGCTTAGGCCACAGCAGCCTGGCGATTTAACCCTTTGTGAATTCATGTCTTTCTACTTCTCACGGTTTTTGAAGTACATTTTAAAAATTACAACTATAACTTTCAAAAGACTTGAATAGATCTTTCTCCAGAGAAGACATACAGATGGCCAGCAAGCACATGAAAAGATGCTTAATATCATTCATCATTAGGGAAAGGCAAATTTAAACCATAATGGGAGTGCTTGGGTGGCTCAGTTGATTAAGCGTCTGGCTCAGAGTCCTGGGATCAAGTCCCGAGTCAGGGAGTCTGTTTCTTCCTCTGCCCCTTTCCCCTGCTCATGCTCTCGCGCTCACTTGCTGTCAAATAAATAAAATCTTAAAAAAAAAAAGAAATACCACTTCACACCCATTAGAATGGCTATTATCAAACAAAACAAAACAAAAACACCCACAACAGTCAGAAAAGAATGAGTATTGGTAAGAATGTGGGGAAATCTAGGCCCTTTTGGTAGGAATGTAAAATGGTAGGAGGAGCAAGATGGTGGAGGAGTAGGGTCCCCAAATCACCTGTCTCCACCAAATTACCTAGAAAACCTTCCAATCATCCTGAAAATCTATGAATTCGGCCTGAGAATTAAAGAGAGACCAGCTGGAATGCAACAGTGAGAAGAGTTCACGCTTCTATCAAGGTAGGAAGACGGGGAAAAAGAAGTAAAGAAACAAAGGCCTCCAAGGGGGAGGGGCCCCGCGAGGAGCCGGGCTGAGGCCGGGGCGAGTGTCCCCAGGACAGGAGAGCCCCGTCCCGGAGACGCAGGAGCTGCACCGACCTTCCCGGGCGGAAAGGGGCTCGTGGGGAGGTGGAGCAGGACCCAGGAGGCGGGGATGCCCTCGGGCTCCCGGGGACAGTAACAGAGCAACTGCGCGCCCGGAGAGTGCGCCGAGCTCCCTAAGGGCTGCAGCGCGCACGGCGGGACCCGGCGGGACCGGAGCAGCTCGGAGGGGCTCGGGCGGCGGCTCCGCGGAGGGGGCTGCGCGGCCCCGGGAGCAGCTCGGAGGGGCTCGGGCAGAGGAAGAGGCTCCGTGCGGAGGGGGCTGCGCGGTTCCAGGAGCAGCTCGGAGGGGCTCGGGCGGCGGCTCCGCGGAGGGGGCTGCGCGGCCCCGGGAGCAGCTCGGAGGGACTCGGGCAGAGGAAGAGGCTCCGTGCGGAGGGGGCTGCGCGGTTCCAGGAGCAGCTCGGAGGGGCTCGGGCGGCGGCTCCGCGGAGGGGGTTGCGCGGCCCGGGAGCGCGAATCCAACAGCGCAGGCTCCGGAGCACAGGGCGCCGGGACACAGCCCAGGATCCGGCCTCCCCCGGGACAGGCAGAGGCCGGGAGGGCCCAGGACAGCGAGGACGCTCCTGCCCCGAGCTGAGCAGATCAGCGGCCCCGCCCCAGAGCCTCCAGGCCCTGCAGACGGAGTTCCTGCCGGAGCTGAATCCAGGTTTCCAGAGCTGCCCCGCCACTGGGGCTGTTGCTCCTGCGGCCTCACGGGGTAAACAACCCCCACTGGGCCCTGCACCAGGCAGGGGCACAGCAGCTCCCCCAACTGCTAACACCTGAAAATCAGCACAACAGGCCCCTCCCCCAGAAGACCAGCTAGACGGACAACTTCCAGGAGAAGCCAAGGGACTTAAAGTACACAGAATCAGAAGATACTCCCCCGTGGTTCTTTTTTTTTTGTTTTGTTTTGTTTTGTTTTGCTTTTTGATTTGTTTCCTTCCCCCACCCCCTTTTCTTTTCTCCTTTCTTTTTCTTTCTCTTTATCTTCTCTTTTTTTTTTTCGTTTTTCTTCCCCTTTTTTTTCTCTTTCTCTTTTCTTTCCTTCTTTCTCTCCTCTCTTTTTCTCTTTTTCCCAATACAACTTGCTTTTGGCCACTCTGCACTGAGCAAAATGACTAGAAGGAAAACCTCACCTCAAAAGGAAGAATCAGAAACAGTCCTCTCTCCCACAGAGTTACAAAATCTGGATTACAATTCAATGTCAGAAAGCCAATTCAGAAGCACTATTATACAGCTACTGGTGGCTCTAGAAAAAAGTATAAAGGACTCAAGAGACTTCATGACTGCAGAATTTAGAGCTAATCAGGCAGAAATTAAAAATCAATTGAATGAGATGCAATCCAAACTAGAAGTCCTAACGACGAGGGTTAACGAGGTGGAAGAACGAGTGAGTGACATAGAAGACAAGTTGATAGCAAAGAGGGAAACTGAGGAAAAAAGAGACAAACAATTAAAAGACCATGAGGATAGATTAAGGGAAATAAACGACAGCCTGAGAAAGAAAAACCTACGTTTAATTGGGGTTCCCGAGGGCGCCGAAAGGGACAGAGGGCCAGAATATGTATTTGAACAAATTCTAGCTGAAAACTTTCCTAATCTGGGAAGGGAAACAGGCATTCAGATCCAGGAAATAGAGAGATCCCCCCCTAAAATCAATAAAAACCGTTTCAACACCTCGACATTTAATAGTGAAGCTTGCAAATTCCAAAGATAAAGAGAAGATCCTTAAAGCAGCAAGAGACAAGAAATCCCTGACTTTTATGGGGAGGAGTATTAGGGTAACAGCAGACCTCTCCACAGAGACCTGGCAGGCCAGAAAGGGCTGGCAGGATATATTCAGGGTCCTAAATGAGAAGAACATGCAACCAAGAATACTTTATCCAGCAAGGCTCTCATTCAAAATGGAAGGAGAGATAAAGAGCCTCCAAGACAGGCAGCAACTAAAAGAATATGTGACCTCCAAACCAGCTCTGCAAGAAATTTTAAGGGGGACTCTTAAAATTCCCCTTTAAGAAGAAGTTCAGTGGAACAGTCCAGAAAAACAAGGACTGAATAGATAACATGATGACACTAAAGTCATATCTCTCAATAGTAACTCTGAATGTGAACGGGCTTAATGACCCCATCAAAAGGCGCAGGGTTTCAGACTGGATAAAAAAGCAGGACCCATCTATTTGCTGTCTACAAGAGACTCATTTTAGACAGAAGGACACCTACAGCCTGAAAATAAAAGGTTGGAGAACCATTTACCATTCGAATGGTCCTCAAAAGAAAGCAGGGGTAGCCATCCTTATATCAGATAAACTAAAATTTACCCTGAAGACTGTAGTGAGAGATGAAGAGGGACACTGGATCATACTTAAAGGATCTATTCAACAAGAGGACTTAACAATCCTCAATATATATGCCCCGAATGTGGGAGCTGCCAAATATATAAATCAATTATTAACCAAAGTGAAGAAATACTTAGATAATAATACACTTATACTTGGTGACTTCAATCTAGCTCTTTCTATACTCGATAGGTCTTCTAAGCACAACATCTCCAAAGAAACGAGAGCTTTAAATGATACACTGGACCAGATGGATTTCACAGATATCTACAGAACTTTACATCCAAACTCAACTGAATACACATTCTTCTCAAGCGCACATGGAACTTTCTCCAGAATAGACCACATATTGGGTCACAAATCGGGCCTGAACCGATACCAAAAGATTGGGATTGTCCCCTGCATATTCTCAGACCATAATGCCTTGAAATTAGAACTAAATCAGAACAAGAAGTTTGGAAGGACCTCAAACACGTGGAGGTTAAGGACCATCCTGCTAAAAGATAAAAGGGTCAACCAGGAAATTAAGGAAGAATTAAAAAGATTCATGGAAACTAATGAGAATGAAGATACAACCATTCAAAATCTTTGGGATGCAGCAAAAGCAGTCCTAAGGGGGAAATACATCGCAATACAAGCATCCATTCAAAAACTGGAAAGAACTCAAATACACAAGCTAACCTTACACATAAAGGAGCTAGAGAAAAAATAGCAAATAGATCCTACACCCAAGAGAAGAAGGGAGTTAATAAAGATTCGAGCAGAACTCAATGAAATCGAGACCAGAAGAACTGTGGAACAGATCCACAAAACCAGGAGTTGGTTCTTTGAAAGAATTAATAAGATAGATAAACCATTAGCCAGCCTTATTAAAAAGAAGAGAGAGAAGACTCAAATTAATAAAATCATGAATGAGAAAGGAGAGATCACTACCAACACCAAGGAAATACAAACGATTTTAAAAACATATTATGAAGAGCTATACGCCAATAAATTAGGCAATCTAGAAGAAATGGACGCATTCCTGGAAAGCCACAAACTACCAAAACTGGAACAGGAAGAAATAGAAAACCTGAACAGACCAATAACCAGGGAGGAAATTGAAGCAGTCATCAAAAACCTCCCAAGACACAAGAGTCCAGGGCCAGATGGCTTCCCAGGGGAATTCTATCAAACGTTTAAAGAAGAAACCATACCTATTCTACTAAAGCTGTTTGGAAAGATAGAAAGAGATGGAGTACTTCCAAATTCGTTCTATGAGGCCAGCATCACCCTAATTCCAAAACCAGACAAAGACCCCACCAAAAAGGAGAATTACAGACCAATATCCCTGATGAACATGGATGCAAAAATTCTCAACAAGATACTGGCCAATAGGATCCAACAGTACATTAAAAAAATTATTCACCATGACCAAGTAGGATTTATCCCTGGGACACAAGGCTGGTTCAACACCCGTAAAACAATCAATGTGATTCATCATATCAGCAAGAGAAAAACCAAGAACCATATGATCCTCTCATTGGATGCAGAGAAAGCATTTGACAAAATACAGCATCCATTCCTGATCAAAACTCTTCAGAGTGTAGGGATAGAGGGAACATTCCTCGACATCTTAAAAGCCATCTATGAAAAGCCCACAGCAGATATCATTCTCAATGGGGAAGCACTGGGAGCCTTTCCCCTAAGATCAGGAACAAGACAGGGATGTCCACTCTCACCACTGCTGTTCAACATAGTACTGGAAGTCCTAGCCTCAGCAATCAGACAACAAAAAGACATTAAAGGCATTCAAATTGGCAAAGAAGAAGTCAAACTCTCCCTCTTTGCCGATGACATGATACTCTACATAGAAAACCCAAAAGTCTCCACCCCAAGATTGCTAGAACTCATACAGCAATTCAGTAGCGTGGCAGGATACAAAATCAATGCCCAGAAGTCAGTGGCATTTCTATACACTGACAATGAGACTGAAGAAAGAGAAATTAAGGAGTCAATCCCATTTACAATTGCACCCAAAAGCATAAGATACCTAGGAATAAACCTAACCAAAGAGGTAAAGGATCTATACCCTCAAAACTATAGAACACTTCTGAAAGAAATTGAGGAAGACACAAAGAGATGGAATAATATTCCATGCTCATGGATTGGCAGAATTAATATTGTGAAAATGTCAATGTTACCCAGGGCAATATACACGTTTAATGCAATCCCTATCAAAATACCATGGACCTTCTTCAGAGAGTTAGAACAAATTATTTTAAGATTTGTGTGGAATCAGAAAAGACCCCGAATAGCCAGGGGAATTTTAAAAAAGAAAACCATATCTGGGGGCATCACAATGCCAGATTTCAGGTTGTACTACAAAGCTGTGGTCATCAAGACAGTGTGGTACTGGCACAAAAACAGACACATAGATCAGTGGAACAGAATAGAGAATCCAGAAGTGGACCCTGAACTTTATGGGCAACTAATATTCGATAAAGGAGGAAAGACTATCCATTGGAAGAAAGACAGTCTCTTCAATAAATGGTGCTGGGAAAATTGGGCATCCACATGCAGAAGAATGAAACTAGACCACTCTCTTGCACCATACACAAAGATAAACTCAAAATGGATGAAAGATCTAAATGTGAGACAAGATTCCCTCAAAATCCTAGAGGAGAACACAGGCAACACCCTTTTTGAACTCGGCCATAGTAACTTCTTGCAAGATACATCCACGAAGGCAAAAGAAACAAAAGCAAAAATGAACTGTTGGGACTTCATCAAGATAAGAAGCTTTTGCACAGCAAAGGATACAGTCAACAAAACTCAAAGACAACCTACAGAATGGGAGAAGATATTTGCAAATGACATATCAGATAAAGGGCTAGTTTCCAAGATCTATAAAGAACTTATTAAACTCAACACCAAAGAAACAAACAATCCAATCATGAAATGGGCAAAAGACATGAAGAGAAATCTCACAGAGGAAGACATAGACATGGCCAACATGCACATGAGAAAATGCTCTGCATCACTTGCCATCAGGGAAATACAAATCAAAACCACAATGAGATACGACCTCACACCAGTGAGAATGGGGAAAATTAACAAGGCAGGAAACAACAAATGTTGGAGAGGATGTGGAGAAAAGGGAACCCTCCTACACTGTTGGTGGGAATGTGAACTGGTGCAGCCACTCTGGAAAACTGTGTGGAGGTTCCTCAAACAGTTAAAAATAGACCTGCCCTACGACCCAGCAATTGCACTGCTGGGGATTTACCCCAAAGATACAGATGCAGTGAAACGCCGGGACACCTGCACCCCGATGTTTATAGCAGCAATGGCCACGATAGCCAAACTGTGGAAGGAGCCTCGGTGTCCATCGAAAGATGAATGGATAAAGAAGATGTGGTTTATGTATACAATGGAATATTACTCAGCTATTAGAAATGACAAATACCCACCATTTGCTTCAACGTGGATGGCACTGGAGGGTATTATGCTGAGTGAAGTAAGTCAGTCGGAGAAGGACAAACATTATATATTCTCATTCATTTGGGGAATATAAATAATAGTGAAAGGGAATATAAGGGAAGGGAGAAGAAATGTGTGGGAAATATCAGAAAGGGAGACAGAACGTAAAGACTGCTAACTCTGGGAAACGAACTAGGGGTGTTGGAAGGGGAGGAGGGCAGGGGGTGGGAGTGAATGGGTGACGGGCACTGGGGGTTATTCTGTATGTTAGTAAATTGAACACCAATAAAAAATAAATAAAAAATTAAAAAAAAAAAGGAATGTAAAATGGTGCAGCCATTGTGGAAAACAATACAGTTGTTCTTTAAAAAAATTAAACATAGGGACGCCTGGGTGGCTCAGTGGTCGAGCATCTGCCTTTGGCTCAGGAAGTGATCCCGGAGTCCTGGGATTGAGTCCCTCATCAGGTTCTCTGCATGGAGCCTGCTTCTCCCTCTGCCTATGTCTCTGTTTCTCTCTCTCTCTCTCTGTGTCTTCTATGAATAAATAAATAAAATCTTAAAAAAATCAAAAGAATTATACATAGAATTACCTTATGATCTAGCAATTCTAGTTTTGGGTATATACATCCAAAAGGGAAAGCAGGAACTGAAAGAAATATGTTAAATCCATGTTCATTCCAGTATTCTTTGGAATAGCTGAAAGGTGAAAGCAGCCCAAGTGTCCAACAACGGGTGGATGGATAAACAAAATGGCATTTTTACACACACACACACATACAGACATACACACTATATAATGTAATATTCAGTCTTAAAAAGGTATTTCATGTGGTGCTATGCTGAGTACTTGCTCCCCTTTGGTGCTGGTAGATGAATGTGTGGCCCTTGGCAAGGTATACAGGAGTAAGCAGGTGCACTGGTAGAGGCTGTGCTGGAAATCTTAAGATCTGAGTTTGAGTCCAGCTCTACTACTGACTTTCTGTTTTTGAACTTCTGTTGCCACATCTGAAAAATACGGGTAGTGCTTTGTGTGCTTTATTGACTTCAAAGGGTTGATGTTAAGTTTCAAATAAACAAGGACTTGTGTGAAAGCCCTTGTAACTGGAAAATACTCTGTGAATGTAAGGTGTAAAAGGGTGTATTTTTGGGCAGCCCCAGTGGCGCAGCTGTTTAGTGCTGCCTGCAGCCCAGGGCGTGATCCTGGAGACCCTGGATTGAGTCCCATGTCCGGCTCTCTGCATGGAGCCTGCTTCTCCCTCTGCCTGTGTCTCTGCCTTTCTCTCTCTGCATCTCTATGAATAAATAAATAAAATCTTTAAAAAAAATAAATAAAAAAATAAAAGGGTGTGTTTTAATGTGAGAACTTATCATTAAGATAATACTTATTCTCCCAGCTAATACTTTTTTTAAATTCATTTTTTATTGTTTTAAGTAATCTCTATTCCCAGCGTGGGGATCAAACTCATGACCCCAAGATCAAGAGTTGCATGCTCTTTCAACTGAGCCAGCCAGGTGCCCAACTCTGCTAGTACTTTAGAAACTTTATCCATAGAAGGCAGAACATCACTTTTTTAAAAAAGATTTTATTTATTCGTGAGAGACACAGAGAGAGAGGCAGAGCCACCCACAGAGGGAGAAGCAGGCTCCATGCAGGGAGCTTGATGCGGGACTTGATCCTGGGACTCTGGGATCATGCCCTGGTCCGAAAGCAGATGTTCAGCCACTAAGCCATCCCGGTGTCCCTAATTTTTTCAGTTTAAAACTGATCTAGTACTAACTTTGATGCAAATATTCACATTTGGCATGTACTACTTCATCTACTTTTTAGTTTTACACCAAAAGGTCCCGTCCTTATAGAAATATAGCTACCTCGACACATTTCTAGTCACTCAGGAATAACTGTCATCTTCCTAAGTAAATAATTTTTTAGCTTTATAAACCCATTCTTTTCCATCCATTCATTCTCCGTGCATGGTGGTCTGGGTGATGAGTCGAAGTACCCTGTGGTGTGCACAACTTAATCTAGAACTGGGTTGTGGAGACTGAGGACTGGTCTATTTTCATCTTCCTTTCTTGCTTGGCACAGGGCTGGGCATGCCAAATAGAAGCCAATTTTTTCCCTCCTCTTCAGAGGTATTATTGTTTGCAGTGTATTAGATGAACATATAGGGCTGTGATTTCTGGATGAAAGTTTGTGAAGTCCATTAACAGCCACAATTTTGGGGTAAGTTCTGAGAAATGTTATTCTGTAAATACTGGGTAAAACCATTACACATTGAAGAAGAATTATTTTTCTTCCTCTTCACTGCATCCTGTGTGGTTTAGGGCTTTGGTTCCGCTCTGGACAGTGGCTCTCCACAGCGTTTTCCCATCAGCTCCAAGGCCACCATGTGTTAATGGTGGTGTTACTGACACTGGGGCTCAGTATTTTTACAAGTTCTTGGTCAATTACATTCGGGATACACAGAGTCAGGCTTTCTGTGTTCTCCTGAGCGTGTGCCAAAGCCTTGTCCTTCTCAGTAAAGGTTAGAAAAATATGGTACCGTGGTGATGACCACATGGCATGGAGCGGCTCGGGGTTGGGGTGAGGAAAGCCTGAGGCTCCTGTGGTTGTCAGAGTGGGGACCCCTCTTTGTTACTGTTCATAAGGAAGTATGTATGTGAGAATCTGTTTAATTCCACCTGCCCCAAACAAGGCTTCACATTTGTCCCTCGATGTGACACCTCGTTGTATGCAAAAGCAACAGTATGTTTCATTCCCACCTCATGTCCTTTGGAATGATTCAGGGAGAAAAATAGTTTTATCTTTGTATCATTTGCCTAAACGTAAGATGCACCAAAGCTTGGATTATGAGACCTTCATATTAGAAGCAATTAGGATTACATAAACCTTTGTGTGGGAGGCACACAAAGTCATCTGCATATTTTACCACCTTAGATTTGGGACAAGTGGTTTATTCTCAGCCAAGGCAATGACAAGCTGCAAGTGGGCCAATACTAAATATGTGATAACAGAGCGACAGGCTCCCTGTCAATTACTGGGGATGAAACCTTCCCGCCACCACCTGCAGACCTTTCCCCAGCGTGCCTCCATTCCCTGCAAGTTTGCTCATCTGCTCGAAAAAATTCTAACATATTCCACATTTGTGTCTTCCAACTTTTTTTTTTTTTGTACAATTCTTTGCTAAGAATATTTTGGCAATCAGATGCTCTTCAAAACCAACAAAAATATCCAAGTGTGTGTTCGCTTCACCTTCTGTTTTCTACTCCTTTCTGGAGACGGTTGCTCTGCTAACACAGTGGCCCCCTTGCTGGGTGGGGCCTTTGGGCTGTGAGCGTTTGTACCCTTCCTGCCTGTCTGAGAATGATGCTTGCTCCTGCCCTGACGGTACTTGAAAATGCTTCTCTTTAAGGTGTGCTTGTCATCTGTTGGTTGGTGTTCTGGGACAAAGGGGTCTCTGGTTACATCAATTTGGGAAATAAATGCCGGATTAAGCAAATTCCACTGCTTGAGGGTTTCTAAATGTTCTACTGCAGACAGGCATGTGGAACTCCCAGCAGTGAGTTTTGAGTGCCACAGCAGACCTGTTTTTTTATTTTTTAATTTTTTTTATTTTATTGATTTATTCATGAGAGAGAGAGAGAGAGGCAGAGACACAGGCAGAGGGAGAAAGCAGGCTCCATGCAGGGAGCCCGGCATGGGACTCGATTCTGGGTCTCCAGAATCATGCCCCAGGCTGAAGGCGGCGCTAAACCACTGAGCCACCGGGGCTGCCCTGTTTTTTTTTTTTTTTTTTTTTTAAGATTTTACTTATTTTATTCATTTGAGAGAGAGAGAGCAGTAGGGTGGGGCAGAGGGAAAAGGAAAGAGAGGGAATCTCAAGCAGACTCCCTGTTGAGTGTAGAGCTGGACGTGGGGCTTGATCTTATGACCCTGAGATGATGACCTAAGCTTAAATCAAGAGTCAGATACTTTAAATGACTGAGACCCCTAGGGACTCCTAAGTGCCACGACAGACCTTCTTTTTAAAGCCTGCTGGCCCTGGAAGCCCGATTTACAGCTTATCTTATGGAGTTAGTTTACCACAGGATGTGCTTAGGAAAATACTGGAGTGGCAGGAGAGAGTCATAGTGCTGGCTGCACAGACTTGGATTCTTTGATAGTAAGTAAATGCCAGGCCGTGTTTTATGCAACTGTGGATATTTCCCACTACGAGTTTCCCCCACTCTCTGGAAGTAGAGTGTTCCCATGAAACCTATCGTAAGCTAGAACGGTATAAGAGAAGAATTAGTTACCATGAACTTATATGGAAAAGTTTTTGAGCATGCCTAGATATACAACTAATGTGTCTTAGACTTCTCTGATACCTTGGCATCCATCTTGCTAAGGGATACATAAAATAAATGGTGATAAAAGGCAGATGCTCACAGACATTGTCCAGAGTTCTGGGAGCTTGGTGCTCGATGTATTTCCTGGGGCAGGAGCTTGTCAGAACCACTTTCAGTGCTCAGGTGTGCAGTATGTCTACATGGGGTCGCTCTGGAACCTATGCTGAACACTGTTTTTGCTTTTCGCCTTTTATCATCAGAGCAAAAGGCCTTTTTGGATTTCTTCAGTTAGTAGAAAACAGGTAGTTCTTTCATAAAAGTGAAGCAGTGTCATGTGCATTATTGGAAGGCGGGGATACCTGTTAATGCAACAGCCCTCTTTTTTTAAGTTAAACATAATCATCCTTTAAGTTAAAAGTAGTTCTCAGTTTTAAGGCTTCCTGTGGTGAAAGCTTTAGAGGCCCCAGATGAAGTTTGCATTTGCAAATATGGAGTTTGAAAGCATAGAGCTTGAGTACACACAGCTCTGGGACTGCACTGTGCAGTCAAACACATGCTTCACTTGAAATTGGGGAACGTGATGGATTCCTGGTCTCAAATTCTGAGCAACTGAGGTGGCATTGGGGAATCTTCTCCCTTTTGGTCTTGCCCTCACAGCCTTGGGTATGCAGAACACCAGGGTTCAGCTCTCCCCAGAGACTTCTGCTCCCTGCCTTGGTATCTCCTTGGTGCTCTCCTCTCTCTGGTTACAAACTAGTCTCCATGTTTCATGCTAAGTCCAGAATTAGTCATGTAATCCCCTCTGGCCATTTTCCTCTATAATATGGATTCTTTCTTTTATGTTCCTTTCAGAAGAAAATTGATTCGTGAGGAAAAAGCAGACCACTGGTGTGAAAAATAAAGAAAAGCAAAAAACAAAAAATCTTTTTTCCTGTATTAGGAATATCCACTCTTAACCATCCTTGAAAAATAAAAGTAGAATATTAGCTTATAATCTTGTGTGCTTGAAGTTTTTTTTTCATGTATTATGAGCAAGAGTTGTTTTTAACTCTAACTCAAGAATGACAACCCACATGACTACAAAAGAATCAAGTGATTACAGTCAGCTTTTCCAGTGACATAATGCCATGTTGTTAACTGATGGATAGATAGAGGCTTTCATGAGGTCAGAATTCTCAAAAGCAGGGCTAGTTAAAGTTAAGAAAAGATATATTTTAAAGGTTTCATTTATTTATTCATGAGAGGCTCAGGGAGAGAGAGAGAGAGAGAGAAAGAGAGAGAGAGAGAGAGAGGCAGAGGGAGAAGAGGCTCCCCACTGGGAGCCTGATGCAGGACTTGATCCTAGGACCTTGGGATCACGACCTGAGCCTGATCCAAAGGCAGATGCTCAACCGCTGAGCCACTCAGGTGTCCCTAAAATATCTTTATTAATGTTTTTTACAATAATAGTGCCATATGAGAAAAATCTCACTTTGCTAAAATGAAAGAACTTTACACATCTTTGTGGTGAGGTAGTATTTGGAGAGAATATTCTGCAAGTGATACTGAATTAAATGGTTAAGTGCAGAGCATTGACCTCTCTCAAGTTCTTCATTAATTGGCTTTGCTGTTTATATAGGGAAGACCAAAAAGTGCTGTGAAGCCCCTAGAGTATTAGGCTTTATCGGACTAAGCAGTAGTGGCTGACCCACTGGCTGTGGCTGATAGGTAGTGGGTGACAGGCAGGGGCTCAGTGGGACACCATGCGTGCCTCCCTGGGAACTAGGGCTTTGGTGCATAGATCCTGAATGATTGAAATATTTTCCCTAGAAGTATGCTTTAAGAGGTACCACTTTGTTTTTGTTCCAGTGACTACAGCAAACAGATGCTTAAAGTGAATTCTTAAATTTGGGGCTTGTTTAGGGATTTCATTTTCTTTACAGTCTGCAATGAATTATCATTTCAACTGTGTGCCTTTTTCATAAAAGCATTTTACATTGTACTGAAAAGATTACACTCTTTTGGCTTTGGAAAAATATTTCCTGTTCAGTTTGAGCCATTAAAGCCTGTTAGCATTTCACATCTGGAAGCCCCTGCCCAGAGCCTGCCTTCCATCACCAGCGAAGGGAGTGTGGCGACCCAGCTCAGCTCCAGAGCGCGTGCGTAAAACACCCCAGACTTGTTTACTTCCTGGAATCCCCTGGGCACTGCCCAAGTGTGCCCTTGTGGTTGGGGGTGGGGTGGGAGGCTTCCTTCTTCTCAGGGTCTTTTGTGTGTGTGTGTGTGTGTGTGTGTGTGTGTGTGTGTGTGTATACAGGCACTTCCTAGGCTGGGGAGGGAGTCTATCTTCCTGCCAAGTTGGGGAGAGGTCTTTCTCCTCCAGAAGAGCAGGGGTCCCCTTCCCAGCTGGCCTTGGATGTGCCTTCCTTCTGCTTCAAGTATTTCCTTTTTCATTCCCAACCAGATTTCCAGAAAACAAACCCAAACATTTTGGGTGTAAGAGTGAAGCTGCAGGAGGTTTTCTAATGAGGGATTCCCTCACCCCCTACCCTGCACTGTTTCCTGTTCAACACCCCCTGCCCCAGGCGGAGGGGAACTAATTAAAACCCAAAAGGGCTGAAGAATTCAGCTCCCTTCCAGGAGGCTGGTTTGCCAGCCCCAGGACTCTTCTTGGGAGTCCTTGAAAGTCCTGTGGGGCCTGCACCCAGCTTGCAGACTTTAAAGGGGGATGGAGCATGGGTGCTGGGTTATTCTGTAAGTGTTGAGATGTTTATAGCTGCCCTCTACTCAGAGGGTTATTCTGTGCCATCCAGGGCTCTGAACACCCTCCCCCCCCCCCCCCCCCCGCGCCCCCTGCAGGCCTGACTCTTCTTGTGGGCTCTCTGCTGAGAAGAAACTCCCCTTCAGGGCTTGAGGCTCTGCCACTGGGCCCAGCTGGCAGTAGAGCCAGGAGGTACAAGGGTGGCCTGGGGTTACTGTCACAGAGTTCTCTGAGGGGGTCTCACAGCCTCAGCCAGCAGAACCAGCAGGGGAAATGATTTCATGGTGTGGAAGGAGCAAAACACATTCATTGCATTTCTCCTGACCACATGCGACCAGAACTGATGCCAGGTAACCCGTGGCAGCCTGCAGGGGAGCCAGGCAGGAGCTTCCCTGGGTGCCCCCAGGAGCACCCAAGCCTCTCTGGGCCCTGTAGCCATGGTGAGGTGCCCCCACTCCCAAAGCCCTGAAGGCCATGGTGTCCTCCCCAAGCCCTGTCCCAAGGGGGGCCCAGTTGTGCTTCTCAGAGGAGCCCAACTGAGGCTCCTGATTGAGGCTGCTGTCCTGGCAGCCCTGGATCTCATTGGAGTGCCCTCGAGGCCTGGGTCTGACAAGCATCTCTCCTTCTCTCCTGAGAAGGGCCCAGCAGCACGGGGTATAAGCGCTGGGATCTTGACTGGCTCCAGAGATGGAGCTCCTGGGGGCAGTTAGGGAAATGTGGTTATTCCAGCTGCTTTCATGGGACAGTTGTGCCGGAGGAGCCCAGTGCTTTGGGGTTGAAGCAAACCTCCTTTCCAGTTTGACCTTTTTTTTTTTTAAATTTTATTTATTATTCATAAGACACACAGAGAGAGGCAGAGACATAGGCAGAGGGAGAAGCAGGCTCCCTGTAGGGGAGCCCGATGCAGGACTCCATCCCAGGACCCTAGGTTCATGACCTGAGCTGAAGGCAGACACCCAACCACTGAGCCACCCAGGTGCCCCATAATCTGAGTGTTTTGCACAGATTCTGAGATTGGTCAGATCTTCATGGCCTGCTGTTGCCACTAACTAGCCAAGCATGCTCTTGGCCTCAGTTTCCTCATCTGGCTTACCGAGGGGTAAGCAAACTCAGTGATATAAGGGGTGGGAAGTGTGCAGAATCCTGCTGGACCTGGGCCCCAGGGAACCCAGCTGGGTTATTTTGATTGGTGGCTAATGGAGGGGGGCTGAGCAGAAGACGGTGAGGCCAGAGGCTGAGCCTCCGGACTAAGGACAAGCAAAGAGAGAGGCGGGGCTGGACCTCATTGCCCAGCAGATGATGCCATAAGTACGGGGAGCCTTATTTGGTGCAAATGCCAACAGGAAGTTTTTGGACTAAACCTTTGGGAGAGGTAGAGTTCATCCACTGCTCTCCTGCTGTGGCGTGGAAGTTTCTGACATTTGAAGAAACGAGATATCTGTGTGGCTTCCTCTTCCCTGTTCTCATAGTCTGTATTTGTCAGTGGATTCTCTGTGTAGCTAATGCCCTTATGCTAATTGTTAACAATAGAGAGAAAGTTTCACTTCATATAATCAGGAAAGCTCCTTCTTAGCTTATCTAAAAGTAGCACAACTTTCGTCGGCTTCTGTAGTGTGAAGGTGAGGGTATCAGATGGTGGTCGCAGGAGCTTCACCAAGTCTCTGCTTTTCCTCCAGTCTTCCAGTTCTTGAGCCTAGAGGTGATGTGTACGGTGTTCTCTGACATGAAGTCTTTGCTCTTAGGCTTAAAGTGCATGGGGGCCGTGCATTCCTCCCAGCAGTAGTCGCTTCACCGCTAACCTGTTTGGGCCTAGAAGTGTTCCTCATCTGTAAATGTGATTTAAAACCTAAGCCATGAATATGTCTTATTTATTAAAACAAAAGGTTTACATGGAAGAAAAAAAGAGGGGAGGAGGAGGAACCAGGAGGAGGAGGAGGAGGAATAGGAGAGGGGAGGAGGAGGAACAGGAGGAGGAGGAGGAGAGGGGAGGAGGGGGAACAGGAGGAGGAGGAGGAATAGGAGAGGGGAGAAGGAGAAACAGGAGGAGGAGGAGGGGAGGGGAGGAGGAGAAGGAGGAGGGGATGGGGAGGAGGAGCAGGCGGAGGGGGGGAGGAGAGGAGTTGGAAGAATAAGGAGCAGGAGCTGGAGGAGGAAGAGGAGCAGGGGGAGGAGGAGGATCTGGCAGCCATTTCGACAGCCTCCCCCATAGGAGGCCGGAGCGGAACCAGAGGCAGGATCGGCAGACGAGGCGGGGACCCCAGAGCCCCCTCCCACCTGGGGACCCGCCAGCCTGAAGCTGCCAACATCTCAGGGGAAAGCTGCTCCTTCCAAGCTGAATTGGATGCTATCAATTTGTCCGATTCTTTGAGGATATAATTTTCCTCCACCAGGGTGAGGAAGAGCCAGGGGAAAGCTCGCCAATGATTCCGTACCATAGCCCGCGGTGTAGGACGGGTTTACAGGGCCTGCTGACTTGTACATCCAGCGCTCTCCAGAACAGTAGGCCCGACTCAAGGAGGTGGGCAACGCTTATCAATCTGCACAGCTGGCAAAATAATAACTCGAGCTGGATTTTGTCAGTCATCAAGGTTCTAAGCAGCTAGTGTGGGCTCTCGAGGCACCTGCCTGTACACGTGGCTGCTGTGACTTCCCTCCAGGAAGACCCGTGGAAAATCAGTTGGTGGTTCCGGCATATGCAAGGAAGTTTCTGTAGCCTTCTAAGGGGGCGGGGGGGGGGGTGGGTCAGGTGGTACTTCCTATCTTCCTGGGGCTGCTGCCAACCCTGCCATTGGGAATGTCTTCTGTTTTCTTTTGGCACCTGATGCAAAACTTTTCCTTTTCTTTATTTTTTTTTAACATTTTATTTATTTATTCATGAGAGAGAGAGAGAGAGAGAGAGAGGCAGAGGCACAGGCAGAGACATAGGCAGAGGGAGCGGCAGGCTCCATGCGGGAAGCCCGAGGTAGGACTTGATCCCAGGACTCCAGGATTACCCCCCTGAGCTTAAGGCAGATGCTCCACCACTGAGCCACCCGGGCATCCCCAGAACTACTTTTTTATTTGAAAAAAAAATTGAGGGCAAATGGCTCAATGGTTGAGCATCTGCCTTTGGCTCAGGTCATGAACCTGGGGTTCTGGAATCTAGTCTCGCATAAGGCTCTCTGTGGGGAGCCTGTTTCTCTCTCTCTGCCTATGTCTCTACTTCTCTCTGTATCTCTCATGAATAAATAAATACATAAAATCTTTTTCAAGTGTTCCTTGTGTGCTTAAAAACAAAACAACTTGGAGAAATAAGGGGAAGTCCTCTTTAACAAAAGGATAAAACTAATGTCATTTCTTGCTGTCTTTTTCCCTTAGCAGGCATTTATCCAGTGGATATTTTGGAAGATGACCCCGAAAGGCATTGGGAAGCAGCCCTGGCTTACTATACCACACTTAGGGAAGGAATGCGGCCCCCAGTAGAGTTTTTCTCTCTTCCCACGGGGGAGCAGGTACGTGTGATCCTCCTTGTTGGTAAAGAGCTCTGTAAGATCTAACTTAAGGAAGTAGAATGTTAGTACTAGAAAGAGTATTATAGATTTAAAAAACCAATAACTTCTTGAACACTAGAATAATTCCACTTTGAGGAGCAGATGGAATCCTAGAATGGGACTCTGGAGTCCTGAGAATCAGTCCAGTGATGCAATGGGGTGAGTAGGACAGTCTGCTATGAATCCCACATCTACTGCTTACTAGCTGTGTGACCTTTAGCGAGTGTCATAACTTTTCTGGTTTTGGCATTCCTCATATCTAAAATTGGGATAATAATATCAGAGCTTATTGGGGTGCCTAGGTGGCTTAGTCGATAGAGCATCTAACTCTTGATCTCAGGGTTGTGAGTTCAAGCCCCACACTGAATGTGGAGCCTATTGGGAAAAAAAATGACAGAGCTTACCTTGTCCTGTTGTTACAAGGACGAAATGAGACACTGTGTGTAATGCCTTGTTGGGCCTTGGCTTTTCCATGTGTGAAATGAGAGACTTGGTTGCTCTTTGGTCTCTAAGCTTTGGCTCAGTTTTAAAATTTTGTGATTTTTAAAAAAGATTTTATTTATTCATGAGAGACAGAGAGAGGCAGAGACACAGGCAGAGTGAGAAACAGGCTCCCTGCAGGGGGCCTGATGTGGGACTTGATCCCAGGACCCCAGGGTCATGACCCGAGCTGAAGGCAGATGCTCAACCATTGAGCCACCAGGTGCCCCCAAATTTTGTGATTTTTGGAATGAAGTTTTGTCAGTTGGAATTTAGTTATAGCCATGTGATTTGTAGCACTGATAAGATAGTCTTTTGAATAAGGCCTGGAAGAGAACAGAGAGAAATGAAAACCATTTATTTGTTGGGATGGTGAGACTGTGGGTAAAAATTTAAAATTGTGTTACTTTTAAGAACTACATTTCCCCGTGCAGTAAATAAAAAGAATATGTGAGTTTTGGGCTGCACCTCAATCAGCCACCTTTCTTTCAGATTGAAGTCAGATCTATGCAGAGACAAGATTTTCTTGTTTACATACAAGATTTTACTCGTACTAGATAGATATCATTGCTGTCTGTCCAACTTAGTAGAGTTTTATTTCACCGTACTGAAGTTTTTCCAAAGTTAATTAGAACAGTGGCTTGTGCAACTTGTACAGTTGTGGCTTCCTTGAGATTTGAAGATGCTAGTTCATAACCAACTCCTAGAAGCATCCCCTGGGTGATTCTACGTTGTTGATCTGCAGGCTGAGGTCCCTGCACGCACACGCTTTCAGCGCCCCCTAGTGTCATGTAAGCCGAAAAAGGAAGCAAGCTCTCCATCAGGGATGGGGTTGCTAATTTTGGGGGGAGCCAGGAGCTATGAGCTGCAGGGTGGGAGGGAATGTGGGAAGGTAGGTGTAACCCGAGAAGCGGGTGAAACCGGAGACTTAGCCCTGAAGTGCTCTATGATGCAGTCTCAGAGTCCTCTGCTTTCATTTTACACTTATTTATGAGGTTACATTACTTGAGAAAAAAACCCCAAAACTAATACGTAAATATGCTCAGTGAGTGAATGATTTTAGTGTTATTAGCAAAAACATAATAAAATAAGACAGCTCTTAAAATTAAATTGTTTTTATGTGATAGAAATGTTGAAATATCTTTATACCTATCTGCTTCCCCTCTTAGAAGAAAATAAATTTTCACGAGAATGTTTTCAATTTTTTTCCTACCATTTTGGCAGTTACTTAAGAAATGGTAGGTGTTCCCTATCACTTAGCAGTTGAAGTAGTCTCATTTGGGGTGGTATTGGACTTCCTCATAGCTTTTAGCAAATTTAACTTTTCTTTTAGAATCTTAAGAGAAATTTTTTTCGAATAAAAAAGAAAGTTGAGAAAGTGGTTTGAGAATATTTCACACCACATTGCTCTGGTTCTCTGAAAAGCCCTTAATGAACTGTTTCCAGTCTTGAAACTGTCCTGTTACATTTAAAACACAATAATACTTATTTATTTTTCTGCTAATAATAAACCAGCGTATGCTTATTGGATAATATTTGCGAACTATAGCCAGGGACAGAGAAAATGAAAAAAAAAAAAAACCTCACAATTAACTGCTGTGAACATTTTGACATGTTTCCATTTGATTTTTATTTCTGCATATGCTTTTTTAAACATTCAGGTTACTCTCAGAATATAATATAATAAACATCTTTCTGTAATAAACACCTTTCCACGTTGATACAGTGCTTTGTACATTTTTTTTTAAGATTTTATTTTTAAGTAATCTCTACATCCAACGTGGGGGCTTGAACTCACAACCCGAGATCAAGAGTCACATGCTCCGCCTGCTCAGCCAGCCAGGTGTTCCCCTACATGTTGTTTTTAATGGCCTATAACAGCCCTCTGGGGGATGCACTGTGTTTCACCTAACTACCGCCTGAGGGCCAGCCTGGAGACTCTCCCTTAAGGTGCCTTGAAGACAGGGCGCTGGGGTGGGGTGAGGGGGTGGGCGGGTGGAGCCATGCACCAAAATGTTTGCAGCTCTCAGAATTTAAGGAACAGTTCTCTGGAACCACGGAGGCTTGCTATAAACTTTTACCGGCAGCCTGCTGGCCTAGCTCAGCAGACACATTCTTTTTTCTTTTTCTTATACTCTCCTCAGTTTTCAAAACAGACTTTGTAATGGAGCATGTTGATCTTTTGCTTTGGGAGCTGGGGGCAGTTCACTGGATGGCTACAAAGAGGGTTAGGGTACCAGTGCTTGGGAGAGAGTCCCAGTGTTAGGAGCCCCACAGACTCTTTGGTGTTCCTCTTGTTTGTAAGCAAGCTGGCGCCAGCTCTCTCTCTCTCTCTCTCTCTCTCTCTCTCTCTCTCTCTCTCTATCTCTCTCACAGCAGAGGATCTCTGCCCCTGGGCTGCCCTCAGAGCCAGAGCTGAGCCTGTAGGGCCCAGAGGGGGTTCTCTGTTGAGAATGCTTGCATAGACCTGAGGCCGGGCAGCAGGCAGCCCAAGTGGCATCCGGGGTGGACACAGTCTGGTTCAGGCTGTTTCCATGGAATGGCCATGGAGGACAGTTGAGGCCAGCCTGGCAGGTGCAAACCTGAGGTGCGGCTGTGGCCATCAGCTTTTGTTGGTGAGCTCTGAAAGGGTTTGGGGTAGGGAAGTCTGATGGGGCCTGAAGCATATGGGAGGGAGAGGCTGGAAGAGTAGCTGAGTAGGTGTTTAATCAGTCCTTGATTAGATGGACAGGTAAATGAGGGATGGGGAGGGCTTGCTGGGTGGGAGACAGAAGACGGGTTTTTGTCACTTCGCACTTGTGTTTAGCTCAGAGTGGGTAAGGTTTCCAGTTTTACATTGCCTCCATCCTGTCAAATTAACCTCTGTGGAACACTGTTCTTTCAGTGAATACTGTGCTAATTAATTGGTAAGTAATTTCCTGTGCCCTTACTTTGATGTTGGAACAAAATGGCGATTTTATTATTTTTTCAGGTTAAACTTGAAGCTACATCTGTTTGCTTTTGCACGGTGCACCGTGATGAACCTCAACATAAAATATTAGTCTTGGTTAATCCTCAGGACACAAAGACAGGTTGGTAGTTATACATGGATTTTAAAAAACAAGGATTCTGATTTTAATACTTACAACTGATGGGATGAAATATGTAGGAAATGATGGTTCTACTCTTAGAATATCAAAGCAGAAATGATTTATTTTCAGCTTTTAGACATCTGATGATGCAATTATTTTTGTTTACTGACACCCATGTTGATTTTTGTGTCAAGACACTAGACACTCCCTCACCCACCATGACTGTATTCTAAGCCGCTTTTGAGGGTAGCACTTGCTGTTCTTGTTAATGACACGTACTGGTTGCATGGACAGGGTGGAGTCCTTTTGTTGGAGTATCCCACTGCCCTATGAAGCATGAAGCCTCTGATGGTCAAGTAATTTGCTCCAGGGCCACACAGCTAGTGCGTGGCAGGGGATTTTTGTAAGGTGATGATTGGGTGGGGTTTTGTTTCTGGTTGGAAAGTTTATGTAATCTGTAACTCATTTATTCTTCCTCTGCATTATGAAGAGACCATTTGTGAGTGATTTCAGCTCCTTGGAGTGAGTGCTGAATTGCATATGAGGCAGAGATCTGGGGTTGTTGGCTGTGGCAGCAGTTGAGATGGGGAGGGGAGGAGGGTTCCAGCCCATCATTTCACCTGGCGCCCAGGGCATCAGGGAGCTGTAAGCAAAGCACTGTGGAAGTGTTTGAGTCCAAGGTGGGGAGTCCCAATTTAAGTTGAATTCTATTTTAGAAATTTTCTCCTTGATTATATTTTTTCTGTGTTTTTTTTCCTGTGTTTTATAGATTTCCTTCTATGACTATATATTCCTTTCCGTGTAAGAAATGAAAAAAACCAAACCAACCCTTCATCAGTCAACCCTCCTTAGATGATGTGGTACCTGGTGAAAGTTTGGGGTAGAGTTCTTTAGCTACAATTTGCAAAGGGGGCTTCCTTCAGTTCTCCAGCCGCCCTGGAGATAGATCTTTGCCCGTCACTGTGCATGTCTGTCCTGGGTTTGTACTTGGAGGATGTTCTGCTTGATTGGTGTCACAAAGCCCAAGGTGACATCCTTGAGTAGAGAAAGTTATTCAGCACAAAGACTGTCGCTTTTGCTTCTTTTCTTGTTAATCTGGAAACACGAATGTGCTTAGCTAGCTGTCTAGGAGTTTTTGGCATGTTGGTAAAGCCTCTTCATTGCTCCAAGGCTGAGGGTGGCTGAGCTCTGTGTGAGACCTTTTAGGTCCAGGTTCAGGACTACTCCCAAATCTGTCCAACAGAGCCTTGGTTTCCTGAGCAAAGGGGGCTGTGAAAACCCCAGGCCTGTGCCTTTGCCTTGAATTTGGCACTCTACCACCAGGTTGGTGAAAATGACAAGATGTGCCCACAGGCACTCCTCAGTGAACAGATTGTTAGAAAAACTCAAAATATCATTTGCCAATTTTAAGAAAATGTCCAAATATCAGCAAGCGCTTACCCCCACTGCCTTTTTTCGGCTTTTAACAACATCCTGGTTGTGGGTCTTTAGCTATAATTTGCATAATGTAAACATATGACTGAGTCATAAATCTGTTTCCTATTTATACTGTACTTAATTTTTTGGTTGTTTTCAAGAATGTATTGTAATAAATATTCATATGCTCCAAGCAATCTCGCTCCGGACCTTTCTTTATATATAAGAGTGCTTTAAATAAAGTTTTTGAATGTCTTCCTCCTGGCCGGGGTCTATTGTGCTTGCTGAAGTTTTGCACGAATTCCAAAAAAGCATGCAGGTGTAATCCATACCTTATGATCTTTAATCTAGTAGTTAGAAGCAGACACGATGGCATAAATGCACCTCCTGTGGCTTGAAACATATGGGCTCTGTGGCTGATGGTATCCCTAGGTCCTCGTCACAGCTTTGACCCGTTTGTCACTTCATCTGCATGCTCATTTGTGACCCCTGAGTGTACTGTCCCCAGTTCCTTTGAAATTCTGCTTGAAGAGTTGTTTTATATATTTTTTTAATTTTTAAAAAATATTTTATTTATTTATTCATGAGAGACACAGAGAGAGAGAGAGAGGGGCAGAAACATAGGCAGAGGGAGAAGCAGGCTCCAAGCAGGGAGCCTGATGTGGGACTTGATCCCAGGACCCCAGGATCACATCCTGGGCTGAAGGCAGGCGCTAAACCGCTGAGCCACCCAGGCGGCCCGTCCGGGAAGGCCCTGTGTGTGTGTGTGTGTGTGTGTGTGTGTGTGTGTGTGTACCTGTGGTTAGATGGCATCTAAAGGGATCTGTAGCTGTTTGACAAGCCCCAGGTATGAATTAATTATTGAGAAGCTGCTGAAATCCATCATGGCCATTTCCGATAACCCTGTGAGCAAAAGAAAAACATCCTAAAACAAAAAATAAAAAAACAAAAACAAACAAACAAAAAACATCCAAGAATTCTGAATTCCTGGGTGGAGGGGGCGCAAGCAGTTAACATTCATGACAGGCTGCTCTTAGGATGTAAGTAATGAAGTTCTCCAGCTTCCCCCTTGAATAAGCAAGGAATGCTTTCTCCAGCAAGGTGGTTTGAGAAGCACATGCCTTTGTCTTTGTCCCTGTGGGGCTCAATCTTGGTGGTTTTCCTGATCAGAGGCTAGTTTGTCACCAAGGCTGCTGACATTTGCCCCCCTCCCCGCCCTGTTCTTTAGTTACCTCTGTACTTCTCAAGGGTCTTCTCTTTCATTTCTTCCCCCTTGTTTTGTTATCCCTCCTATTTTAAAATTATTAACTGATGGCAAGTGTTTACAGAGATGAAAACAAAAAGACTCCTTATCAAAAAAAGCTGTGGTCTTTTTCTTACTTCCTGCATTAAATCAGAACTGCGTTCCAGATTTCCATCAGTTGATGGCCTTTGGCCTTTCTCATTTCCTGTGACTTGCAGAATAGAATAGGATGAACCTGGACTATAGCATCAGAGACAACTAATTTGGCATCCTGGCTCTGCCAGCTGCCTGGGGAGGGACTCAGAGAAATGATTTGGTCTGAGCCAGTTTTGGCCTTTGCAAAATGGGACATCCCACCTCCTAGGGTGGTTGAGAGAAGGAAGTGATTTGTGATAGAACCTCTGATGCTGTGGATCATCCCGGGCAGAAAGTAGGCACAAGGGCAGCCCAGGTGGCTCAGTGGTTTAGCACCGCCTTCGGCCCAGGGCCTGATCCCGGAGACCTGGGATCGAGTCCCACATCAGGCTCCCTGCATGGAGACTGCTTCTCCCTCTGCCTGTGTCTCTGCCTCTCTCTCTGTATCTCTCATGAATAAATAAATAAAATCTTAAAAAAAAAAAAAAAAAAAAGAAAGTAGGCACAACACTAGCAGATTCTTCTATTATGGCATACCTTTGCTTGTTTTCCCTCTGTCTTTGGGTGTTGTGTTACAGAAGCATGGGATTTTAGCGTAGGAGGCCTTCTTGTCACCTGCAGACCAAACATTGGCTGCTGAATTACCTCCCTGATGAATTCTGCTTGCACATCTCATGGGTAGGAAGGCGGTACCACACTAGGTCAGTTTAGTCTATTGTTTGAACAACCTGAATGTAAGAGAGCTGTTCCTTCTACTGATCCCAAACTGCCTCATTGGATAAATGTTATACAGTTCATCCGAAAGCAACCAATGATCATGGTTGAACCAGGGAGGATGTGTCTCTACACTACTTGGAGAAGAAAAAAAAAGACACACATGGCAATTCTCATCCTCAGAAAGCACAGTGAGCCTCAGCATTGAAGTGGGCTGCTGGAAAGCAGACATGACCTGGGACTGCATTAATGGAAGGATAATCCCCCAGTGCAATTACAGCTCTGTTCTCTTTGGTGCTGCTCAGGCCACATAGGAAGCAAACCGGCACTTATCCATGGAGAATAACCGGTTGATGAGAAGGCTTGAAACCATTTAAAGAAGGCTTGAGGAAGCCAGGGCTATTTAGCTTTGGAGGAGGGAGGCAGGGGTCCAGAAACTCACGATCAAAGGGCTGTTAAGATCATTAGATGCAGTATTTTCCAAGATGATTTTAGGTGGTGCGATTGAATTCCAGAAGGAGAAAAAGGATGGCTAATCTTTTGAATTTTATTTCAATCCTAAATATATCAAGGAAAAAGTTTTCATTTCCACTAACGTGCCTTTGATGCTTATCTAACACTTGTTCATCTTAAAAACAAAGGAAAATAAGAAAACAGTCCTCCCCGCTGAGAGCCCATAGCTAGAATTGAAAGATTTGTCTAAGATTTATTTTTATAATAGCAAATGATGCCTCTTTTGTGGTAGGGCTAATAAGATTGGTGTATGAATCTGTCAGAATCAGGAAGGTGGCATCTGGGGGACATGAGCTTCTAGTCTGGGGCCTCTGCATCCTGGGAAACCTGTTCTACTCTGGGACAGCTCTGACTATTAGAACATTTTTCAGGAGTCCAAACTGATATATCCATATGTCTCCTCCCTGGCCTAGTTGCCCCTACTGGGGCCATCCAGACTTGTAGGTATGACTCCTCCACAGGATATATCTTCCCAGGCTTGGGCCAGTTGCCATGTCTGTCACACATTTCTCATTCTTCAACTGTTCCTCCTGTGACGTGGGCTCCAGAGCTTATTCCATCCTGGATTCTTCTTTTATTCAGATCTGGCTTCTCCTGGAAAATGGTGTCCAGGACTGATGTCATGAATGCTATGGTGGAAAGAACCTGGCTTTTGGAGTCAATTAGACCTGACTTCAAATCCTCTGTCCCTGGTGAATGGGGTGGCTTGGGTCAAATTATTTAGCATCTCTGAGCTTCAGTTTCCTGACTTTTACTCAGTGGTGTGGCCCGTGGCCCAGCAGCAAGACATCACCAAGAAGCTTGTTAGAAATGCAGAAGTTTGGGCCCCACTCAGGCCTGCTGAGTCAGAATCTGTAACAAGATCCCCAGGTAACTGGCACATTACTGTCAAAGAAATGCTTGCTCAAGAACAATGAGACTCGAGTGGTGGCTGAGAGATTTTCTCCCTCCTCTCGGATGTTCTACTTCCAGAAACTTAGCCTCAGTGTGCCATGGCATTTCAGTAGAACCAACCCAAGGTTTGATTCACCTCCAGCTAATAGTTAGCTCACTACTATACATATCTGGCTTCTGGGCTTTTTAAACATGAGCTCATTTTTTTTTTAAGATTTTATTTATTTATTCATAAGAGACACACAGAGAGAAGCAGAGACATAGGCAGAGGGAGAAGCAGGCTCCTCACAGGGAGCCCGATGTGGGACTTGATCCCAGGACTCCAGGATCATGACCCAAGCCAAAGGCAGATATTCAACCATTGAGCCACCCAAGTGTCTCCACAAGCTCATTATTAAGACGTTACCCTATCTTCCAAAATTTGTGGAGTTGATGTTTTGAACCTACAGGAAAGACTACTTTTATTCCCATTATATATATATATAAACATTTATTGAGTCATAGTTGACATATCATACAAGTACCCATTTAAAGCATACAGTTTGATAGTTGTTAGTATCTTCACAGAGTTGGGCATTTATCACCACGTGTAATTTTCACTATCTCTCAAGGAAACCAACCTTCTCCCCTTATGTATCACTTCCTTCTGCCCACCTCTCCTCTTCAGCCTTAGGCAGTCTATTCTGTTTCTTTCTTTTTAAAAATTTATTCATGAGAGACACAGAGAGGCAGAGACATAGGCAGAGGGAAACATGGGCTCCCTGTGGAGATCCCGATGCAGGACTCGATCCCAGGATCCTGGGATCACGACTTGAGCCAAAGGCAGACACTCCACCACTGAGCCACTCAGGTGCCTCAGTCTATTCTGTTTCTATGAGTTTGCCTATGCTGGACATTTCCTATGATGGAATCATGCAGTGGTTTTTTCTCATTTCTTTCACTGAGCATGATGTTTTCAAGGATCGACCATGTTGTAGATGTTGCAACACTTGATTTATTTTTATGGCTCAATACTATTCCACTTTATGGATAAACTACACTTTGTCTCTCCGTTTACCAGTGATGGACATTTGGGTCATTTCTACCTTTTAGCTATTATGAATAACGCTGCTGTGGAAATTCATGTACAAGGTTTTGGGTGGATAGATATGCATATATCTTTTCTAGTCAGTGTTTTTTTCCCCTTCAAATGGATAACCAGAAGTGCAGTTGCTGGACCATATAGTAGTTTTATTTTAAATTTTTTGAGGACCTTCCATACTGTTTCCTTTTTATTTTTAAAGATTGTACTTATTTATTCATGAGAGAGAGAGAGAGAGGGAGAAAGAGAGAGAGAGATAGAGAGAGAGAGAGAGGCAGAGACATAGGCAGAGGGAGAAGCAGGCTACATGCAGGGAGCTTGACGTGGGACTCGATCTCCGGACTCCGGGGTCACACCCTGAGCCGAAGGCCGATGTACAACTGCTAAGCCACCCAGGTGTCCCCATACTGTTTTCCATTGTGGATGCACCAATATACATTTCCACCAAGAGTGCACAAAGGTTCCCTTTCCTCCACATCCTCCCCAATAGTTGTTGTCTCTTGTATTTTTGATACTAGATATTTTTAACAGAGATGAGGTGATGTTCTACTTTTTGGTTTGCATTTCTGTGTTGGTTAGTGATATTGAACAGTTTGTCATGTACCTGTTGGCCGTGTGTATATCTTCTTTGGAAAAAAAATGTCTCTTCCTATTAAATGTGTTCTGAGACTCAGTTTCCAATATGTGGAGGGGGTGCTTTCCCATACAACACCAAGTAATTCTCCATAGACCAGCTGAGTGTTACACCATTCAACTCAGTTCTGACACCATGTACCCAGAGGTAGCATCGGATCCCACAGGGTAAGGGTTTAGATACAAGATACACCACATCCCCTGCAGATGGTAGTTGCAAGCCCAGATTTTTACTTTAATTTTGACCAGTTGGCTACAGATTGGAGGTTCCCACGAACTTCTCTTTGAACTTCAGATGCCAATTGCACATCCAGGTGGTTACCTGTGCTTCAGACTGCCTGGCTATAAAATCAGAGTTTCCTATTTCTTCAGTTTGATTTGTTTGCTAGAGTGGCTCACAGAGCTCAGAGAAACATTTCACTTGCTAGATTTAAAATCAGCATGGTTTATATTAAAAGGATCAAACTCAGAAGAAGCAGATGGAAGAATTGTATAGGGCCAGGTATGTGGAAAGGGCGAGGAGCTTTTATGCCTGCTCCAGGCACACCAGTCTCCTCGCACCTCCTCTTGTTCACTAGTCTGGAAACTCTCTGAGCCATTCTCCTTCTTGATATGGACATGATAGATTAAATCATTGGCCACTGGCAATTGATTCTACCTCGAGCCCTCTCTTCCTCTCAAAGGTTGAGGTGATGAGATTGAAAGTGGACATGACTATTTACATCGCTGGTTCTCCTGACCACCAGCCTCTATCTTTAGAAGCTCCAATAGTCGCCTCGGTAACATAACAAGAAACAGCTTTGTCACTTAAGAAATTGCAATGGTTTTAGGAGCTCTGCCAGAAATGGGGGATGAAGATCAACTATATATATATTCCTTATCATAAGTCACAGTATCACACAGATCCTCTGCCCATTTTGTGATAGGATTGTTTGTTTTGCTGTGGAGTTATAGGAGTTCTTTATATATTTTGAATAGTAACCCTTTATCAAATATATGATTTGCAGATGTTTTCTATTTAGTAGGTTGCCTTTTCATTTTGTTGATGGTTTTCTTTGCTGTGTAGAGGCTTTGCTTTTCAATTTGATGAAATCCCACTTGTTTATTTTGCTTTTGTTGCCTTTGCTTTTGGTGTCACATCTCAAAAAAAAAAAAAAAAAATCATTGCCGAGACCAATGTCAAGGAGTCATTGTGGTTTTTAAAAAATTTTATTTATTTATTTTATGTTTATTTTTATTTTTTAGACTCACTGTAGTTTTGATTTGCAGTTCCCTGATGACTAATGATGTTGAACATCTTTTCAAGTGTTTACTGGACATTTTTATGTCTTCTTTGGACAACTGTATCTATTCAGACTCTGCCTGATTTTTACATTGGATTATTTGCGTTCTTGTTTTTGAATTGTAAGAATTCTTTATATATTCTAGATACAAGATCCTTACTAGATATATGATTTGCAAAAATTTTCTTCTATTTTGTGGGTTGTCTTTTTACTTTCTTGATGCTGTCCTTTGATGCCCAAAAGTTTTAACATTTTTATTATGCTCAATTTATCTGTGTTTGGTTGCTTGTGCTTTTGGTGTCATATCTAAGAAAACTTTGCTTGTTGGAAGAGGAAGTCCTTGTATCCAGTCAGACTCTTCTTCAGAAGGTATTTTACTTTCTGAAGTGGTGCATTCTTTCTTTTCTTATTTTAAGCTTCTTTCTTTCTTTCTTTCTTTCTTTCTTTCTTTCTTTCTTTCTTTCTTTCTTTCTTTCTTTCTCTCTCTCTCTCTCTCTCTCTCTCTCTCTCTCTCTCTCTCTCCCCCCGCCCCCCATGTGGGGCTTGAACTCACGAACCCAAGATCAAGAGTCTCATGTTTCACTGACTGAGCCAGCCAGGTGCCCCTAAAGGTGTGCATTCTTTAGTTTTTAATCCAAGTAATTAAAAAAATACTGTTTTTTTTTTTTTTTTTAAGTAGGCTCCACACCCAGTGTGGAGCCCACTGTGGGCCTTGAACTTACAACCCTGAGATCAAGACAAGATCTGAGGTCAAAAGTAGGCTGCTTACCTGACTGAGCCACCCAGGTGCCCCTGGAAATGCTGGTTTTTAAAATTCATGCAGTTATCATACCACTGAACATACACTCATCCCATTATTTAGCATACATTTCTGGTTCATCCACAAGGGTATTTAAAGAGGTTTTATGAAATGCATGCCCGAGATTAAGAATGGAGGGAAATCTGGCTAGTGAAATTAACATTACATATGTTTAATTATTTTCTAACACTAGCCTGGAACACTTGTCAGAAAAGGGAGTGAGGCCAGTGTATCTTCTTTGGTCTTGGTGAATCCATGCTGATTTTAAATCCCATCTTTGTTTTCTGGGGTCCTTATGGACCATCTTTTATAATTCACCCTAGACTGTCATGAAGAGGGGATGTTCAGGGAACCAGGGATAGGTTCCAAGATCTCCATCTTCCCCTCACACACTAGGATAGCACTGGTTCATTTTTGGGTTTTTTTTTGGTCCACTTCTGACCTCCCATGCTCTCCGAGATGAAGGGTTATAGCTTCAGAATCACATTCACAGGACTTTCTGGCCCCTGGGACATAAATTCACTGTGTTTAGAGACTTGAGCTTCTCCAAAAGTAGCTCATGAACCCCTCTTGCCATTCCACTATTTCCAGTGGCCAACCTTGCTCCTAATTTGGTGACATTCCACTTTAACAGTGAAGATGGTCCTCTGTGACTTAGAGCATCTGGCTAAGGTGTGTTCCTCCCTCCACGTTCTCCCCTCCGAGTTGAGCCAGTCTCCTCTGGCTGCTCATTCTATTTTCTTGAATGTTTTCCCAGCCAGCCCAGACTTACTCAGTGCTCCAGCCTTTCCCATGTGATCTTAAAGGATTGTGCTGGGCCTGGGGGCCTGGCCTTTGTTATGAGGGGGCTCCCATCTCTCCACTCATTCTTTTTATTTATTTTTAAAGATTTTATTTATTTATTCATGAGAGACACAAAGAGAGAGAGAGAGGCAGAGACATAGGCAGAGGGAGAAGCAGGCTTACCTCAGGGAGGCTGATGTGGGACTTGGGACCACTGATTTGGGATCACGACCTGGGCTGAAAGCACATGCTCAACCACGGAACTACCCAAGTGCCCCCCACCCCCACACTTATTCTTTTAACATCTGATCCTTTCTATTGGAAGGTCTCTCTGCAAGCTCCTGAGCCACATATGACATATGTAGTTTTCCTAGGTGATCTCTACCTATTCTCCATGTTAGGAAACTTGCCAGGTTTTTTTTTTTTTTTCAGCACTTTTTCTGACAATGATCTGTTCAATTTTTTTTTTCATATAAAACCTAGTGGTCAGATGATCAGTGTGGATGGTAAAGAATGTCCAGAGGCTGATTAAAAGCAGCAATTTATAATTGCATCAAATGAAGAAGAACCGATGCCAGAGTGCTACAGAAGTTTCCAGAATAAGGGGTCTTTTGGGTCTTGCTGGGTGTGGGGAGGGACCAACCCTGGTTCTTGGTAGGGAAATGGCAGTCTGGTCAAAATAGGGGGCAGGGGTTTTCCACTGTCTATTTCCTGGGATCTCTGGCTCTCTCTCCAGCATTTGCGCTCATTGGTAGTCATGCAGTGGCCATACAGGCTGCTCCTCTGCCCTGCAGGGCTAGGGGCTCTGTACCTGATGGAGTGCCTGCAGAGGCACAGGGGACCTGGAAGATGGTCCCCATCACCCACTCCCTGCAGTTCCACATCTTGGAGAGTCTGGCCATGACTCACACCAGTCCCTTCTTTTAATACATATATACATACATACATACATAAGAGAAAGCAGACTGGGGAGAGGGCAGATGGAGAGGGAGAAGCAGACTCCCTGCTGAACCAAGAGTCTGATGCAGGGCTTGATCCTAGGAGCCAGGATCGTGACCTGAGCCGAAGGCAGATGCTTAACTGACTGAACACCCAGGCTCCCCTCACACCAGTCCCCTTCTTTGAATATTTTGATGTGTCTTTCTCAGAACCTTCTCATGATGCCCCTGGCCCTTGGCTGCAAGGAGGCCATGCTGAGGGCAGTTAGAAAGATGCCTAGTGATGCTCTGCAGGGTGAGTAGGTTCTGGGGCTGGAGACATGGGTCCTGTTCAGATCTTCAGCCCTTTGCAGAATGCCTTCTGCATGCCCAGAGGGAGGATGAATAGAAAGACAAGCTAACAAACCCTCAGGAGGTGGTTAGGGCCGAGGGCTTGTCTGGTGGGGAGGGTACTGGTTGGACAAACAGTGGGAGTGACACAGGATTGGGGGTGGATAGCAGGTGCGGGGAGGAAGGGCTGGGGAAGGCTTGGGTTTCAGCTGGGCTTGGTGGTGGTACCAACAGTGCTGGGTGACTTGGAAGGAAAAATTTGGGGTGAGGGTAAGCTGAGCTCTGAAGGGTCTGTGGGACCTCAAATCAGACAGAGGGGCTTGGGTGGGGCCCTGGGGCCTGGGCACATCTTCAGGGAGGGGCACATCACTTTGTAGTTGGTCACCTGTGGCTGTTGGTCTCTCCAGTCATTTCCTGTGGCTGGTCTTCTTCGAGGGATGGTCAGCTCTTTGAGGTGAGGGCTCTTCCCAGACCCTGTTGGGTGAATTCTTGTCAGCTTCCCATGCAGGGCAGACAGATTGTGCAGGGGAGGCGGCAAGGCTGATAGGAAAGCAAGATACTTCCAGAGAAGGCAGCCGGAGGAGAGATTGTTTGCAGTCTTCACCACATGTTGACTTCTCTGATTAGAACATCTATCCCCCTAGCTCGCTTCCAGGACGTTTTGTGACCAAGCATAACACTCATCCTTCAAATTGCTGCTAATTTATTTACAGTTTTTGGTGATTGCATGTCATGTGCACCCTGAGAAAAACAAGCAGGGGATCAAAAAATGATGATTTTTTCCTGGAAAAGCATGCCCATTCTAGGCCTGCAGCGGTAGCAAGAGCCAAGGCAAACACTCGGATGAAATTGGAACCGCCGCGGAGCCCGCCTTCCCAGTGGCTGTCATGGGCCGGGTGGGATTGCGACACGCCAGGCCCGAGTCCAGTCCAAGCCGACGCTGGGCTGCGTTCAGGGCAGGTGGGTGGGGTGGTCGGGCGTGGGGGGTGTGCCCCTGAGCTGCCCAGGGGGCTTCAGGATTGGGGAACCCTACCTGGGATGCTCCTCACCCTGAGCGCTCTGTCCAGCTTTCTGGGGAGGGGTCAAGGTCAGAAGGCCAGAAGGGAATGTGGTGGCGGAAGGATGCCATGAATTTCTGACCCCCAGAAAGGGACACCGCTAGGGCAGCTCCAAGTCCTAAGTGTGCCTTAAAGGGAAAGGCCTGACCTTCTGGTGTTGGGGTGGGGAGATGAATGGGGCTTAAACACAGCTCTACTGAGCAGGATGAGCCTGTCAGTCTGACCCAATGAAATGGTTTCTGTATACCCAGTAAAAAGCAGGCTAGGCTACTAAGGCAGGGGTGGAGGAGAGGCTTGTAGGCCTGGTAAACTCTGAATTTCATCATGAGAAGGAGTAGTTGCAGGTTTTTTTTTTTTAATTTAATTTTTAATTTTTAATTTTTGTTTTTTAAAATATTTTATTTATTTGTTCATGAGAGACACAGAGAGAGAGGCAGAGACACAGGCAGAGGGAGAAGCAGGCTCCATGCAGGGAGCCCGACGTGAGACTCAATTCCAGAACCCCAGGATCACATCCTGGGCCGAAGGCAGACGCTCAACCGCTGAACCACCCAGGCATCCCTTTTTTTTAATTTTAAAGATTTTATTCATTTATTCATAGGGGACACAGAGAGAGAGGCAGAGACACAGGCGGAGGGAGAAGCAGGCTCCCCACAGGGAACCTGACGCGGGACTCAATCCCAGGACCCCGGGATCACGCCCTGAGCCAAAGACAGATGCTCAACCACTGAGCCACCCAGGCGTCCTACTTTCTTTTTTAAAAAGATTTTATTTATTTAATTGCAGTTTTTCTGGCTTTGAAACGTGGTGTCCCCACAAGCTCATGAAACCATGTGTCCAGGGACCACCTGGTTAGCAGGCACCCTATTATTGCAGCTTCTTCTGATCATGTGGACATTGGGTCTTGGTGTTTGAGCCTGTGCTTTTCTGGGTATTGCAGAGGTAAACGTTGGCCCAGGTTGGGTTCCTCCTCCCATCTTCCACATGGGTGGAGTCCCACTGAAGTGGTTTTAACAGTTTGGGGGAGAAGAGTTCTGGCCAGGAATGCACCTGCTCTTCCCGGCAGTGAAGATGACTCCCCTGACCCCATCCCTGGCTCAGTGGGACCCAAGTTCACTTAAGCTAGAGGATCTCCGTGCTAGAAATGGAGGGCTCTGTTTCCCTTGAGCAGTGACGGGTGCAGATTGAAGAGCTATTCACAGTGACAGCGTCACGTTTGGGGAACACATGTTGGCTATTATTTGGGATTTTCTTCTTTATTCCCTGTTAATTTATGGCACTTACTGTGAGTTGGACTTAAGCATAGGGGAAAACAGCATCTCGCAAACAAAGACATGTCATTCTTACCAAGGGACGAATGGTATTTGCAAAACAGGGAAGGTCCAAGGAAAATATTTCTAGTGCCAAAGATGGAGCCATTGTCTGGGGGTGGGGGTGCATCTGTGAGGCATCCGAGGGTTTTACCAGTGCCCTTTGGGCTGTCTGCACCTCTCTCTGCTTCCCGGAGTCCTGAAAAACTCTCCGTGCTTGCCCTGGTCCAGCCTGGGGCTTTAAGATTCCCTTTCTAGATGGACTAGCTTTGATGAGGGTTTCTTTCTGCCCCACCACCCCGCAGTCCAGGATCTAGGCACCCCATCTTGTCCCTCTTCCTTAAGTTAAGATCTAGATGCATGAAAACAAAAGTGCTTAAGGCAAGAAAGGCCTGAGAACCACAGGGAGGCTGTTGCAAATCTGCTGCAAACCAGATGTTTCTCTCTCCATGGCAGAGAGGCGCCCAAGTTCATGGGGCATCTGGGGAAGTGTTTTCCTTTAAGGAAGACATCTGTATGGGAATGGTAGCCCGAGTAATGCGATGTGACAGTTGCTATGTCAACTTGCGGATTTTTTCCCCTCCCCTTAAATTATTGACCGGCTTGGTCAATGTTGCATAAAAGTCATGCAATGCCTTGGAATGTGTTTATGTGCTGTCCTCTGCCAGAACTTTTCAGCGTTCTTTTTTTCCCCCTATGTGTATTTTGCTTTTGGGAAGATGGCCTGTCACTTTGGTTTAACTATGCCCTTTTTTGGCGGAACTGCTTATTTCTTAGATTTGTAACGGGGCAATTGATGGCAGCTTAGACTCCAGGGGAGCCATCAAGGTGGGGCAGGGGGTGGGCAGTGGTGGGGGGGGCCTTAAAGCCCTTTCCGTTGTGATCAAAGAAGTGTAGACCAGGGACCAGGACATGAACAACTTGCGGTCAGTGTGAGGAGGTAAGACGAGTGTGTGTAAACCCTTCTGCCACGGTTCCCAGGATGCTATGGGGGCAGGGACCTGCTCTGCGTCTCTGCTCAGCTGTGGGCTGCGTCTCCAGCTGCCTGCTGGCTGCCCTGACCTCGCTGTCTCTAACAGGCATTTCAAAACTGAGACTTTCACGTCTCCATCGCTTTGTCTTCACTACTGCCTGGTGAAAGCACCTGTGTCTTTCACTCAGGCTTGAGAGCTGGCTGTCACCCAAGCCTCCCCTGCATCTTCTGCCTTAGACCAGTCGGAGTCCCAGGAGTGTTTAATCTCCCCTGGGCATCTCCCTCCACACCCCTCCACACCAGCAGGACACTGCTGCTGTCAGCTCTGCTCACTTCTCGCCTGGATCACCGCAGCCTCCCGTTGTCCTCCCTGCCTCCAGCCTCACCTGAAACCACTCACTACACTCAGTGAGATCCTTCTCACTGGGCAAGGACAGGAACTGTAGTGCCCCAAGGCTGAAGGTGTAGCCTTTCCAGCATGCTTCTCCTTTTTAACTTCAAAAGGGCTAATTCCTCCTACCTGGGCATAACCCAGCTGTTCTCTTTCTAAAACACCACTGTGATCAAGTCTCTCATTGGTCAGACTCTTCCAGAGACTTCTTATGAAGCTCATAACTCAAGCCTGGTCCTCACAGCCCACAGCTGTAAAGCCTAGTCTGGCTCAGGCCTTTTACTAGCTCTCTGCCCCAGCCTTCCAGAAAGACTGCAGTGGTCTGAATGTTTGTGTCCCCCCTGCTGTAAATTCATCTGTTGAAATCTAAACCCCAATGTGATAACATTAAGAAGTGGGATTTTGGGGAGATGCTCCATCTCCCCAAAATGAATGAATGGGAATCAGTGCCCTTACCAAAGAGACCCCAGAAGGCTCCCTTGCCCCTTCTGCGACATGAGGACACACCAAGAGAGGTGAACAGTCTGTAACCTGGAAGCGGGCTCTCACCACGACCTGCTCCTGCAACACCCTGATCTCAGACTTCCAGAACTGTGAGAAATATGTTTCTGCTGTTCAAAAGCCTATGCAGGTCTATGATTTTTTCTCATAGCAGCCCAAATGGATGACTATATAGCCCCCAAGTGGGTGCATGATTGCTGCTCATGTCTTGGAGGTGCTGGTCATGGTGTGTGTGGTCATGGCCTGGTCACCTGTGTTGGCCCTGCTGGTGCCAAGTACGGTGCCTGGCACTTGTCAGTGCTGAATGAATGGCAGACCCTTTCCCATCCCGAAGTGCCAAATGAAATCCTAAAGTATCCACTATGGTAAGGTTTTTCGGTGCTGGTCTCTCCATTCTTTTTTTTTTTTTTTTTTTTAAGATCTTATTTATTTGTTCCTGAGAAACACAGAGAGGCAGAGACAAGGCAGGGGGAGAAGCAGGCTCCTGCAGGGAGCCCGATAAGGGACTCGATCTCAAGACCCCAGGATCACGACCTGAGCCAAAGACCAGGTGCCTCTGGTCTCTCTATTCTTGTCACAATGTCTTGGCTTGTCTATTCCTCACCTTTCATTTCTCTCTTTCTGACTCCATCTCCTTTCACGCCTCCTCTCCTCTCCCTGGCCCTGTCCTCTTGGCTCTCTGTCCATTCCTTCACCTGGAGGGGGCATGGAGCCTCTGGAACCAGTAGGACCCAATTCACATCCAGTCCTAGTGCTGCTGTTTATAGGCACAGGACGGTGAGCAGATTTCTCAGCTCCTCTGAGCCTCACTTGGAACACAAGAGTCAGCTGTGGCAAGCATGAACTTAGATGCTGCCCTTGGTGTTGTGCCAGATGAGAGGTGAGTGCTTGCACCTGTGGTTGTGGTAAGTGTTATTGTTTTCAAGCTGCAACTGGATCATGTCCCTTGTTTCTCCAAAGCATGGTGGCTGGCGGTGGTCTACAGAGTGCATCTGGTCCTAGAGTCCTCCCTGACTGGCCTCCTCCCTGCTCCCTACACATTCAGCCATGGGGCGCTACAGTTCCTGTCCTTGCCTAGCATGCTGTGTGCTCTCACATCTCTGAGGCTCTGTCACTTACCCCACCTGGAGTCCCCTTTCCTGCCTCAGGTACCTTCTATGGAAGACTCACCCGGCCCCTCAGGGGGAATGCCTGCTTCTTCCTCTCTGCTGTCCCGCAGCAAACAGCCTTGACCTGATTTTACTTTATTCTGCTTCGTGTCCCAGGCAATGTCTCTTCCTTTTGAGTTGTCAATGTTTAAGCCAGAGTCTAAATTTGATTCCTTGAGTGGATTTATTATGTGCTTTGCAGGTAACAGCGACTCAACACGTGGGTTCAGTGAATGGCATGTGCTTCAGAATTGTGACCTTTGTGGGAGTCCATGTACCACTTGGGCGTGCCCTGCTGGTTGTGCTGGAGCAGACGAGGAGGGATGGCATGCACAACCACAGGTGCCAGTGTTGTCCTCCAGGATGTTGCTAATCCATCACAGTGCTCCTTCCTCCTTGCTGAATGGGAATGTGGCCTCAAAATCCTTCTCGGGGAAGCTCCCCTTGGTCATAGCCCATCCTCCCAAGGTGACAGGTGATAAGCAGCTCTCCCTGACCTGTGCTATGGAAAAATCATGTCAGCTTCTTTTTTTTTTTTTTTAAGATTTTTTATTTATTCATTCATGATAGACACAGAGAGGGAGAGAGAGAGAGAGGCAGAGACACAGGCAGAGGGAGAAGCAGGCTCCATACAGGGAGCCCGACATGGGACTCAATCCCGGGTCTCCAGGATCACACCCCAGGCTGAAGGTGGCACCAAACTGCTGAGCCACCAGGGCTGCCCTCATGTCAGCTTCTTAACAATGATTGTTTTGTATCTTCATTATAAAAAGCATATTTAAATAAAAAAATAATTTATTTCCTTTAATAAATCTGAGTAGACAAGATGAAAGGTTTAAAAATTTTGTTGGGGGCACCTGTTCAGTGGTTGAACATCTGCCTTTGGCTCAAGTCGTGATCCTGGGGTCCTGGAATCAAGTCCTGCATCAGGCTCCCTGCAGGGAACCTGCTTCTCCCTCTGCCTGTGTCTCTGCCCCTCTCTCTGTGTCTCTCATGAATAAATAAATACAATTAAAAGCAAATTTTGTTGGGAGGTACGGGGTTGGTTAAAGTGTGTGTCTTGATCAAGCATGGTGCGTGCCACAGCCTTGGAAGGAAAAAGTGAGGGACATAGTGGTCAGCTTAACACTCTGATAGAAAAAGGAGCAGTCATGAGAAGATGTGGTGGGTAGAAACTTATCTCCACTTGAGGGAGCAGACAGGATAGCAGTGGTCAAGCTGGGGAAAGAAAGACAGACATTTCCGTGCAAACCAGAGCAGAAAGTTTGGGAGTTCCCAGGAAGAAACGGGAGTGTTATGAAGCAATTTCCATTGTCTCACTGACAAAAGCCAACAAGTAACAAAGGGCTTTTCATACTTCTTCGAAATCCCAGAGCACCAATTGGAGAAGTGGAGGAAGTTTCTGCAAACTGACACTGACAAGCTTCAAACATCTTAGGAAAGGCAGTTTGGTGAGGTGAACTCTTTGACCTAACCTGCATAGTGACAGGTGATAGGATGTTGTGGTCTCCACTTGACAGTGGGGGACTTAAGTCTGGGGGGTGGGGTTTAAGGTCACATAACTAGTAATTCGAGAAGCCAGAATTTGAACCCCATCTGGTTCTGAAGTCTGTCTTTTTCCTACACAGGTGCATAGGGCTGTATCTAAATATTTCATGTCCTCTTGCTTTCTGCTAGCAGTAAAGTCTGTTAGAGATTGGTAAATGAATGAAGCTTAGAGTTCGTTGAGATGGTGTTTGTGAAGGGTGAGTGGTCTGTGTCTAGCTTCATTTTTATGTGTGTGGATGTCCAGTTGTTCCAGCAACATATGTTGGAAAGACTTTGTTTCATTGTATTGCCTTTGCTCCTTTATCAAAGATCAGTTGACTATATTTATGGGCTTTCCGTTCTGTTCCATTGATCTTTTTGTCTCTTCTTTCGCTAAACCACACTGTCTTCATTACTGTAGCTTTATAGTAAGTCTTGACATTGAATAGTGTCTTTCCTTCAAATTTGTTCTCCTTCAGTCTCGTGTTGGCTATTGTGGGTCTTTTGCCTCTCTATATAAACTGTAGAATCAGTGTGTTTATATGCACAAAATAACTTGTTGGTATTTTGATTGGGATTGCACTGAATCAATAGATCAAATTGGGAAGAACTGACATGATGACAATATTGAGTCTTATCCGTGAGCATACAATATCTCATTATTTAGTCCTTTGATTTTGTTTTTCAGTGTTTTGTAATTTTCCTCATAGATCTTGTAGATATTTTGTTAGATTTATGCCTAATATTTCATTATTTGGGGTGCTGATGTAAATGGTTTTGTGTTTTTAATTTCAAATTCCACTTACTCATTGCTGGTATATGGGAAAGCAGTTGGTTTTTGTATATTAGCTTTGTGTTCTGAAAACTTGCTGTAATCAATGTTTGCAGCCCTATCTTTCCATTGTTTGGTCTCATTCTAGCTATTCTTGCTGTTTGAGATGCCCTGAGTGTGGCCTTGGACTTGTAGGGTTCTGTGCTTCTGCTTACAGGTTACCTTGCCTGTAGCGCCCTTGCCTATTGTCTCTGCCTGTTGAAACCTTACCCATTGATCTAGAACCCAAGCTGTCTGAAATCCTAGGGGATGTTTTCCCAACACCCCTCCACAGAATTGCCTCTTTCCTCTGGGTCCTGGTGACACGTTGGCTCCTATCTTGAGTCCAGTACCTTTAATGCACTGGCCTGTACTGGAGCAGCTTGTTTACTGCTCATTCTCTTCCTCTGCAGGCTGTGAACTCCCAATGGCAAGGATGGGGACTTATTCCTCAGCCACTGAGGGCCCAGGATAGACAGCACTATTCATGTGTTTAGGAACTCGGCCATGGGTAGTTGAATACAGTTGATCATGCTGAGCTTCCATGAAGCCAGGCCACTGGGAGTCAGCCGTAGGGACCTCCCTGTCTTGTTTGGGAAACCTTGGAGTGTCACAGAACAGAATTCATTACTGGCATTTCTTTGTGGTCTACATCGCCTGTCACTCAGTGGGGCAGGGAAATTAAATTCATGCAGCAAGGCTGGCCTTTAACTCACAAGGCCCTGTTGATTGTTGTCACCACTGGACAGCTTTCTGCGAGTATCCAGTCTCTGCTCAGGCCCTAGATGGGAGACAGCCTAGAGGAGACTGATGATGTTTTCTTTTAAAACCACAGATGTGTGGCTTCCGCTTTCTGACCCTTGGCACTTGCTGGCTTCAGGGTCTTAAGTGATGCCCTGAGGCTGGCTCTTCAGTGCCTGTCAGACCCCAGGATCTGTCCTTTGTCCTTGCTGAGCTGGATACAGTCTCTCTCCCGGGGCTCTGCCACCATTCTGTCCTGCTGTTTCCTCTTGACGAGGTATTATGCTTCTCTGATCAAAAGCTGCTAGTTTCCAGAAGGCTGATTCTGTTTTTTTTAGGAGTTGGTTTGGAGGACAATTTATTTTAGGCCTGTTAAATTTGATTGGACTTCACCTTCATTTTATGTATCCTTAGCAGCTTAAGATGTGTTTTGAAAAAAACAGTTCAATCTATTTTGTGACAACTGGTGTGACTAATTAATGCTCCTCAGTACACCGTGAAGCTTGCAAGGCACCAGACAAATGCCAAATCATAACACGTGTCCTGTTTGAAACTGTCTTAGCAAATTGAACATCTGTATTACAGTAATATACTGTATTAGTAAATGAAACATCTTTTATTGATTCACCTTGTTAAGCAGGAAAATAATCCTTATGGCTTTATAAACCTCCTGTAAGTTCTAGTAGGTGCCATTTTGAACATGAATTTAATTGAATAAATGAAGGCAGGTGTCAAGCATTTAATTGGCCCTTCTCTCTCAGCCAGCTCAATCAATTTTGGAACTATTGTTGATGATGTAATTCACCGATGATAGGAAAATGACATAGTGAATTAGATGCTATTGGTCTTTAGGGAGGAGGGGTTGGTTGGGCAGAGTTAATGCTTAATAACTGACTAATATCGTAACCTGGGCTTTCCAGAGTTTTCTTTCTTTCTTTTCTTTTCTTTCAAGATTTTATTTATTTATTCATGAGAGACACAGATAGAGAGAGGCAGATACACAGGAAGAAGGAGAAGCAGGCTCTATGCAGGGAGCCTGATGTGGGACTCAATCCCGGGACTCCAAGATCATGACCTGAGTCAAAGGCAGACGCTCAATCACTGAGCCACCCAGGTGCCCCTTCCCATAGTTTTCTACTAGAGTTCCTCAAAGAGCAGACAGAAATTGGGAAGAAAGTGGTAGTAAGCTTAACCTGATTGGCCCACAAAATTGGTGTCAAAATATTGAGCCTAATATTAATGTTCAAATGACTTTTGTTTTCTATTCCATGTTATTTTCCTATACATCTTCAGCTAAAAAGATTTGACTGGGAAGGTGCCTCTTTTTATTGTATGGTTTCTGGACCCGTCAGGCTCAGACGCCTGGCTGGAGAAGCTGGTATAAAAATGGCAATTTTATAAAAGATACCAGAGGAGAAACTGTAGTACATCCAGACAATGGAATATTATTCAGTGCTAAAAAGATTTTTGAGATCTCTAGCCATGAAAAGATAAGGGGGAAACTTAAAGGCATATTACCAAGTGAAAGGGGCCAATCTGGAAAGGGCTACATACTGTATGATTCCAATTAAGTGACTACTGGAAAAGGCAAAAGTAGAGAGAGACACACACAAAAGTATAGAAACAGTAAAAAAAAAAAAAAAAATCAGTAGTTGCCAAGGGTGGAATGGGGATGGGAGGAAGGTGTTAATAGATGGAGACCAGAGAATTTTTAGGGCAGTGAGAATACTCTGTATGATACCATAATAATAGATGCATGTCATTACACATTTGTGCAAACCCGTACAATGTATAACAAGAGTGAACCCTAGTGTAAATTATGGGCTCTGGTGACTATGATGTATCATTGTAGGTTTGTCACTTGTTCAAACATTCCCACTTGATGCAGATGTTGACAGTGGGGGACACTATACATATGTGTGGGCAATGGGAGGTCTCTGTACCTTCCTCTCAATTTTGCTGCGAACCTAAACTTGCTGTAAAAAATGATCTTAATTTAAAAAAACAAAACAAAACAGAAAACAACCAAAGTAACTTTGGTTAATCAAGGAAAGGAGGGTTGTCCAGCTGAGAGGCAAGAGACAGAGGCCATGATTAGATTTGTCTTTGGAGTGGCCACTCAGTAGGGATGGATCAGGAGGGGAGACTGAGGCAGGGGACCAGGTGAGCACTGTCACAGTCTTCTGTGGATGGTGGCCTGGACCCTGCTGGCATGTGGAGCTGGGGACCAGGGGATGGAGTCCATTATGAGGCAGCAGGTGGAATTAATTGATTTGGTGGCAGTGGTAGGGAGGAGGGAGAACTGACATTTGTCAGCTGTCACCAAGCACGTTTGACACACTGGGCCCTGTGGTGGGTGTTTCACACCCAGTCCTCATCAGAACTTGTCAGCCATCTCAGGTGGTAGGTTTGGACAACTCTGATGAGGAGTTGTAGAGGTCATCTCTATAATAGGACAGAATCCATAGGCCTTGGGGACTATCTAGAGTGGGGTAGGGCAAGAGTTGGGGGAGAAGAGATGTCTCTTCTTTCTCCTGCAGAATCAGCCCTGGAGCTTCCTTATTCAAAGGCATTCCTACCACCCCTGCATGATTTGCCCCATTTCCTAACAACTGACTCATTTCTGGCTTCTGCTAGAGAGCACTGCACTTGGGAGTCCAGTGGCTCTAGCTGGCTGCCTTCAAGCTACTTTACCTCTCAGAGTGTTGGTGTCCTCCTCAGAAAAACGCAGGTGACAGTTTCACTGTGAGAAGGGAAAAAAAAATCACGGAAAAGAAGTCAGTGCCAGGCCCAGGGCTGAGGGCGATAAGAAGATTCTGTGCTCGAGGGGCGAGCTGGGTGGTTCAGTCAGTTTAACATCTGCCTTCAGCTCATTTTATGATCTCAGGGTCCTGGGATGGAGTCCCGTATCAGGCTCCCAGATCAGCGGGGAGTCTGCTTCTCTCTCTCCCTCTGCCCCTCCCCCTGCTTATGCTTGTTCTCTCTCTCAAATAAAATCTTAAAAAAAAAAAAAAAAGAAAAAAGAAGGGACACCTGGGTGGCTCAGCGGCTGAGCATCTGCCTTCAGCCCAGGGCGTGATCCCCGAGTGCCGGGATCGAGTCCTACATCCGGCTCCCTGCATGGAGCTTCCTTCTCCCTCTGCCTGTATCTCTGCCTCTCTCGCTCTCTGTGTCTTTCATGAATAATAAATAAAATCTTAAGAAGAAGAAGAAGAAGAGGAAGAGGAAGAAAGAAGAAGAAGAGGAGGAGGAGGAGGAGGAGGAGGGGGAGGAGTACTACTACTACTACTACTTGGGTGGCTCAGCAGGTTAAGCATCTGCCTTCAGCTCAAGTCGTGATCCTGGGGTCCTGGGAACAAGCTCTGCATCGTTGGGCTCCCTGCTCCATGGAGGGTCTACTTCTCCCTCTCCCTCTTGATACCCCTGCTTGTGCTCTCTCTGTCAAATAAATAAATAAAATCTTTAAAAAAAAAAAAGATTCTGTGCTCAATGCCCTTTGATAATGTTGGATTGACTAAGTGGGGAGTTCTGAGTTGTGGCACATAATTGGATTTCTTGAGAAAACAATGTAATTTTTTTCCATCAAATTTGTCAGTGTTGGTGTGTAGCATTTTTTGCCCTATAGCATCAGGACACACACATCTTGTTTTGGAGGTGGCCATGGGCCACCTGTGAAGACTTCTGTGAAGACCCCTTCAGGTCAGAGTGGCCACTCTGTCCTGGTCTGTGCTGACAAAGAACTAAGCTCTAGCAATACCACCTGCTTCACCAACACAGACTTGTGTCGTTTGCACCTTCGCAGCGAGTGGTTGCATGCTTTTGAAATTGCCCCTCTGGTGGCCGGGTGGCTGCTGGCACATCATCATTTTCTCTTGGCTTTCTCTTCAGTGGTGGCTGTTTACATAAAGGAGTTCTGGTGGCCCACCGAAGATGTGCTAAGAACCTCTGATCCTGCAAGAGAAGGTCTGATGAAGGTGAGATGGTGAAAATTTATATAGATATTGCAAAACAGGTTTTAAAGTCACTAAGCTTATTAGCATTTACTAATTGAAAGTAGCCTGCTCGGGTGGATTAGTTTTCTAGTGTTGCTCTAACAGAGTTTCACAGACCACCGGGGGCAGGGGTTGGGGGGCTGAAACAACAGAAATGTATTGAGAAATACATGAGACTGTACTGTCTCACAGTCCCTGAGACTATAAGCGTGGAATCAGTGTTCTTTCTGAGGGTCATGAGGGACAATCTGTCCCCGGCCTCTGTTTTGGCTGCTGCTGGCCTCAGGCATTCCTTGACTTGTAGATAGCCTTTTTCCTGTGTCTTCACATCATCTTCCCTCGGTGTGGGTGTGTCTGTCTCTGTCCAGATCCCCCCTTTCTTTCTTTTTTAAAGATTTTATTTATTTATTCATGAGAGACACAGAGATATGCAGAGACACAGGCAGAGGGAGAAGCAAGCTCCCGGTGGGGAGCCTGATGCAGGGCTCGATCCCTGGGATCGTGTCCTGAGCCAAAGGCAAACACTCAACCACTGAACCACCCAGGTGGCTCCAGATTCCCCTTTCTATATGGACACCAATCATATTATTAGGGACCACCCTAATGACCTCATTTTCACTTGATCATCTGCAGAGACCCTTATTTCTAAATAAGTCACATTCACAGGTACTGGGTGTTAGGATTTCCAGCATCTTTCTGGGGGACCCAATTCAATCTAGAATGCCCTGCCAGGAAGGAAAATAGTAATAAATGGCCCTATGGAACAGACATCTGGCTATATGCAGATCTCTCTTACTCTCCTGAGGGTCCTCTCTTGTCTTAGTTTTATTTTATTTTATTTTTTAAAGACTTTATTTATTCATGAGAGACACACACAGAGAGGCAGAGACATAGGCAGAGGGAGAAGCAGGCTGCACATAGGGAGCCCGATGTGGGACTCAATCCCAGGACTCTAGGATTACGCCCTGAGCCAAAGGCAGACGCTTAATCCCTGAGCCACCCAGGCATCCCTCTTGTCTTAGTTTTAAAATTTAAATCCCCAGCATCTCTCTAGCGGGTAGGAAGATTCTGCTTATTATGTTCAAGTAATGTTTATTGGTACTTACTCTGAGTCAGACACTATGTTAGGTACTCGGCTATGTCCTCAGACTCCTTACAGGGATTGTCTGCTTTTAGAATCCTCAAGGTATTTCTTTTGCAGATGAAGAAATTGAGGCTGAGCCACACAGTTAGTGAGTGACTTAACTGGACACAAATTCCAGTTTCTTTGACATCAGGCCTGGAGGTTTTTGATGTGCTGTGGCTTCATAGAACAGTTCTAAAGCCAAAACCTAGGAGGATGGCAGGGGTGAGGGCAAGTGCCACAGCAGCTCCTCAGAGTCCCTATGGTGTCTTCTCCTTTGCCGTTTGGCTAGGGCAGAGGCTGAGGAGAAAGGTAATAACTTGTGAAGAATTTAGACTATTTACATCATGTCTGCCCATTTTAATTTGATTGGCATATTTATCTTAATTCTATAGAATTGGAGTTCTTCTTGGCAATCTTAAAATGATGGCTCTGTCCACAGTTGTCTGGAATTCCACTTGATCTTCCTCACTGGGACCTGTAAATACTGAATGAAATATCAATATTCTTTTGGGTTTGGTTTAGAGAATGAATTGATAACTTGTGTTTTTTCCCCTGTATCAAACAATTAAAAAAAAACAAATTCTGTTCTGTTTTTTTCCTTCACACAAGTTCATCGAAATCTAATACACATGCTGTCAATTTCATCCTTTCAAAGTATACAATTTGGTGATTTTCAGAATTTGCAGAGTTGTGCATCAGTCACCACTATTGAATTCTAGAGTGTTTTCAGCATCCCCCAAAAGAAACCTCTTACCTATCAGCAGTCACCTCTCATTTCTCTTTCCCCAGACCCTCACAAGGAATCTACTTTCTGTCTCTGTGAATTTGTCTATCCTGGACATTTCTCATTCCCAGAATCAGATAATATGTAGTCTTTTGTGTCCGCCTTCTCTCGCTGAGCATGTCTTTAAGGATCATCCACATTGTAGTGTGTCAGAATTCCATTGCTTTTTAGGATTGGATAGTATCCCACTGCATGGTTAGAGCATGTGTGTTTATCCGTGTATCTGTTAGTGGAATAATGTCACCATGAACACCTGTGTTTTTTTTTTTTTTTGTTGTTGTTGTTGTTTTAAAGATATTTATTTATTTATTCATGAGAGACACAGAGAGAGAGGCAGAGACATAGGCAGAAGGAGAAGCAGGCTCCATGCAGGGAGCCCGATGCGGGACTTGATCCCGGGACTCCAGGATCACACCCTGAGCCAAAGGCAGATGCTCAACTGCTGAGCCACCCAGGCGTCTTTCACCATGAACATCTGTGTACAAGTTTTTGTGAGTAAACGTATTTTCAATTCTGTTGGGTACATACCCAGGAGTAGAATTACAAGTCATAATGGTAATTCACTATATAACTTGTTGAGGAACGGCCAAACTGTTTTCCACAGCAGGCATACCATTTAACACCCCACTAGTAACATCTGAGGGCTTCCATCTCTCCATGTCCTCTCTGATACTTATTATTGTCTTTTTTTTTTTTTAAGAATAAAATAAGATTTAATTTTAAACAAATTCTAGGTCACAGGTGAAATCTACTGGTAAAGGATAGTTCATTAAGGTATTTAGGATATTCCAAATACTTGTTTTTTAGGTATAATAGCAGGTTCTGAAGGGGAGGCCTCCATGGTTATCTGGTTGTTACCTGGTTTGCTGAAATCCCCTAAAGCAAGAAAGGATGGAGAACTGGAGGTACTAGAATATCTCCCCAACCAACTGCCCTCCAAAAGGGGATCAATCTACAAATGAGCTAGTTATTGACAATGACATACTGTTCTTAAAGTATGTTAAAAACAAGTCTGACTAGTGATTATGAGAATGGAGATGTTTAAACATTTGATATATTACAAAGATAAGACTTTATTGCTCAGCAATTACAAGTATTCAAACATTTATTTTTCTACATAACTTACTGTGAGATGATCAATGTTAAATAAAATACTAATTTTCATCATCTGTTTCAACTTATGTCTTGTTGACCAATTCTTCGTTTTTCCTTCCAATTGCATGCCTTTGAGGCAATGAAGAATTTTAACCACAATAGTTGTGGACGAGAATATTCATCTGCAGCTACCTGTATGCTCATTACATGCAGATGTGCTCCTAGTGGTTTTATCAGAGCCATCCTCTGAGCGGTTTCTGGAAAACATCAGGACAGTCTTCATTCATCTTCACTTCATAGACTCTGTTGCACCTCGAAGAGCCCGGCGACTGGCCCACAGACACTACCACCTGGCCTGCTTGGCCGAGGTGCTTCAATCCATCGCTGGCCTCATGGAAAAGCTGTCTTTTTTTTTTTTTTTTTTTAATGCTATCCATCCTACTGGGGGGAGAAGTGCTATCTCTTGTAGTCCTGAGCTGCATTTCTCTGATGGCTAAGGGGGTTAAGCATTTTTTCATGTACTTATTGGCCATTTGTATGTCCCTTTTGGGAAAATACCTGTTAAAATCCTTGGCCTTCTTTTTGATTGGGTTATTTGACTTCTTAACTGCTGAGCTGTAAAAATTTTTCATATATTCTGGATGCCAGTCCTTATTGTGTACATTGCATATCTGATTTGCAAATACTGTTTTCCCATCTGGGGGTTTTCATACCTGTTCCCTGTCCCCAGCTTAATGAGATATATCTGACATAAATATTGTGTAAATTTATGGTATACATTGGTCTGATACACTTACATGTTGCAAAATGATTGCCGCGTTGGTGTCGGCTAACACCTGCATCCCATTACATAATTGTGATTTTTTTTTTGTAATGAGAACATTTAAGATCTACTCTCTTAGTAACTTTAATATAATACAGTACTATTAGCTATAATTACCCTGCTGTATATTAGATTCCCAGAACTTATTAATCTTAAAATTGGAAGTTTATACTTTTTGACCAATATCTTCTCTCTTCTACCTCCAGTCTCTGGTAATCACCATTCTGTTCTCTGTTCCTATGAGTTGGGCTTTTCTAAGATTCCACACGTGAGATCATGCAGTATTTGTCTTTGACTTATTTCACTTAGCATAATGCCCTCTAGTTGCATCCATATTGTTATAAACAGCAGGATGCAGGATGTTTTCAGGTCGTGTTTTAATTGACTCAATAGGTACTGTTTTGAAAAGGGTCTCCCCTCACCAGCAAATTTAACAGTGGCTTGAGAATCAGCCAATGGGTGTGGGCGACCTGGTGTACCCATTTGTGTTGATGTTTTGACCCCTTCTCACAGGTGGGCCAGAGGTATTTTAGTGGTTGGGTGAATGCCATGAGGAATCTGACTTGCTCTTTGAATAATTTATTTTTCAGAACAAGAGAGGTCACTTCTGTGTGTCAATTTTTCTGTGTTTAGATGAGGAAGACCCCAAATTTTCTGAAAATGTGGTCAATGTTGTGAACAGAAACTTGAATGTTACTTGCAGTTAATGAACCGTGTTTTAAAGATTGATCTGCCCCAACTGTCTATGGAGATAATTTCCTTCTCCATTGGTAGAATTTTGGGTCTTAGCTTTTTTTTCTTTTAATTACATTTTGTTTCTTAGCCAGCTATGTTTCATAAATTACAAAAAAAAAAAAAAAAAAAGCTTAATGTTCTTTCTGTTAATGTAATTAGTGGTCCTAATTGAGGGATTAGAACTGGATCTGTATTTTGTGTTTCCAGAAACGTTTCTAAGTCAGAATCACATGTCACACATCCCCCCTCCCCAATGAAATTGGACAAATTAAGTGCGTTTTCTTTTCTCCTTTTTCTCCTGCCAGTTTTTGATTGGATATTTCCCTTCTGCCAGATGCAATCTGCTTTTCTCTTCTGGCTTTCCTCTGAACTTTTTTGGTTTTATAAGTTGAAAAAAATAACCTCCCACATCACCCCACTCAGGTTTTGTGACCAGCTAATTATTCCTCAAGTCTGAACTTGATTTGGCTGCTACTGTCTAAGATACAAAATTGGGGCAGCTTCTTCAAGTTGAGCTTGGTGTGGTTTTCACAAAGCTTTTTCTTATTTAAGATTTGGCTCCAGATGAAGGTGAACTTTTACATTCTGGACCAATTAATAAATTTATTGGCACCGAAACACTTTGTGCCATTTGTGAGGGGGCAGCAAGCTGCCTTACTTTTAATATCAGAGCATTTGAAAACAAGTGGGATTTTTGTTTTTTTATTACCCACTCTTCCCCAAAAACAAGTGTTTTAAGGACGACTCAGGCAATCTTCTCCCTTGACCGGTGGACAAAATTGAGGCTCAGAGGGTTGGGTATTGCTAAGGATCTCCCAGCAAATCCAGGCTGAGAAGCCACAGACACAAATGATGATGATGATGATAAAAATCTAAGGATTAAGTATTCGATATAAAACTAAGTGTATTTATAATAAACTTCCCTTTTCCAAAGCCTTAGTCGTAATGGATGAAGATGCAGAAGGGAACCATGGGCTCGGCTGTAGCAGGTGCACCAGCCTGGGACTCAGAAGGCCTGGCCTATTTTGAGCCTGCCTGCCTCTGACAGAGCCCTCATCCAGCTGTCATAAGTCCTCTTTGGAATGAGGCAGGGAAATCAATAAATGTAATCACTTAACCCTCCTTGAATTTCAATTTCCTTACCTATAAATCAAAACCTCCCCGGGGAGGGGCGGAGAATCGTATGCTAGCTTGTGGGTGGAAGTCGCAGTCCATTTAATGGCATTGCTGACCTCGTGGTGATGCATAAGATGGGGTGACGAACACCCACACACTTAGGCTGTCACATAGCAGTCTTATCAGAGTAAAATCTAATAAAACAATACGGTCACTAGATCAATACTTGATTGGGTTCATCCCAAATACTACATTTAGTGCTTGCCTGTGGTTGTCCAGAGACTGCATTTAGGAGGACTCTGTGACCACATCCACGCTCAGCACATAGTGTGGGATTGATTAGTTATGTCTGCTGGGGGTGCAGGATTAGCAGGCCTTTGTTTATGCCACACATTTGCCACCTGTGGACTATACAGATGCAGAAAATTTTAAGAGACAGGAGCATGAGATCATTTTGACTTGTTAAGGCTAAAACTCTTTGTAGGCCTGACCTTGACCACACCCAGTTTCCTCACGTGTCATGACATTGTGGTGGGCAAGAAGTTGTTTTGTTTTATAGTCTTAGAACAAGATGGAGCTTGACTCTCAGTAATTCTCTGGAATTGAGACTGTAGCATGTGCTCCAAATCTATCACATCACAAGCCATTGCAAATCATTTGTTTTTGGTATAGTCATTGATCCCCCCAATTCTTTACCCTCCTTCTGAGGGCCAGAATTCTGGGGCTGGTATTAAAAATGACATATTGGGTTTATTTCTAGACCATTCAGGGGATCTGCTGAAATGGCTTGCCTCCAGTTACCCCCTGGAGGTAACTTCCTGTTTTGTGGACCTGCAATGGAATGACATCTGTGGCCCCTCTGGCCCTGCCCCTCACTCCTGGAGGCTAATGGGTGTGAAAAGCCAAGGTTGTGAAAACCTCTGTGAGAAACTTAATGATTCACATTTTGGCTCTTTAACACAGAAGAAATTGTGTGATGGTGGCACACACACCTGGCCCCAACATGTGGGTTGATTCCAAGGTCAAAATTTATCGCATGTGATTTTCCTCTCTCACTTCTTTTCTTTCTTTTCTTTTCTTTTCTTTTCTTTTCTTTTCTTTTCTTTCTTTTCTTTTCTTTTTTTTCTTTTTGTTTCTTTTCTTTTCTTTTCTTTCTTTTCTCTTCTCTTCTCTTCTCTTCTCTTTTCTTTCTTTTTTTCCTTTCCTTTCCTTTCTTTTTTTTTCTTTTCTTTCTTTTCTTCTTCCCTTCAAAGGTTCAGTCATTTGGGGAAAGGATTGTGCTTTTCATTCTGAACGTCGTTATTTTTGGAAGATTGGAGAGAAATTTGGATGACGGTGACATGTTTTTTTTACCTCACTCTGTGAAGGAGCAAGCAAAAATTCTGTGGCAGGATGGAGCAGCCGTTGGATTTTACACAACCAAAAGGAAAGGTAAGGGGCACAGGGCCCTGGGTGGGTGGGTGGCTGGTGGGGGGGCTGACTCTCTAGATGTCTACCTGCCTCCGAGGACTCCCTCAGCACAAATGTTCCTTGGAGAGAACCTTCTGGCACAGGAAGTATCACTAATTCAGTTGCCCTGTAAATAAGCCCGAGTAAACCCAATTTATGGATTTCATTTTCTCATTTCTCATTTTACTGGCAAATAGAATGAAAAGTGTGTCCTTTGGATTCCTAGCCAGTGCCATGTCCCTCATAACATGCTTATTGCTGCTAATGGTGTAAAATGACTCTGTAAAGCACAACACTCTTCATTGCTTTTCCTTAATGTTACCAATTAGCTGTCAGGAAAAATACTTTTGCTAATAGCTGACATGTGGTGCAAAAGCACACTGGATGCCAAAGTTTATAGACGTTACCTCAGAACAGGGGGAGCTCAGCCATCATAATAAGGTCGGGGTAAAATACTGGGACCTATTTTTAGGAGCTGTGATGAGAAGTGAGTGTGATACTGGGACCATTTAGCTTTGGGGATTGGTCTCTTTCTTTAAAGTCACTTTCTTTAATACCTTCTTGAGTTTTTAAAGGCTGTCAACATCTCTACTCCCAGTAGAGATGTCGTCCCTACCCTGTCCTTTTAGTTCTTATTAAGTCCTAAATTTTAGGGATGTCTGGGTGGCTCAGTGGGTGAGCATCTGCCTTTGGCTCAGGTCGTGATCCTGGGGTCCTGGGATTGAGTCCCACATTAAGCTCCCCGCAGGAAGCCTGCTTCTCCCTCTGCCTGTCTCTGCCTCTCTCTGTGTGTCTCTCTTGAATAAATAAATGAATTCTAAAAAAAAAAAGTTCTAAATTTTAGCAAGAATAAAGTTTCCCAGTGAACCACCAGGGACGTGCTGTTCTCTGGGGTTAGGTGTTTTTCCCAGGGGGATCGAAAGGCTGATTGTGGTGTCGAACTTTGTTTACACTTCGTGTTTGCTCCACCTGTTCAGGATGGAGTAAATCCATTTTTCTCCCTTGCAGTGTGAAACAACTAGTCTCCCATGCAAACAACTCCATTAGTGACATGTTAAGGTCCGTCCAGACATGTAAGTGGAAAGGTTGGTTGTGGCTGCTTTGTTCTTCCCAAGGCTGACCCAGACCTCAGAGTGGACGGAGGACCCTAAGATGTTGAGATGAGGCAGGTCAGCCTCAGTATTTAGGTTTCTGTGTCCTCTTCATTTTTGAATTCCATGAACTTGGTGGAAAGTTCTTTGAAGCTGCTTATGGGGTCCCATCATTACATCTATGAACTGATTTTTTTTTTTAACTGATTTTTTTAAGTGGCTGTTGACTTTTATTTACTCAACAGTTTATGTTGTTTAAGAAGTACCAAACCAGGGCAGCCCGGGTGGCGCAGCAGTTTGGCGCCACCTTCAGCCCAGGGTCTGATCCTGGAGACCCGGGATCTAGTCCCACGTCAGGCTCCCTGCGGGGAGCCTGCTTCTCCCTCTGCCTGTGTCTCTGCCTCTCTCTGTCTCGGTCTCTGTGTCTCTCATGAATAAATAAATAACATCTTAAAAAAAAAAGAAGTACCAAACCAGTATAAGATTAAATAAAGAAAATAAAATATATGCTTCAATATATATACATTGCCAATTAAAACTTTTTTTTGCCTTTTGTTAGATTAACTTATTTTTGGAGAGATAGAATAAAAATATTTCTGTTAGAATAAATACATACATGTTGCCACTAGCAATATATAAGAGTTCCAGCCACTCCACATCCTTGCCAATACTCGGTATTGTCAGTCTTTTTAATTTTATCTATTCTACTAGGTGGGAAGTAGCATTTAAGTTTGGTTTTAATTTGCATTTCCCTAATCGTAAACGATACTGATTATGTCTTCATGTGCTTTGTTGATGGTCACGTATCTTCTTTAAATGTCTGTTAAATATTTTAGCCCATATTTTATTGGGTTGTTTGCTTGTTGCAGTTTCTTTATATGTTATAGATGTCAGTTCTTTATCAGATATGTATTTGGAAAACATTTTCATTTTGGTACAATAGTATTTTTCAGGGAGCAGACATTTGAAATTTTGATGAAGTCTATTTTATCAGTTTACCAATTTTTATTATTATTCAAGTGAAAATATCTGCTAATTTGTGATCTTTATGAGTTCTTTAAAGTGAGTTTTAAATTTCCAGATATTCCAGATGTTTTATTTATTTATTTATTTTTGATTTCTAACTTAATTCTGTTGCAGTAAGAGAATGTAGTCTATTACATTTTAATATTTTAAGAACTATTGAGAATTGTTTAATGATCCAGTATATTGTTTGTATTGGTCGATGTTCCCTGTGGACTTAAAGGAATGTGTATGTTTCGTAGGTATTGGGTTTCATGTTCTGGAAATATTAGTTGGATGAAGGTAGTTAATAATGTTATTCAGATTTTCTACATTCTTACTGATATTTTTGTCTAGTTCTATCAATTTCTGGGGGTTTATTAAAGTCTTTATGATTGTAGATTCATCTCTCTCTCATTTTAGTTCTGTTAGTTTTTACTTTATGTGTTTTGAGGCTTTGTTATCAGTGACATCTATATTTATAATGGTTTTACCTACCTGATATATTGGCCATTTTATCGTTATGAAGTCCCAAATTATCTTCAGTAATATTTCTTGTTATGAAGTCTTTTTTATTTGATATTAATAGACACTTCATCTTTCTTATGCCTATTTTGCATGGAATATATTCTTTGTAGCTTTTTATTTTTAGTCTGTTTATGTCTTTATTATTTGAAGCATATATTTTGTTGACAGCATACAATTGGATCTTGGATTTTAAACCTTGTCTTTTGAATGGAGTGTTAGTCCATTTACGTTTAATTTTTGATGTGTTTATACTGAAGTCTCCCCCCCCCTTTTTTTAAGATTTTATTTATTTATTCATGAGAGACACAGAGAGAAGGCAGAGACACAGGCAGAAGGAGAAGCAGGCTCCTCACAGGGAGCCCAAAGTGGAACTCAATCCCGAAACTCCAGGATCATGCTCTGAGCTGAAGGCAGATGCTCAACTGCTGAGCCACCCAGGAATCCCGAGGTCTTCCCTTTTGCAGTTTGTTTTGTGTCTTCTGTTTTTTTGTTCCTCTGTTCCTCATTTATGTCTTCTTTTATTTTAATCAGATATTTTTTAGTATTTCACTTTAATTTCTCTATTGGCTTTCTAGTTCTATATTTTTGCATTTTTAAATTGTTAGTTATTGCTCCAGGAATCACATATGCATCTTAAACTTTTTCCAATTTACTTATAATTACTATAGAATTACTTCAGATAAAATATAGAAGTCTTGCAACAGTGTATTTGTATTTACCCCTCATTTTATTTACATAGTGCTCTTATTATATATTAGATCCATTTATGCTATAGATCTATTAATATTGATTTATAATTTTTAATTTAATAGTCACCTTTTAGAGGTATTAAAATAAAAAATATCGTTAAAATCTTGACTCAAATACTCACCTTTTGAATAAATTTTAATTTTTTAATTTAATCCCACTTGCCACCCAGTGTTGTTTTTCTTTCAGGCTAAAGTACTTCCCTTAGAATTTGATGTAGTGCAGTTTTGGTGGCAACAAATATCTCAGTTTTTATTTACTGAAAATATATTTTATTTCACAGTCATATTTGAAGGATAGCTTAACTGGATATAGAATTATTACTGATAGTTCCCCCCATACCCCCAGTGCTTTGAATATGTTTTTCCAGTCTTCTTGCTTTCATGATTTCTGCTGAGAAGTCAACCAGTTATTTATTGTTATTCCCTCATACATAACCCATAGGTTTCTTTGATTGCTTTAAAAAATTTCCCTTGAACTTTAGTTTTTCTTTGTAATTTGAGTGTAGTGTGTCTAGGAATGATTTTATTTTTGTTTATCTTTCTTGGGGTTTGGTAAGCTTCTTGAATCTTCAATGTTTTCTACCATATTTTGGTACTTTTTGGCCATTATTTCTTCAATTTTTAAAAAATCCTGCTTTCAGAACGCCTAGGTGACTCAGTGGTTGAGCATCTGCCTTCAGCTTGCGGCATGATCCTGGGGCTCGGGGATAGAGTTCCACATTGGGCTTTCTGCGAGGAACCTGCTTCTCTCTCTGCCTATGTCTCTGCCTCTCTCTCTCTCTCTGTGTCTTTCATGAATAAATAAATAAAATTAAAAAAATATTCCTGCTTTCATTGTTCTTTTCCTGGGATTCCAGTTAGTTGTATGTATGTTGGAGTGCTTCATAATGTCTTAAGTTTTGTCTCGGTGGTTTTGTTCATTTTTCTTCAAACATTTTTCTTTCTTTCTTGGGTAATTTCTACTGGTAGAAATCAGTTCATCTGCCATCTCCAATCTGTTGTTGAGACCACTGAAAATTTTAGTAAATGTACTTTTTAGCTCTGGAATTTATATTATTTTGTGTAGTTGCTATTTCTCTGTTGAGATTTTCTATATATTTCCCTCTAATTTTTTGAATTATTTTAATGCTTTGAATGTATTTGTAAAGCCATTTTAAGGCCTTTACAAAATCCAACATCTCAGTCTACTTAAAATCAGTTATATTGGCTACCTATTTTTTTCCCCTGAGTATGGGTCACACTTTCCTGTTTGTTTGTTTGTTTTTGTGTGTGTGTATGTGTTGAGCAGAGATAGTGTAACAACTCTAGTTGTTGTGTGTGTATGTTTTCTGAGGATTTTTAGATTTTTGATCTAGTAGCTGTTCAACTTGCCTGGATTCAAATGGCGATTGTCTCCTTTGTGATATGTAGCTACTTGACATCTGTGTGACTTCCCACGACTCCTTTTTAGCTTGGCCCTAGAAAGGTCCTCCCTGTGCCTGCAGATTTGGTCAGACAAAGATTTGGGTGTGGATTTCCTGAGGGTTTTTGTTTATTGTTGTTGTTTTTTGTTTTTATTTTGGTTTTTCTCCTGCTGGTTTGGGGTTTTGTACTTTCACTATTCAAGCCCATTTGGCTTCAGCTCTCTATCACTTGAGCTGTCTCAGCTGGGGAATGTCTGTATTTAATGAAATTATCAAAGTCTCAGATCTGATCCTGTGTGGTGCCATTTTTCAAAAGTGGATATCTCTGTGGTCTTGACTTTTTTTCTCATTGGGTTCCCTGTGGGCTCCTTCACTCATGTAGGCTAGCTGTAAGCCAGGGATGGCAATTGCTCTGAATTTGAGTCTGGTTCATTCCGTGATTGTCATACTGCCAGAACTTCCCCTTTAAATTTCCAGCTGCTTTCCTAATCCTAAATCTGATCTCTGACACCTTTACCTGGTAATGCTTCAGCTTTTCTCACCAGTGTTTTCTGTAGCTTTGGGGGTTGAGTTATACCCCATAGCCAGTAAGCTGCAAACCCACAGGTTTTACCTATTCAGTTGCAATTTTCCCTTCCTCCCCTCCCCTCCCCTCCCCTCCCCTCCCCTCCCCTCTCCTCTCCTCTCCTCTCCTTTCCTTTCCTTTCTCTCTTTTCCTTTTCCTTTTCCTTTTCCTTTCTTTCTACACCACAGGGCTTCAACTCATGACCATAAAATCAAGACCTGAGCTGAGATCAAGAGTTGGATGCTCGGGATGCCTGAGTGGCTCAGTGGTTGAGCATCTGCCTCTGGTTCAGGGCATGGCCCCAGAGTCCCAGGATGGAGTCCCGCATCAGGCTCCCCTTGAGGAGCCTCCTTCTCCCTCTGCTTATGTTTCTGCCTCTCTCTGCATCTCTCATGAATAAATAAATAAAATCTTTAAAAAAAAGTTGGATGCTCAAACAACTGAACCACCCAGGCACCCTTCCAGTTGCAATTTTCTGAAATTAAATTTTCCTCTACTCAGTGGTGTCTTTATATGATTTCTTATATTTTTTTATTTCTTTTTAAAAAAGATTTTATTTATTTACTCATGAGAGACACACAGAGAGAGGCAGAGACGTAGGTGGAGGGAGAAGTGGGCTTTCTGTGAGGAGCCTGATGCAGGACTCGATCCCAGGATCCTGGGATCATGACTGAGGCAGATGTTCAATCACTGAGCCACCCAGGTGCCTTTACATTTATTTCTTAAATAGTTACCATATGTGGGGATTTGTGTGACCATTTCCTTCCACCACCATTATCTGATGGGGATCTTGTTCAGGTATGGACCATAGAATTTTATTCCTTTCCTTCCCATCTTTTTCTATAATCAGAGAGAGAGATTTATTTTAATGAATTAAGAAATGGAAAAAAAAAGAATTAAGAAATGGTTGTAGAGCAGTGTACAAATAGTTTAAACAAAACAATTTTAGTTAGATATATTTTATTTGTATATTTTTGCTATATTTTATTATAGATATATTTTATTATATTTTACTATTTGCACAATGGTTTATGAAAAATCACTGGTGAATATGTTGGTTTAACGGACTACAGGAGGAGTTTGTAATTCAGAACAGTTAATATTTCTTCAGTCTCAGCTCTTCAGTGCTTGTCACAGCATTATGCAGTGTTTTTGTGTTGATGCTGAGGATATGGGCATAGCACGTGGCATACTTCTCAACTTTGTATCATTACAATTTTTCCTCATGAGTTTAGATTCTTTTGGTCCAGAATATCTGTTAATTTAGCTTAAGCTGGGCTACAGTGTATAATTTCATTCTAAGAGGAAAATAAAATGTGCAGATTCATCAGGGACCAGGATTAACCTATTTAAGAGTACGTAGTTTCTAAGAGCAATTTTGGCACATATTTTTAAGTATTTAAAATATTTTTCAGACAGTAAAATTGGCCCTTTTTTTGGCCATACAGTTCTATGAATTTTGACCTATGTATAGATTCATGTAAGTACAACCATAATTAAAATGCAGAATAAAAGCCACCATCCCTAAAACCTCCTTTGTGTTATCCCTAGGTATCTCCTACCCCATGGCTGCCACCTGAAACCCCTGGCAACCACTTTTTGTTTTCCATCACTATCGTTTTGTCCTGTAATGGAATCATATAGTTTGTAAGCTTTTGAGACTGACTCTTCCTTTTTTTTTTTTTTTTTAAAGATTTTATTTATTTTAGAGAGAGAGAAAGAGAGCATGAGCAGAGGGGAGGGGCAAAGAGAGAGGGGAAAATCTCAAGCAGACTCCATGCTGAGTAGAGAGCCCAACAGGGGGCTTGATCCCAGGATCCTGAGATCATGACCTGAGCTGAAATCAAGAGTCAGCTGTTCAAACGACTGAGCCACCCAGGCATCCTTAGAGACTGACTCTTTTCAATCAGCATAATGCCTTTATTCATCCAAGTCAATGTGTAGATCAGTAGTTTGTGCCTCTTTATTGCTGAGGAGCACATTTAGTTTGAAACAAGTGGGTGCCTTTGTATAGATTGAATGAGGTCTTTTCAGGTAGACTCTCTCTTTGGGAACATTTTCTTAATAGGCTGGTCTGAATTTCTCCCTTCATTTGACTGTTCAGTAATTGTCTTTCTTATGAAATATTGACACTTCAGCCATTTCACTATTTTATGTTGAAGTTCTCCCTAGATAATCAAAACTAATGAGTTTTACTTTAACTTTTGTTGTCAAATCACTAGTCCACAAAGCTGTCAGCATTCAAAGGCAGAACATACTGGACTGGTAAGTGGAGAGTTGGCCAATTTAAGGCAGAGCTGAGAAGTATTTTACTTTTGTATAAAAATCTAAAAAGAACAGCTTTGTATTTCAGATTCCTGAAAGCTCCAGCACTAATGCAAATCATAACAATGGGAGTGGCACTTAAAAGTATTAAATTAGGTGATTTGCAATCCAGACAGGCATGTGACCTGTGAGATGGCAGTGAAGCTTCAAAGTGGCCTCAGTTGCCCTGCTCATCAGGGGGTGTAGAGGGTGTGAGGGGGGCTACTGCTCTTCCCTCCCCCAGATATCCAGTGCCACAGGCACCTCCTGCAGTATGGTCCTATCAGGCAGGACCCCCTCAAGCCATCTTCTGGACTTCAACAGAAACATTAGCAGAAATGGAATGAGTTGGGGAGTTCATTCTGATTGCTGCCAGATGAGAAAGGGATTATTATTTGCGAGGAATGGAAGTCCTCTTGAAGACAGGGTATTGGAAGGTGCAGGGGGAAGTGCCTGGGATGTAGCCTGGCTTCTTTTCTTTCTTTCTTTCTTTCTTTCTTTCTTTCTTTCTTTCTTTCTTTCTTTCTTTCTTTCTTCCTTTCCTTTCCTTTCCTTTCCTTTCCTTTCCTTTCCTTTCCTTTCCTTTCCTTTCCTTTCCTTTCCTTTCCTTTCCTTTCCTTTTTTTCTTTTCTTTTCTTTTTTTTCTTTCTTCCTGGGCTCCATCCCAGGACTCCAGGATTGTGACTTGAGCTAAAGGCAGACCCTTAACCAACTGAGCAGCCTGGATTCTTATGCTGGGATGTGCACAAGCAGCTCCTACATTCTCATCCTTGCAGACCTGCTACCTTTACTCACTTATATCTCTTGCTTCTTCATGACCTTGACTTTAGTTTGCCACAATGCCCATCTGGCCTCTCCCTGTACTTGCTTTAAAGAACCAAGATATACTGTGGTCCTCATTTCACTTCATTTCAAGTCTCTCCAAAGAATCAGATTGGTCCAGCTGGCCTGTGGATTGGTTTCTTGTGGATCATGGGTCCACCTTTAGCTCAGCTGATTGTAGATGGTGGGCTAGCGTTCATGGTCCAGATATGGCCACCTAGCATTCGTTCTTTAACCGACGCTGTGGTAGGGGCAATTTTAAAGGACTGTAGGCTGGATAGACATCCCATAATAATCCATGGAAGAATCCTGTTTGTAAAGTCTCAGTCTGGCCTGGAATACTTCTGGTCAGGACCACCAGGCAGCCCTTCATTGCTGCACAGTGGAGGATGTGTAGTAGGAAAAAAATGTCTAAAAAGGCTCCTTAGGTTGGTGATAATGAGAAAACATTTGGGCAATACCACTTGAGAGTGTATACTTAGAAGAGGAACTGCTAGCTGTAGCGGAAGCACACTTCCCCAGGGGATGCACAGCTGTCTCCCAAAATGGTTGTACACATGTACATGGTCACCTGCAAAAGGTGAGCATTTTTCTTGCTCCACATCTTTATCAATATTGGTCTCATCCTGATTTTTTGCAGTTGCTGATCATGTGGTTATGAAATAATATCTTATTTTAATGCCTATTTTCTAATTGTTGCTTGTAGATAGAAATGCCATTCATCTCTTCTGTGTTGATCTTACATCCATTAACCTTGCTAAACTTTCCTTAGTTCTATAATTTGTTGATAGTTTTCTTTTGCTTTTATAATTTTTCTATATTCTGTGCCATATGGACTGGATTATGTGCAGAATATAGCACAATGTTGAGCTGGAGCAGTTCTTTCTCCTATAATCTACAAAGAAGGTGAATTACTGATACAGATTTTCTCACATTAACAACTCGAGATAAAGTCAACTTGGCCAAAGTTATTTCTTTGAACAGATAAGCTCCCTCCATACCCACTCATATTGTCCACAGCTGATTTTGTACAACTGTAGAAATGAGTGGTTGCCCCTAAAGCCTAAAGTATTTTCTGGCCGGAATTTACCGAAAAAGTTTGCCAGTGCCTATTCCAATGAATACAACTTAAATGTCTCATACTTTTTAAAAAAAATGATTCTATGCAGATGGGTGTTAGCAATACTTCTTAGTGGGAGCAAGACAGGAACATCCAGATCATTTACTAGTATTGTGAATAGATGTTCAACTGCCCCAGATTCCAAGGGAGTCTGGTTCTGACCTTGTGCATTGGGTTCATCACACACATGTAGTATGATTGTAGCAAAAGGCTAGCAAAAGTTAATGCTTCTAGCTGTTTCTGTTTTGGGTTTCCATGGGTTGGGAGTATCCCAAATATGTTTATTATTCTGAACTTAATCTCTTGGACTGCCCACTGAGACCTGAATTTGGATTTTTAGAGCAGTTATTCTCAAAATGCTTCACAGAGCCAAGTATCCGTGGCAGCCACGGTCAACATATTGTCTTTGGTATTAGCAGGACAAACCTGGAGAGGTGCTTCATAGGCCCCACAAATGCTACTTTGTGAAAGGAAATGCACTGGGAGCAGGACTGCTTTTGGCCAGGCACTTGGTTCTTTTGTGCCTTGGGACCTTGTAACTTTCCTGGTGCTCAGGTCTTAGTTCTCAAAAACAGCCGGTGGTGGGAATACACTATGACTTTTGTCTTGCCACCTGCCTGTTTTACCTTCTTCCTGACAAATCTTTCTCTTTGAAGCAGATCCACTTTCTTCCATTACTTTCTGGCTGCCTGTTGCTATCGTTTTCCCGTGGTACACCATCTGTGATTTCTGTCTTAGGTATTCCACGAATTCACTCAATGTCTTTGTGAGGTATAACCCTCCTTGTCTTTTCCTGTGTTTTGTTGGAGGTGCATATTTTTAATGGGCAGCCTGTTGGCATCCCCTTGTTTATTCTTTGGTAGGCTTTGTCTCCTTCTCTCAGAGGTTCCTTCTTCAAGTCCTCCTAGGCTGTTGAAGGCAAAGCCCTCATCATACACGTGTTATTTTATGCCCTTAATCATAATTTCATCGTAGATACCTCATTGATTATGCATCTCCTCCAGAACAGCCAGGGTAGTGAGCAGAGAAACCAGCCCCTTACAGTGATCAAAGGTAATTTGTATACTCTATTGAATTCAGTTTGTTAATATTGGTCTAAGTTTTTGTCTTATGTTCAAGAATTACTGTTATTTACCTGTTTTTCCTATTGTTAGCTATTTTTTCTTTTTCCTTAAAAGGTTAGCCTCATAAACTAAGATGGAGAATATTCTCCTTTTCTGTTCTCTGGAATGCTTTCCTTGGAAGGTTAGTAAAACTTCTATCTAAAGCCACCTGGCCTGTGGCATTCAGTGTGAGAGAGGTTTAAATCACTGATTTCATGTTTTGATGCTCATAGGACAGGTTAGTCTTTCTGTTTTTTTTTATGAGACAATTTTGGTGGTTTGTATTGTTCTAGGAATTTGTCCTTTTCGTCTGTTTTCAAGTTTATTGGTGTAGAATTATATTCTTGCCTTTGAAATCTCTGCCACATCTATAATGGTATCTTTATTTTAATTCCTAATGTGCTTGATGTATGGCGTATTCATTCTTACTTTAGCAACTCTTGACATTTTAAAGAATCCTTTATGTTGTATTTTTGTTTTCTATTTTATTAATTTCTATCCTCCTTGTCTCCTTCCCTTTATTTTCTTTGGGTTTCTCTTCTGTTCTTTTTCAGTCCTTTAAATTCTGATGCTTGGCTTATTAATTTTCAGCTTTTCTTGTTTATTTCCTATCAGAATTTATGGTAAAAATGATCTCATGCTGCTGTCAGTTTAGCCAGTTCACCCTGGTATAGCCTCATGGATTGAACATTCTGATTGGTTTGTGCTTTACCATAGTTTTGTCTGTCTGTTTTTGTTTTATCACCACCATTTTCTATGAATTGTGGTCTCCATGGATCTGTTCCTGTGACCTTTCTTTCCAGGATCAATTATCCTCAGGTAAAAGACCTTTTTGGATATTTAAATTTGCCTGAGAGATTGCATCTTTGTTTCGATTTTGAACAGTGCACATCTGGAATATGATTTAATCTTCTAAGTGTTGTTAGGTATAGACAACTTGTATAATAACTGAAGGTAACTTTGGACACAAAGCAGACAGAAAGAAGAAGAAAGGACAGGAGGTCTTGGTTCTTGGTTTAGTTCTGCCACCAGCTACTTTGGCGGTGTGGGTTGGTCTGAGTTTGCTCTGGGATCAACAGACTCACTGTAAGTTGATGAGAGGCAGTAGGGCAGTTGTTACATGGACAGAAGGGAGCCAAGCCCTTTGTTCTCTCCGTGTTTGTTGTTGTTGTTGTTGTTTGTTGACCCTGTCAACAATCTTTCTTGACCCTGTCAGCTGCCATGTCTGTAAAATGGGTATAATGAATGAGATCATTACTGGGAATCTCCCCACCATTCCATGCTATGTGATATGATTTCCTTGGATTTTATGTTCTCATTATGAGTGAAGAGTCTGTTGGCATGCAGCCAGCTCATTGCCTCTGCCCCTGTTCATAATCACATAATATTCCTATTATGGTTAATTGATAACTGTATTAAAAAGCCAATTCTCTGGCTTTGAGAATTGATTTTAAAGATTTTATTTTATTTTTGAGAGAGTGAGAGAGAGAGAGAGAGCGGGAGCGGGGGTAAGGGCAGAGGGAGAGGGAGAAGCAGACTCTGCTGCTGAGCAGAGAGTCCAGCTTGGGGCTTGATCCCAGGACTCAGGATCATGACCTGAGCTGAAGGCAGACATTTAACCTACTGAGCCATCCAGGTGCCCTGGGAATTGATTTTAGAAGATAGATTTTATTTGACCAACCTGATGATGTAATTAGCTTTTAGAAAGGACTTGTGGAGTGCTTTTGTTTCTTCTGCCCTCCCCCTCCCCAGCTTTTTATTTTGAAATAATTTTTGATTTATAGAGGATTTGCAAAGATATTTCAGAGTTCCTGTTATACCCTTCACTTACCTCCCCCTACTGGTAAATGTTTTATATGATCAGTGGTTATGTAAGTGGTCCCCAAGGTACGTGGATCAAACCTAAGAAATTAACATTGGTTAATTTTTCAGCAAGGTCCATTTTCTCTTATAGGGTTTGATCCAGGCAGGATACCACCTTGCATGTAGTTTTCAGATCTTGTTGTCTTGTTGTACTGTATGTGACCCATTTCTTCGTTCTCCTTGTCTTTCATGACCTGGACACTTTTGAGGAGTACTGGTCAGGAGATTTGTGGAATGTCCTTTAATTTAGTATGTCTGATATTTTCTCATGATTAGATTGGGATATGGGTTTGGGGGGGAAAGGGAAGTGTCCTTGTCCTCACATGCTCACATCATATGTGAAGGTATATGATACCAATATTACTATTGGCGATGCTCACTCCAGTCACTCAAGGGGGCATCTGACAGGTTTCTCCTCTGTAAAGTTACTATTTTTCCTCTTTTACACTTGGTTGTATCTTTTTCATATAATTTCAAAACAATTTTATTTTTATTATTTACCTATTTATTTAAATATTTTATTTATTTATTTTAGGGCAGCCTGGGTGGCTCAGCGGTTTAGCGCCGTTTTGAGCCCAGGGCCTGATCCTGGAGACCCGGGATCGAGTCCCATGTCAGGCTCCTTGCATAGAGCCTGCTTCTCCCTCTGCCTGTCATTCTTTCTCTCTGTCTCTGTCTCTCATGAATAAATAAAATCTTAAAAAATATATTTTATTTATTTATTTTAGAGAGAGAGAGAATATGTGAGCAGGGAGAGATGGGGAGGGAGAGTGAGGGACAAAGAATCTGAAGCAGACTCCTTGCTGGGTGTGGAGCCTGATGAGGTGCTCCATTTCACGACCCTGAGATCATGATCTGAGCTGAAACCAAAGACAGATGCTTGACCCGCTGAGCCAGTCAGGTGCCCCCAATACAGTAATTTTAGTATAATTCATTGTATCTTTTAAAAATCAATTTTGTTGAGGTATAATTTACACCCCATAAAATTTGCCAATGGGAAGTGATTTCTAAGAAACTTAGAGGGTTGTGTAACCATCACCACCGTCTAGATTTTAGATATCTACATCACCCCCAAAAAGTTGCCTGCTTGCTGTCCATCTCTGTTTCCACCCCAGCTCTAGGCAACCCCCAGTCTGCTGTCTCCATCAATTTGCCTCTCCCAGGCATTTCATCTAAATGGAATGATACAATATTTGGTCTTTTGTGTCTGGCTTGTTTTACTTAGTGTTTTTGAGGTTCATCCAAATTGTAGCAAATATTAGCTTCCTAGGGATAGAATTGTTGGGTCATCTGATAAGCATATGTTTAACTTTAAGAAACTGTCAGATTTGACAAAGTGGCTTTAACATTATACATTCCCATCAGCATTTTGTGATGGTTTCAGTTTCTCCACATCTTGTCAACACTTACTAATGCTTGTCTTCTTGACTAGAGCCATTTTTTAGTAGGTCAAAAGTAGCATTTCTTTGTGGTTTTAATTTTCATTTTCCTAATGGCTAATGATTGTCTTTTCGCTGATTATTAACCATTTGTTTGTCTTTTTTGAAGAAGTATCTGTTCAGATCATCTGTCCATTTTTAATTGGTTGTTTTTTTTTTTGTTACAAGAGTTTTTCATATAGTCTGGATAGTCATTTATATAGTCAGAAATGTGATTGGTAAACATTTTCTTCCAGTCTAATGTTGAAGTACAAAAGTTAATTTTGATGAAATCATATTTGTCAATTGATTGTGCTTCTGGTATTAAATTTAAGAACTCCCTGACTAACCTGAGGTCTTGAAGATTTTCTTCTGTTTTCTTCTGAAAGCTTTATAGTTTTAACTTCTATTTGTGCCTCAGTTCACCCTAAATTAATTTTTGTATATGATGTGAGGTAAGCATTCAACTTAATTTTTAAAAAATACCTAGTACCTTAGTAGGCTTTGTTTTTTAGGGCAGTTTTAGGTTTATAGAAAAATTGAGGACAAAGTATAGAGAGTTCTCCTCTATCCTTCCACTCTTTTACACGCTCACACACACACACACACACACACTCCTGTAATTATTAACATATTGCATTAGTGCAGTACATTTGTCAAAATTCATAAACCAGTATTGATACACCTATTAGTTGGCTAGGGCTGCTGTAACAAAATACCGCAGACTGGATGGTTCAAACAACAGAAAGTAATTTTCTCACAGTTTTTGAGACTGGAAGTCCAAGATCAGGTTTGGTTTCTTCTGAGGCCTCTCACCTTAGCTTGTAGATGCTGCTTCTGTGTCCTCACATGATCTTTCCTCTGGGTGTGCACTTCTCTGTGTGTCCAAATTTCTTCTTCTAAAGACACTCATAAGATTGGATGTGAGCTCATTCGAAATGTGAAGTCACCTCTCTTTGACTTGATCAGCACTTGAAGTCCCTGTCTCCAAATACAGCCACATTCCTAGGTACTAGGAGTTGGGCTTCAATGTAAGAATCTTGGGGAGAAACAATCCAGTACAGAAAGATGTATTATTATTGACTATAGTTTACATTAGGGTTCATTCTTTGTGTTATATTCTATGGATTTTGATGAATGTATAGTGACATTTATCTACCCTTGTAGCAACATACAGAATAGCTTCACTTCCCTAAAAATCTCTGTGTTCCTCATGTCTCCCTCCCCAGAACCCCTTGACAACCACTGATCCTTTCACTGCCTTTATGTTTCCGCCCTTTTCAGAATGTCATTAATTGGTGTAATTTTATGGTATATAGACTTTTCAGATTGGTTTTTCTCTGAGTAATATGCCTTAATATTTCTCCATGTCTTTTTGTGGCTTGATAGCTTTTTTTCTTTTTAGCCCTGAATAATATTCCATTATCTGGATGTACCATAGTTTATTTATCCATTCACATATTGAAGGATACCTTGGTGGCTTCCAAGTTTTGGCAATTATAGGTGCCATGTACATTTGTGTAGACATAAGTTCTCAACTCCTTTTGGAGCACAATTTCATGGATCATATGGTATGAATATGTTTACTCTTGTAAAAATTATCAAGCTGCCATCCAGAGTTACTGTACCATTTTGCATTCCTATCAATAGTGAATGAGAGGTCCTATTTTTCCACCAGCATTTGTTTTTGATAGTGTTCTGGAATTTGGCCACTCTATTAGGTGTGCAGTGATATCTTGTTGGTTTAATTTGCATTTACCTGATAATGTATAGTGTGGAGCATCTTTTTTTTTTTTTTTAAAGATTTTATTTATTTATTCATGAGAGAAACAGCGAGAGAGGCAGAGACACAGGCAGAGGGAGAAGCAGGCTTCATGTGGGGAACCTGATGTGGGACTTGATCCCGGAACTCCGGGATTACACCCCGAGCCAAAGGCAGGTGCTAAACCACTGAGCTACCCAGGTGTCCCTAGAGCATCTTTTGATATGCTTCCCTGCTGTATCTATACCTTCTTTGATGAGGTGTCTTTTAAAATTTTTGGCCCACTTAAAAAAAAAGATTTATTTATTCATCAGAGACACAGAGAGAGGGGCAGAGACATAGGCAGAGGGAGAAGCGGCCTCCATGTAGGGAGCCTGATGTGGGACTCAATCCTGGAACACCAATATCACGACCTGAGCCGAAGGTAGATGCTCAACCGCTGAGCTACCCAGGTGTCCCTTTGGTCCACTTTTTAATCAAATTGTTTGTTTTCTTACTGTAGAGTTTTAAAAGTTCTTTGTATATTTTGGATAACAGTCCTTTATCAGGCAAACAAGTCTTTTGGAAATACTCTTCCCCTGTTTGTGCCTTGCATTTTCATTCTTTTGACATGGTCTTTCACAGAGCAGCAAATTTTAATTTTAATGACATTCAGCTTATCAGGTTTTTTTTTTTTCATGAATAGGGCCTTTTGTGTTGTATGTAAAAATGTTATTGCTAAACCCAAGGTCATCTAGATATTCTCTTGTGTTATTTTCTAGGAGTTTTATAGTTTTGTGTTTTTCATTTATGTTTGTCATTCATTTTAAGTTAAAATTTTTGAAGTGTTTAAGGTCTGTGTCTAGATTTTGTTTTTTCATGTAGATATCCAGTTGTCTACTATCACTTACTGGGACTGTCCTTTTACCATTGACTTTACCTTTGCTCCTTTGTCAGAGATCAAGTGACTATATTTGTGTGAGTCTAATTCTGGGCTTTGTTCTATGCTAGCTTCTTCTTTCCTTAAAATTTTTTTTAAAAAAATTATTGCTATCCAGTCATCCCACTACCATTTCTTGAAAAGACTATCTTTACCTCATTTGAAAAGGGCACCTTTGTTGAAGTTCAAAGTAAAAGAGTTTATTTCTAGACTCATTTATGTTCCCCTGAAAAACATGCCTATCCTTGCACCAGTATTTCACTGACTTGTTTGCCTTGATTTTATTTTATTTTATTTTATTTTATTTTATTTTTTTTATTTTTTATTTATTTATTTTTTAATTTATTTTTTTATTGGTGTTCAATTTACTATCATACAGAATAACACCCAGTGCCCGTCACCCATTCACTCCCACCCCCCGCCCTCCTCCCCTTCTACCACCCCTAGTTCGTTTCCCAGAGTTAGCAGTCTTTATGTTCTGTCTCCCTTTCTGATATTTCCCACACATTTCTTCTCCCTTCCCTTATTTTCCCTTTCACTATTATTTATATTCCCCAAATGAATGAGAACATATGTTTGTCCTTCTCCGACTGACTTACTTCACTCAGCATAATACCCTCCAGTTCCATCCACGTTGAAGCAAATGGTGGGTATTTGTCATTTCTAATAGCTGAGTAATATTCCATTGTATACATAAACCACATCTTCTTTATCCATTCATCTTTCGTTGGACACCGAGGCTCCTTCCACAGTTTGGCTATCGTGGCCATTGCTGCTAGAAACATCGGGGTGCAGGTGTCCCGGCGTTTCATTGCATTTGTATCTTTGGAGTAAATCCCCAACAGTGCAATTGCTGGGTCGTAGGGCAGGTCTATTTTTAACTCTTTGAGGAACCTCCACACAGTTTTCCAGAGTGGCTGCACCAGTTCACATTCCCACCAACAGTGTAAGAGGGTTCCCTTTTCTCCGCATCCTCTCCAACATTTGTTGTTTCCTGCCTTGTTAATTTTCCCCATTCTCACTGGTGTGAGGTGGTATCTCATTGTAGTTTTGATTTGTATTTCCCTGATGGCAAGTGATGCAGAGCATTTTCTCATATGAATGTTGGCCATGTCTATGTCTTCCTCTGTGAGATTTCTGTTCATGTCTTTTGCCCATTTCATGATTGGATTGTTTGTTTCTTTGGTGTTGAGTTTAATAAGTTCTTTATAGATCTTGGAAACTAGCCCTTTATCTGATATGTCATTTGCAAATATCTTCTCCCATTCTGTAGGTTGTCTTTGAGTTTTGTTGACTGTATCCTTTGCTGTGCAAAAGCTTCTTATCTTGATGAAGTCCCAATAGTTCATTTTTGCTTTTGTTTCTTTTGCCTTCGTGGATGTATCTTGCAAGAAGTTACTATGGCCGAGTTCAAAAAGGGTGTTGCCTGTGTTCTTCTCTAGGATTTTGATGGAATCTTGTCTCACATTTAGATCTTTCATCCATTTTGAGTTTATCTTTGTGTATGGTGCAAGAGAGTGGTCTAGTTTCATTCTTCTGCATGTGGATGTCCAATTTTCCCAGCACCATTTATTGAAGAGACTGTCTTTCTTCCAATGGATAGTCTTTCCTCCTTTATCGAATATTAGTTGCCCATAAAGTTCAGGGTCCACTTCTGGATTCTCTATTCTGTTCCACTGATCTATGTGTCTGTTTTTGTGCCAGTACCACACTGTCTTGATGACCACAGCTTTGTAGTACAACCTGAAATCTGGCATTGTGATGCCCCCAGATATGGTTTTCTTTTTTAAAATTCCCCTGGCTATTCGGGGTCTTTTCTGATTCCACACAAATCTTAAAATAATTTGTTCTAACTCTCTGAAGAAAGTCCATGGTATTTTGATAGGGATTGCATTAAACGTGTATATTGCCCTGGGTAACATTGACATTTTCACAATATTAATTCTGCCAATCCATGAGCATGGAATATTTTTCCATCTCTTTGTGTCTTCCTCAATTTCTTTCAGAAGTGTTCTATAGTTTTGAGGGTATAGATCCTTTACATCTTTGGTGAGGTTTATTCCTAGGTATCTTATGCTTTTGGGTGCAATTGTAAATGGGATTGACTCCTTAATTTCTCTTTCTTCAGTCTCATTGTTAGTGTATAGAAATGCCACTGACTTCTGGGCATTGATTTTGTATCCTGCCACGCTACCGAATTGCTGTATGAGTTCTAGCAATCTTGGGGTGGAGACTTTTGGGTTTTCTATGTAGAGTATCATGTCATCGGCGAAGAGGGAGAGTTTGACTTCTTCTTTGCCAATTTGAATGCCTTTAATGTCTTTTTGTTGTCTGATTGCTGAGGCTAGGACTTCCAGTACTATGTTGAACAGCAGTGGTGAGAGTGGACATCCCTGTCTTGTTCCTGATCTTAGGGGAAAGGCTCCCAGTGCTTCCCCATTGAGAATGATATTTGCTGTGGGCTTTTCGTAGATGGCTTTTAAGATGTCGAGGAATGTTCCCTCTATCCCTACACTCTGAAGAGTTTTGATCAGGAATGGATGCTGTATTTTGTCAAATGCTTTCTCTGCATCCAATGAGAGGATCATATGGTTCTTGGTTTTTCTCTTGCTGATATGATGAATCACATTGATTGTTTTACGGGTGTTGAACCAGCCTTGTGTCCCAGGGATAAATCCTACTTGGTCATGGTGAATAATTTTCTTAATGTACTGTTGGATCCTATTGGCCAGTATCTTGTTGAGAATTTTTGCATCCATGTTCATCAGGGATATTGGTCTGTAATTCTCCTTTTTGGCGGGGTCTTTGTCTGGCTTTGGAATTAAGGTGATGCTGGCTTCATAGAACGAATTTGGAAGTACTCCATCTCTTTCTATCTTTCCAAACAGCTTTAGGAGAATAGGTATGATTTCTTCTTTAAACGTTTGATAAAATTCTCCTGGGAAGCCATCTGGCCCAGGACTCTTGTGTCTTGGGAGGTTTTTGATGACTGCTTCAATTTCCTCCCTGGTTATTGGCCTGTTCAGGTTTTCTATTTCTTCCTGTTCCAGTTTTGGTAGTTTGTGGCTTTCCAGGAATGCGTCCATTTCTTCTAGATTGCTTAATTTATTGGCGTAGAGCTGTTCATAATATGTTTTTAAAATCGTTTGTATTTCCTTGGTGTTGGTAGTGATCTCTCCTTTCTCATTCATGATTTTATTAATTTGAGTCTTCTCTCTCTTCTTTTTAATAAGGCTGGCTAATGGTTTATCTATCTTATTAATTCTTTCAAAGAACCAACTCCTGGTTCTGTTGATCTGTTCCACAGTTCTTCTGGTCTCGATTTCGTTGAGTTCTGCTCGAATCTTTATTAACTCCCTTCTTCTCTTGGGTGTAGGATCTATTTGCTGTTTTTTCTCTAGCTCCTTTATGTGTAAGGTTAGCTTTTGTATTTGAGTTCTTTCCAGTTTTTGAATGGATGCTTGTATTGCGATGTATTTCCCCCTTAGGACTGCTTTTGCTGCATCCCAAAGATTTTGAACGGTTGTATCTTCATTCTCATTAGTTTCCATGAATCTTTTTAATTCTTCCTTAATTTCCTGGTTGACCCTTTTATCTTTTAGCAGGATGGTCCTTAACCTCCATGTGTTTGAGGTCCTTCCAAACTTCTTGTTGTGATTTAGTTCTAATTTCAAGGCATTATGGTCCGAGAATATGCAGGGGACAATCCCAATCTTTTGGTATCGGTTCAGACCCGATTTGTGACCCAATATGTGGTCTATTCTGGAGAAAGTTCCATGTGCACTTGAGAAGAATGTGTATTCAGTTGAGTTTGGATGTAAAGTTCTGTAGATATCTGTGAAATCCATCTGGTCCAGTGTATCATTTAAAGCTCTCGTTTCTTTGGAGATGTTTTGCTTAGAAGACCTATCGAGTATAGAAAGAGCTAGATTGAAGTCACCAAGTATAAGTGTATTATTATCTAAGTATTTCTTCACTTTGGTTAATAATTGATTTATATATTTGGCAGCTCCCACATTCGGAGCATATATATTGAGGATTGTTAAGTCCTCTTGTTGAATAGATCCTTTAAGTATGATATAGTGTCCCTCTTCATCTCTCACTACAGTCTTCATGGTAAATTTTAGTTTATCTGATATAAGGATGGCTACCCCTGCTTTCTTTTGAGGACCATTCGAATGGTAAATGGTTCTCCAACCTTTTATTTTCAGGCTGTAGGTGTCCTTCTGTCTAAAATGAGTCTCTTGTAGACAGCAAATAGATGGGTCCTGCTTTTTTTATCCAGTCTGAAACCCTGCGCCTTTTGATGGGGTCATTAAGCCCGTTCACATTCAGAGTTACTATTGAGAGATATGAGTTTAGTGTCATCATGATATCTATTCAGTCTTTGTTTTTGTGGACTGTTCCACTGAACTTCTTCTTAAAGGGGAATTTTAAGAGTCCCCCTTAAAATTTCTTGCAGAGCTGGTTTGGAGGTCACATATTCTTTTAGTTGCTGCCTGTCTTGGAAGCTCTTTATCTCTCCTTCCATTTTGAATGAGAGCCTTGCTGGATAAAGTATTCTTGGTTGCATGTTCTTCTCATTTAGGACCCTGAATATATCCTGCCAGCCCTTTCTGGCCTGCCAGGTCTCTGTGGAGAGGTCTGCTGTTACCCTAATACTCCTCCCCATAAAAGTCAGGGATTTCTTGTCTCTTGCTGCTTTAAGGATCTTCTCCTTATCTTTGGAATTTGCAAGCTTCACAATTAAATGTCGAGGTGTTGAACGGTTTTTATTGATTTTAGGGGGGGATCTCTCTATTTCCTGGATCTGAATGCCTGTTTCCCTTCCCAGATTAGGAAAGTTTTCAGCTAGAATTTGTTCAAATACATATTCTGGCCCTCTGTCCCTTTCGGCGCCCTCGGGAACCCCAATTAAACGTAGGTTTTTCTTCCTCAGGCTGTCGTTTATTTCCCTTAATCTATCTTCATGGTCTTTTAATTGTTTGTCTCTTTTTTCCTCAGTTTCCCTCTTTGCTATCAACTTGTCTTCCATGTCACTCACTCGTTCTTCCACCTCGTTAACCCTCGTCGTTAGGACTTCTAGTTTGGATTGCATCTCATTCAATTGATTTTTAATTTCTGCCTGATTAGCTCTAAATTCTGCAGTCATGAAGTCTCTTGAGTCCTTTATACTTTTTTCTAGAGCCACCAGTAGCTGTATAATAGTGCTTCTGAATTGGCTTTCTGACATTGAATTGTAATCCAGATTTTGTAACTCTGTGGGAGAGAGGACTGTTTCTGATTCTTTCTTTTGAGGTGAAGTTTTCCTTCTAGTCATTTTGCTCAGTGCAGAGTGGCCAAAAGCAAATTGTATTGGGAAAAAGAGAAAAAGAGAGGAGAGAGAGAAGGAAAGAAAAGAGAAAGAGAAAAAAAAAGGGAAGAAAAGAAAAAAAAACGAGAAAAAAGAAAAAAAAAAGAAGAAAAAGAGAACGAAAAAGAAAGGAGAAAAAAGGGGGGTGGGGGAAGGAAACAAATCAAAAAGCAAAACAAAACAAAACAAAACAAAAAAAGAACCACCGGGGAGTATCTTCTGATTCTGTGTACTTTAAGTCCCTTGGCTTCTCCTGGAAGTTGTCCGTCTAGCTGGTGTTCTCGGGGAGGGGCCTGTTGTGCTGATTTTCAGGTGTTAGCAGTTGGGGGAGCTGCTGGGCCCCTGCCTGGTGCAGGGCTCGGTGGGGGTTGTTTACCCCGTGAGGCCGCAGGAGGAACAGCCCCAGTGGCGGGGCAGCTCTGGAAACCTGGATTCAGCTCCGGCAGGAACTACTCCGTCTGCAGGGCCTGGAGGCTCCGGGGCGGGGCCGCTGATGTGCTCAGCTGGGGCAGGAGCGTCCTCGCTGTCCTGGGCCCTCCCGGCCTCTGCCTGTCCCGGGGGAGGCGGGATCCTGGGCTGTGTCCCGGCGCCCTGTGCTCCGGAGCCTGCGCTGGTGGATTCGCGCTCCCGGGCCGCGCAGCCCCCTCCGCAGAGCCGCCGCCCGAGCCCCTCCGAGCTGCTCCTGGAACCGCGCAGCCCCCTCCGCACGGAGCCTCTTCCTCTGCCCGAGCCCCTCCGAGCTGCTCCCGGGGCCGCGCAGCCCCCTCCGCGGAGCCGCCGCCCGAGCCCCTTCAGCTGCTCCGGGTCCCGCCGGGTCCCGCCGTGCGCGCTGCAGCCCTTAGGGAGCTCGGCGCACTCTCCTGGGCGCGCAGTTGCTGTTACTGTCCCGGGGAGCCCGAGGGCATCCCCGCCCTCCTGGGTCCTGCTCCAACTCCCCGCGAGCCCCTTTCCGCCCGGGAAGGTCGGTGCAGCTCCTGCTCCTCCGGGACGGGGCTCTCCTGTCCTGGGGACACTCGCCCCGGCCTCAGCCCGGCTCCTCGCGGGGCCTCTCCCCCTTGGAGGCCTTTGTTTCTTTATTTCTTTTTCCCCGTCTTCCTACCTTGATAGAAGCGCGAACTCTTCTCACTGTAGCATTCCAGCTGGTCTCTCTTTAAATCTCAGGCCGAATTCATAGATTTTCAGGATAATTTGAAGGTTTTCTAGGTAGTTTGGTGGAGACAGGTGATTTGGAGACCCTGCTCTTCCGCCATCTTGCTCTGCCTTGATTTTATAAGAAGCCTTGAAATTGGGTAGTATAAAACCTCCAACTTTACTCTTCTTTTTCAGAGCTGGGTTGCTTAATTTAGAGACTTTGCATTTCATGTTAATTTTAATATCAGCTTGTCCATGTCCCCAAAAATGCCTACTGATGGGGTGCCCGGATGGCTCAGTTGGTTAAGTGTCTGACTCTTGATTTCTTTTTTTTTTTTTTTTAAGATTTTATTTATTTATTCATGAGAGACACACACATACACACACAGAGAGAGAGAGAGAGAGAGAGAGAGAGAGAGAGGCAGAGACACAGGCTGAGGGAGAAGCAGACTCCATGCAGGGAGCCCGATATGGGACTTGATCCCTGGACTCCAGGATCACGCCCGGGCCGAAGGCAGATGCTTAACCGCTGAGCCACCCAGGGATCCCTGACTCTTGATTTCAACTCAGGCATGATCTCAGGGTCATGAGATAGAGCCCCAAGTTGGGCTCTGGGCTGGGCGTAGAGCCTGATTAAGACTCTCTCTCTTCCTCTCCCTCTGCCTTCTCTCTCTCTCTCTTACAAAAAAATGCCTTCTAGGATTTTGGTAGGACTGGCATTGAACTTACAGGCCAGTTTGGGAAGAGTTGCCATCTTAAAAGTATTGAGTCATCCAATCCATGAACATGAAGTGTCTCCACTTATTTAGATTTTATTTAATTTTCCTCCACAATGTTTTGTAGTTTTTCAGTATTCAAGGCTTTGTTTGTTAAATATATTCCTAAAAATGACTTTTTAAAGGCTATTGTGAATGAAATTATATTTTTATTTAATTTTAAACCTTCTTAGCTTCGGAGGACTTTCCATTTGGGGAAAGTTGTTCTCATCATCTATAAAAGTTGGAAGTTACAGAATTCCAACCCAAGTTTGTATTATCATTTCAAGAACACCAAGGGTGAAATTCAAATACTCTACAATTGCCATCTCAAGTGAATTGGGTGCTGTTGATCACTGGCCACAGATTATTTATTCATTCATTCATTTTGGCCACAAAACTGACTAATCTTTTGATTGATAGTTTCCATGGGGTTTCAACTGGGTGGCCATCAGGCTTCTTGGGGGTAGCAAGATGTTTGCTGGGAACACAAGGGTACCTGGGTCATGGTTCTTTCATGGTGACAGGCTAGTCCACGTTTGTTATTGAGGTGAGTGGCAAGGATATGAGAGAGAAAGGAAGGGCACTGGATCCTACAAGGCCAGATCCCATTTCTTGATGGCAGGTGCTTCAGAACCACATGTAAAGGGATATGGATATAGGAAGGGGAGTAATTGTGGCCATTTTTGCAACCAGTTACTACAGTAGCATGTACCTCTGCAACTCAGTCTGGCTGATTAGAATTAGTCTTTTTTGTTTGTTTGTTTGTTTGGGAAATTACCCACCTTCTGAATCTTGGCAGGGACAATCCACTTCTTCCAATAGGAGCTGATATGCTACATACTTCTTTTCCAGGACTCTAGTGCAGGCACTTGTGCAGTTTGGAAGTGAGAAAAGTGATGTAGTAGGCTCCGTGCAGCAGTGATTTTCTGGTTAGGGTGATGACAGAGGCAACTGGCTATAAGATTCAGCTCCCGTGGTAGAAACAGCAACTGTGCTGGCACTGGTGCTGGTTGCAGGGAAGTTGAGTTCAGGGTGGAAAAATGGGAAGGGTGCCAACTGTCACCTCTCTTGCTCTGCTGTAGTAAGGTCACTTTTGCTGTAGGGGAAACAGGACTGAGTCTATTCAGGGTAGATGTACTTTGCCTTAGTAGGACATGATGACCCTTTGTTATCAAAACAAGTCCATGCCCTAACAGATGTGTTAGGTGGGTCTCCCAGCCCATCATCCCTGGGTTCATCGAGAATTTTGATGTCACCCAGATGCTCCTCATTGACTTCAATGTCTCTGTGAACTGTGAATGGTGAGGGAGGAATCTGAGGGTCTTGGGTGCATGAATGGTGCATTCACCTGGGTTTGCTTTTCATTTCAGTACAGTAGTCTGGTGGCTGTACTCCCCGCAATCAGTAACATGTGGGCTGATCAGCCAGCTGGAGAACTGGTGGTTTGGGATGATCTGCTGTTTTGTCTTAGGTTGTTTAGTGATGTGAGCCCTTCATCCAAGTGGTATCCATGCCCAGCTGTGCAGGAGTCCCGCAGGGTCCTGGTGGCTTGGTGCAAGTCTGGGAACAATGCATGTCACTTCCTTCCCCTGCAGGCAGCCTGTGTGGTGATGGCACGGGTGCATGCTACCTGCTGCCGGTCTTCGACACTGTGTTTGTCAGGAGGACTTACCGTCGCCAAGGCCTGGGCATGGCCATGCTGCAGGACTTTTGTGAGACATTCCGAGAGGACGAGGCCCTGGGTGTCAGTTGGCCAATTTCTTCTGCCATGTACCAAGGTAAACCCACCTTGTATCAGGTGGAAGTTCTGGGGTAACGGTGATGGATAACACATGTGCATTCTAGGTGATCGTGGGGAGGAGGTTCCTTGGCACTCTCAGCATGTGGGTTTTCTCTCCCCCTCAAGAAATCTCCCATTGCTTCAGCACAAATGAGACTTTATGCTCTCTCACAAAGGGTGAGCCCTTCTCAGTCTGAGAAATAACTGGATTTAGAGATAATAACAAAGAAGTCACACAATGTCAAGAGAAGCAGAATCCAGAGAAGTGCACCTGTGCTGCTGATTGCTGCTGGGTGCTCAGAGGATCTTTGCTCTTTCACTTGAAACTTAGAGCCCATGACTTTGTCCTTTCAACTAGAAGCTGCAAGGGATCACAGGAACTTCAGCTGGGAGGGCAGCTGGAGTGCAAAGGCAGGCTCTGACTGCACTGAGCCCCCAAGCACCTCTGTAGCTCCCCCTATAGAGACAGTCCCCCTTTCCATTCTCGACCTACTGAGTCCCCGTACTTTCTCTTTCCCTGGAGAAACAGAACCAATAGGCTGTATGTATGTAGAGAGAAGAGATTTATTATGAGTTGGCTTACAATAGTGTGGAGACTGAGACTCTCAAGATCCACATTTAGCAAGCAAGAGATTCAGGAGAGCTGGTAGTGTCATAACAGTCCAAGTGCCAGCAGGCTCCAGACCCAAGAAAAGCCAACAAAAACTTTTTGGTTTAAATCCAAAGGCAGTAAAAGATCGATGTCCCAGCTCAACAGGCAGGAGGAGTTCCCTCTTGTGGGAGGTTTAGTCTTTTTGTTCTGTATTCAGGCCTTCAACTGATGGGATGAGGCCCACCCAATAAGGGAAGGCAATCTGCTTCACTCAGTCTACTGTCTCATGCTGATCTCATCCAAAACATCTTCGTAAACACTCCCAGAATAATGTTGGACCAAATATCTGGACACCCCTGGCTCAGTCAAGTTGACACTTAAAATGAACTGTCACAATCCCTTTCTACATTCTGGAAGAGAAATCTTTATAAATACTTGTCACAGGAAATGAAGAAAGCTCTGATGTGAAGCATCACATTCCATGTCTGTAAGAGGGGTAGATTCTGGTGAGCATCTCCCCAGGTCCCTTTGGACCCCACCACTCCCATGAAGCACACCTACCTCACATTGGGTTCTGTTATACTTCTTGTCATACAGATGTTTTCAGATCCAGTGCCATTATCATATAGGAATGAAAGATAAGAGAGACAAAGTAGGAAAAGTAAGGAAGTTTCTGTTGCTCTCAAGAAAAGGAGGTGAAACATATTTTCAAGTAGGTTTAGTCATTTCTTTGTATTTCCAAACTCTTTGGAAAAACTTTGAAGATCTATGAATTTCTGCAGAGAGCATTCCAGGCTTTCTGCTCTGTATTGCTCACTTCGAGGTATTGGAAAGTTCCAGAACCTAGGCAGCTGGTTCTCTGTCCAAATGCCTGTCCTTTGTGTTCCTCTCATTTTTTTTTTTTAAAAGGTTTTATTTATTTGAGAAATAGAGCACATGCAGGGAGAGTAGCAGAGGGAGTGGGAGAGGCAGGCTCCCCACTGAGAAGGACCATCAGGTCCCTGGGATCATGACCTGAGCTGAAGGCATACACTTAAATGACTGAGTCACCCAGGTGCCCTCCACCCCTCCTTATCTTTGCTTCAGCTCTGAGACCTTTGCTTGAGTACATTGGCCTCCCAGGGCAGCCTCCTCAGCTTTCCCTAGGGGAATAGCGGGCTCCAAGGACTGGGGGCTGCCCCAGGGCAGCTCTGCTAAGACCTTTGCAGGGTTCTGTGGATCCCTGTTTTTCCTTCTCTGTTTCTGCCCTGCAGAGAAAGAAGATATGAAGGTGCTGATTCTGAAGCGTGCTATTTGTCTTTGGGGTTTCAGCTGTCTAACTGAGCATGCTGGGGCCTCAGGCTTTTATATCACCCCTGGCTGTATCTGGGCACATAGGTGAACAGGTAGACTGTGGAGAAAGAAGCTGCTGGAGGCTCAAGATTGGGTGCAGGTGCACTGACTGCATGCTTCACTGACTTTTATTGAGCACAGTCTTGCTCTTTGAATGGACAAGAGGGACTCCTCTGCCCATGGCCCCATGCTTTAGAGCCTCTTGCAGCTGTGTCTTTCTCCATGGTATAAAGGGGTCTGTGGGCCCAAGAGGGTATTCCTACCAGGGTCCAGGCAATGCCTTCTAAGCTGACTCAAGGTACCAGGACCCCGGGTTTCCTGCCAGTGGTGCTGAAGGCCGGAGTGGACTCCATCCCTGGATCTGTGCACTTAAGGGTGGACCATGACACCAGTTTGCCTATCTTTAGACCCCAGGGACAGCCATTGATGGGGTGTGGATGGAGTATGGGCGTGGTGTCCACACTTGTACGCACAGACCCCTTGCTGGGTGTATGTGTGTGGCGCTGGGGTAGGAAGGGAAGCAGGTGGGCTGCCTTCAGGGGGCCAGCTCTCTTGGTATTGCTACATTCTGGTGCAAAACTCCAAGGAGTCCAAGAATTCTAAATTTGAAACTAGCTTTCCCTGTTATTATGAAGTTATATTTGTCAAGATGGGAAAGCAGATCATTCTATCTAGCACTCTGCTAGCTTGGCTTACACTTTCGGAATACTTAGTGTCATGCTCTGGAGCTTTCCATCTGTGCAGTTGCCCTGGGCTGGGAAATATTAGGAGCGGGCCGATGCTGCCCCCACCGACACCTGCAGGACCAGGAGCAAGCAGCTTCCCATTTGGCTGGATTCAGGATTTCACCGCCAAGTGAAAAACGCTCACCCTGTGAAGGTGGACATAGAAGTTTCTAAGCCTTGAGGTGACTCTGGAATCAAGGCATCCACAGGGGATGCGCCGGAAGGTTCTGCTAGAGAGGAGAGCCGGCGAGGCTCGGAGGAAGGGCAGTGCCTGAGGAGAGGACAGTGTAGGGTGATGTTGTGGGCTCTGTTGGGGTCCCCCCCAAGTCTTATGTTGAAGCCTCCTCTGCCCCCTCCCAAGTGACTGTATGTGGAGGTAGTAAGATTAAGTGAGTTCATAGCAGTGGGGCCCTGATCCAGTAGACTGGTAAGAAGAGGTTCTTATTTAGAAGAGGGGCCCGGGACACAGACACCGAGGGACGACCACGTGCGGGCACGGGAACCAGGCAGCCCTCCGCGCGCCCCTGCGGTCATCTGGATGTGGGGCTTCTGTCCGCCACGGTGAGGCAGCTTAGGTCTGTCGGTGAAGCCCCCCGCCCCGGGCGGGACGCGTTGTTACCGCGACCCCCGGCTACGACCGGGTGGACGGAAGCGGGAGCACGTGGCAGCCGGAGCAGGACCTGCCTTGCGCGCAGCGCAGGAACCGCAGGAACCGGAAGCGTCCCGCCCGGAGACGCCGCGGGGGGCGGGCCTTCCGGCCGACACGTGCGCATCCTCAGTCTGCAGGAAGTTCCTGGAGGCCCATCCGGAGGAGCGGGGGCGCCTGTGGGAGGTGGAGCCGCCGGGAGCCTGGGGCCAGCGAGGCAGCATCTGGCTGAAGGTTCGGCGGCAGCAGGCCCAGCTTCCAGACTGTGAGTCCCGGGGAACGACGTGCGCGTTGAAGCCCAGGTCAATGCTACCGATGGAGTCTGGCCTGTGCGGGTGTTGGGTTTGTTGTCGCAGGAACAGGAGGGAGTGAGACCCGGGAGGTGGTCTCTTGTCCTCGGCCCACCTTCCTTTCCTGAGTGGACCACATCTTCTCGACCTTGCTCTAGATCTCCCCCGATGCAGCTAAGTCAGAAGCTCCCTGGGACGGAGGGGCTCCCCGTTTATAACGAGACGGGATCTCTGAAACGTGGAAGGAGACTAATGTGTGCACCTGCCTCAAGATTGGTGAAGCCACCAAAGGGTTTACTGTGAAGCTTTCCATGCACGCCCTTCCCTTGTGGGAGATGACACGCATGCATAGTGGTGGTGTTGCGTAGATAGCATGCTGCAAAGGAGTACCTTGTCCTTCCTGTCCTGTCCTTTTTTTTTTTTTTTTTTTTAAAGATTTTATTTATTTATGAGAGACACATAGAGGCAGACGGAGAAACAGGCTTCCTGCAGGGAGGGTGATGCCGGACTTGATCCCAGGACCCCAGGATCAAGGCCTGAGCCATAGACAGAGGCTCAACTGCTGAGCCAGCCAGGTGTCCCCTTTCTGTCCTTTTTATTGGCAGCATAGTATGCTGCTGTGTGGAGATGTTGTTGATTTGGGCAGCCCCTCTTACAGACACATTGTCCTCAGTTTGGGGTTTTGTCCTCAGAGCCCTACGGTGAGTTTGCAGGGATTTTGATGGAGGGTCCTGATGGGAGGCAACAGGTGGGAAGACCAGATGCAGTTGTGTCTGGTTCTCCAAGTTGCTTTTCAACAGCGTGCCTTCCACCTCTTCCACGTGGGTGATTTGGACTGCACATTGTTGGTGGTTCTCAGCCCCCTGCTCATGGCGAGGGCCCCTGGGGGCAAGGCTGCAGGTGCCGTGTATGGGTGGGAGGCGCGGGAGGGTCTCACAGTTTAAGTTCACTGGCCAAAGTGAAAAGCGCTGGCTTTTCTTCCCTCCTGGGAAAGAAAGCTCCTGTCAGCATGAAATGCCATTTCCCAGGCTGCAGGTAGCTCATTAGGGGACAGTGGATAACTGATTTACTTTAGGTCGTGACAGGGAAGAAAGAGCGCCTTGGAGTTTATTGATGATAACAGTGATAGGTTTTGCTTTTATGGTGCCTTTCAGCTAGAAGGTTTAATGGATCTTTACAGATATTAATGGGGTGACCAGGCACCTGGGAAAGAGGCCACTGGCAGGGCTGTGACTGTGATCCTAATGAGGCGGTTAAGTGACTTGCCCTGTGGCATCCACAGTTAGAAATGAAGGGGGAGCTGGCCCGGATCACCACTCAGTAAGCTCAACGGGTTTATCGAGGAGCTTCACAAATGAGCCTGCAGCTCCCACGTGGACGAGGCCTTTGTGTCTTGGACGTTACAGTTCCTTGGCTGGGAATGAAAAAAGAAGAAAGGTTTGCATATCAGAATGTGGAAATAATATGGAAATTGCACAGGCCGGGCGGGGGGGGGGTGGGCAAGCAAGGGGAGGATGTTTTGGCATAACTGGGGAGACTGCTTTCCTCGGAGAATTCCTCTGGGGGTTATTTCAAGAGCTGAAAGTTGGTGTGGTCTGGTCACAGGAAACTGAGCTGGGAGTCAGATGCCAGACCTGTCACTTTAACTCACTGTGAGATTTGCCAACTCTCTCTTTAAAACAGCAAATGAGGGGACTTTCACAGAGAATGTTCCAGAAGCATGCTTGGAGTCTTTTGAAGAAAGAAGGGTCATCATTATAATTAGGATATAATTAGATTACTGAAACTATATAATTTAAAAAAAAATCTAAATTATGGTCTTTTCACTCCTTGTATAAATCATAGCTAGTTCCCAGTTTCACCCACAACTTCTGTCTCCCCCCAGGGCCAGCAGTCAGGATTTTAATTCACTTGGGAAGGTTTTCAGCCAGCCAGCTTCATCGTGTAACAATTTTGTCAGCACTGACATTTCAGGTTTTTTTCCGGGTTGGTGAGTGGGGGCTGCAAATGCAATCACAGATTTGCCCAGATGCTCTGCAGTGTCTCAGTTTTTAGTCTCTGCCTTCATGGAAATCTGCAAGTGTTAGCCCATTAGGTTTTCCCACAGGTCACCAAACAGTGTAGGTTCTGGAATCATCTCTTGCCTGGAAATCTCACACAGCCATTTATTTATTTAATTAAAGATTTTATTTATTTTTATTTGAGAGACAGAGACAGAGAGCGAGAAAGAGAGGATGAGTGAGGAAGAGAAGCAGAGGGAGAAGCAGACTCCCCACTGAGCAGGGAGTCCAATGCAGGGCTCAATCCCAGGACTCCAGGATCATGACCCAAGCTGAAGGCAAATGCTTAACTGATTAACCAACTCAACCACCCAGGCATCCCTAACATAGCCATTTAATTTAATTTTAGTTTTTAATCAGTCTGTTATTCTTAGAGTTGCTTTCTTGAATTGTTCTGTTTTTCAAGTTCTATCTTTTGTTCCTTTATTTCTGACTGTTATTTTGGAGGTTTCCTACAATTTCATGTGCTGTAGAAATAGAACTGTAAGCAAGAAGCCCAGCAGAGCCAATTGCTTTTTACATTCTAAGTAAGGCATGGACATTTTACATCATTCCAAAGGGAAATTAACTTGTGCTCTTTTCAAAAGTTTCGAAACCTATTTTTGAGGCAGAGTCCTTTATGGACTAGGTCTTTTAAAGTTTGCATGGATCTTGCCTGTTGATAACATCTGTGGCTTATAATGGCCCTGAAAATATTTACAGGGTTTTCAGAACTTTTGAGAGAAGGAGTTTGTGGGAAAGTTTTTTCTTCCTACACTCAGTTACATATGAAGCCTTTGAAACTTGACCAATAGGATCATAATTCTATCTAGTGTGACTTCTCATTTAGCTTGCACATGCTTTAGGTTTTTGTAATGAAGGAGGTGAAATTGAATGCTCCAACAGTGGAAAGTTACAAAAATGTGGCTGGAGGCAGGAAGTAATTGCACACAGCTTTAAAAATTATTTTTTTTCATTCCTTAGGTTATAGTTTTGCTTTTTTTCCAGGTGGATTTTTAATATATTCAAACATCATCCGTAGGGAAAATAATTTTCTTCTATTTACATTTAATTTTTAATGCTACAGTGTACATAAAAAGATGTGAAATATATGAGCTGGGGAGGTGGGGTCATTTTTCTAAAAGTCTGAATCTTAGAAAACTGCAACTCTAGCCTCATCTCACCTTGTTCTGATGATGAGTTGGACATTATACAGTGCAGTAGTAATAGCAGTTTTATGGCAATGAGCTGTGGTGGGGAAGTGCTGAGAGGAGAACCACCATACTGGATGGGTTTTTCCTAATGCTGCTCTTTTGAAAGGTTGTGTGGCTCCCTCTCGTGGCTATTGTCATCTACTGCGTCCTGGATGGCAACTCCTGGATGGTAACTTACTTTGACCCACCTGTGTTGTTGCTTCTCAGAGTCTTATCCTGGTGCTTCCAAATTAGAGCATTCATTTAAAAAAATTATTGAACCTTTATTGGTTAGGAATAAAATATGAGCAAGTATTTGGTAGTCTCTATCATGCTTTAGTCCATACCACGTAAACACATAGCCTTACACATCAGGAAGGGTAGGAAATAAGGGATTGCCTACTTCATTCTCTCATTCATTCTTTCATTCATACGTTCACGTATTATCTCATTCATTCAACAGATTACTATAATGGAGGATCTACCAGTGTTGGGCCACTGGCAAAGGTGATAAGGATACTGAGGCTGACTGAGTCTGAACTCATTTATGAGTTTGCATTTTTACAGAGAAGTACGTGGGCAACCATTACTGCATTATATAGAAACTCTGAGAGAGCACTAAAGTAAGCTGGTATTTTTAAATGCTTATGATTCAGTTTTGCCAAACCAAAGTTGGCTAATTCATAAAGTCTATAAATAGATTTTAAAATTTATGTATATAGGTAACAACTAAATAATATATTCTTATTTGAAAAGTGTGTTTCTTATTTTTTTTTTAAGTGTGTTCCATGCCCAGCATGGAACTTACCACTCTGAGATCAAGACCTGAGCTGAGATCAACAGTCGGATAGATGCCTAACCAACTGAGCCACCCGGGTGCCCTGAAAAATGTGTTTCATTTACATTTTTGGCTCAAATGGAAAACTGAATATTTTTTTCCTAAAGGATCTGAACACTCTTCCAACACACACACACACACACACACACACACACACACACACGGATTTTGGGGCCTAGGGAAGTACACAGTGGGATAAGAAAATCATCCCTTTTCAAGTTGGGGCTGATTTGGTAAGAGGGAGTGGGGGGCTGAATTAAAAAGAGTGATTATGGGCTCTCTTTCAAGTAAAAATTCTAGTGAGCAAAGGAATATAACTAGAAACTGACTCCATTTAACATCTGAATAATTGGAAGAAAAGATCAAATTCCAGATCAGAAACCCTTGAGTAGAGCCATCGCTTCACGTCTGCCCAAACCTGGCAGGTTTCCCCGTCCTCCGGAAGGTGCTGTAGCAGATATCACAGTGAAAGTCAAGAAGATGGAATTGGGTTGTGGTGATCAGTGCTTTTGGAGGGGTCCCAAGTGTATTATTAATCTTTCGATTGTCCACTCCCTTGGAACCACCCCTGTTTGCTTATCCTGCTTTCTTGGTTGGGGAGGGCAGCTCACCCAGGAAATTCCAAGGAGGACATGAGCCATCATGGGCGGACTTCTCCAGATGATGGGCCCAGACCATCTCAAGATGACAAGAAGGTACAGTGGTGAATGTGTCGTTCTAGGAATGGGTTTTGTTTTCTTAGCAATCATGTTGTGCTTGTTTAGTGAAGCTCTAAACTTGCAAAGCATCTTCCTAATAACCTTGGCTGTGGGCTTCTCCGTCACTGTGGGCTGTTGACTTAGAGTCTCTGTACTGCAGTATGAGGAGAGGCTCTTCTTGAAGCTAGACAAGCTCTAACAAAGCCAGAACTAAACGGGACACATGGGAATCAGCTGTAGCCTTGCATTGTTAAGGAAATATTGAAAAATCTGAATTTCACATTCTGCCACGGACCAGCATCTTTCAAGCAGAGCAAATGTGTGGACAAATTTCTTTCTCTCCTACTCTGCCCCTCAAGCCCAGATGCTAGAAAATGGAATATGGCATTAGGTTATCATAGAACCCAGAGTGATGAGAGAAGAGAAACTATGGATAAGGATGGCTGCTAAGTATTTCTTAGTGGCCCATTGTCTGTTCAGTGTTTCATAAGATTGGAAGTGGTGTGATTCCATTAAGCAATTCCCTAAAGCCCAGGCAGATACTCGCCATGCAAGGTAATTCAGATGACAAAAGCGTCTTTGCTCTTGAATTCCTAAAGAGTTAATGATTTTAAACTCCAAAACTTACAATTGCAGCTTGTGAGCAATGTTGCTTATTTTGGAAAGTAGGTGGTACTGGGATAGAAGACTCAACATCAAAGGCATAATATATCCTAGTAAGTGCTGGATTGTTTTAGAAAAGCTGGCAGAGGAGGGCTTTCATTTTCCTTGGTTTGCAATGGAAAAAGGGGCTAATATATGGCCCTACCAGGCCACTGAATTGCAAGTATTGTGCTTTGCCTCTTTGCTGATCTAGGACTTTCATGTTTTTTTTTTTTTTCTTTTAAGATTTTATTTATTTATTCATGAGAGACACACAGAGAGAGGCAGAGACATAGGCAGAGGGAGAAGCAGGCTCCCTGTGGGGAGCCCGAAGTGGGACTCAATCCCAGGACCCTGGGATCATGACCTGAGCCAAAGGCAGATGCTCAACCAGTGAGCCACCCAGCTGCCCCTCTCTGACTTTCCTTTTAAACCTTGAAGGCTGTTAGAGAAGCAGGAGAGGTTCGGTGTGATGTCACACCCATGGGCACGTGTCTGGGGAAGTCCATATCATTAGTCATAAGAACACCACCTTTGAAAAGTAGAGCTTCCTTGCTTTGCTCTTTCTCTGATCTCCATGGGCTGGGCTCTTCAATTCCTGTCAGGAAATACGTTCCCACCAGTAAATACATAACTCAGAGAATCTTATGAACAAAATACAGTGTCTCCGTAGCTGGCTGGGGTGTTTGAACCTGGCTTGTCTGTTCTGAATCTGAGCACACAGCATGTGCAAGGGCCTGGCCTGGCCAGGACACTGGCAGGCCCATTATACCATGTGTTGGAAAGCTTGGTTGATTCTTTTTTGATTCAGGAGAGGACCAGCGGAGAACCGGAACAGACAAAGAGTGATCAAGACTGCGGAGTGAAAGAAGCAGCCGTGGGGCGGCTTAGACCAGCCCGCTGGGCCGAGCCAGAGGAGAAAGAGGCCAAGAGGACTGTGATGGATGTGGGGCTAGCCTGGGAGTCCCAGCAGAAGCACATGCGGCCCAGCTCTTAACTCGAAGAGGGCAGCCTGAGTCTTGGGGAGTGGCCTCTCTGGGCCCCAGGGGATATGAGTGTGAGGGCTGCCTCTGTCACTCCGTGGGTGGCCAGGAGCCAGCCTCTGCCTTGCCCTTTGAGGAGAAAAGCTAGGGCATAGACCCTGCCTACCTCAGGCTTTTTGGGGGGCCCGGGTGAGAGGAAGCCTGGGAGAGTGCTTCAGTCTTCAAGCACAGAGATCTCAACAGGTACAGACAGTTCTTTTCCCGAGCTTTGATTTCAGAAGTGCGTTTGTTAAACCTGATAGGTTTCTGTGATTCAGGATGAATTTGTAAAGATGGTACTGGAACCACTTGAACCTTCTTTCACACAAGGAAACTCTGAAAAGGGCCATGCCCCTTCAGGTCTGCACTGCAGCAATCTGTCTCAGGTCTGCCCATGCCAGCTCAGATGTCATCATGAGACCATAGACACCAGAAGGGTTTCTGGGGAGAAGAATCTTTTCCAGAGAAGCTTTTGCCATATCGGGAGCTCCCTGAGGGCAGTGGCTGGGACTGCCTGCTGATGTACACCCTCACTCACATCTGGCCTGGTATACAGGAGGCACTCAGAGTGGGTTCCGGGGGACATCAGGATCATAGCCATAACCCCATTCAGAGGGGAAGCCACTGGAGGGAACTTTGTGCTGATGGCTCTTCCAGCATATTGATGCCTCTAGGGAAAAGGCTTGTACTGGTAAAAGTGACTGTAGAGCTAATGGCCTGCCTGCACCTAGCGAGACAGTGGCCTCCTCAGCTATCTACACCACCCTGCTCGCGGCACATACTTGGCCACCATTGGGGATTCTGAGCTGAGCCAAGGACCCAGTCTGGAAGACCCCGTGAGGGCAGGCAAGCAGGCTTCACAGGGTAAGGCACAGTCTGGGCTGCTTCATGAGGCCCCAGAGCCTGCTCCCTGGAAGCTGTGGTAGGGCTTTCTCTGCAGCTGGCCTAGTCTCACCAGTGTTCAGTAGGATTCCAACCAATGAAAGCTGCCTGGGTCCTCTTGGGGCAGGCAGCCCAGTCCCAGCCCCTACTTGTGGGTGAATGCAAATTTGACCTTATCCCTGAGGACACTCCTCGATGGCTTTATCACTGTCTCTGGGGCTACCTAGGGCCCTGAAGACTCAGTTCCCATCTCTGGGCGCCTTCCTTGCTTTCTGTATCCCAGCTGCCTGGGCTTCCCTTTCCTCAGACACACCTGTGCTCTTGCTCCAGGGTCAGCACTCACCCGCTCACTCTGCCTGGGGCACATGCCTGTCCTTCTCTCCCTCTGTCCTTCTGTCTCTCTCTCTCTCTGTGTCCTCCTCCTTCTCTCTCTCTCTCTCTTTCTTCCTGCCATCTCTCCCCCATCCCAGCTGTGGTTGTGTGTGCCTGTGCACACACAGACACACAACTTGTCAGCCTGATTCCACTGAGGCATCTAATCTCAGCTTCAGTGTCCCTTCCTGACCACCTACCTCCTCCTCCCCTTCCTACATGGCCTCAAGACCCTGGGCACTTGGCTGTGACTCCCATGAGCCACCAGCAGGACCAGCCCTGGGTCTGCTCATTTGCTTCTTGTTTCCTCAGTGCCAGTGTAGACCTGGTCTTCAGTAACTGTGAGGGGAATGAGTGGTAGCAGATCTCCTCAGGGGTGAGGGGTGGCACCTTCCTTCTGCTCCTCTGTTAAATGCTGGAGATGGATGGAATAACAGTTTCAGCTTTTTAGGGGTGCCGTAAAGCTCATCCTGGAGCCTGGGGATGGGGAGGAGACCACCAGCCCCATGTGCTGGCAAGATACTCACTGCTGCTCCCCTAGTGGTCAGAGGACACGTGTGATGGGACCTCTGTTACTTATTTACTCATCCATCTGTCCACCCACGCATCTGTCCATCTGTTCATCCTTCCATTCATTTATCCATATACTCATCTGCCTGTCTGTCCATCCTTCTGACATCCATCCGTCCATCCATCCATCTGTCCATCCACCCACCTGTCTGTACATCCATCTGCCCACATCTGCCCACATCTGCCCATTTGTTTATTTCTCCATCTCTCCACCAACCCATCCATCCATCCATCCATCCGTCCATCCATCCATCCATCCATCCCCCACCCTGTTGTACAACAAATATTTAGCATGCTTGCTTGGGACTGGGCTCTGTGCTGGGTACTGGCAATGTACAGATAAGTGAAATGTGTTTACTGGACTCAGACTCTTCTCTCTGGAAGAGTCTCTTCTAGAGTGTTCCCCTGGAGTTGTTGTCTTACACCCATTAGAAAGAGGGAAAAGTCCAATGGAAGGAAATAGAGCTTAGAGCTCCATGTGAAGACCATGAAATCTCTCAGTGCCTTTGGGCCCCTTGTGAAGGAGGGACAAACCATAAAAGTAGACTCATCAGTGGCATCTGCAGTCAAGGGGTGCTCCACGTGTAATGCTCTTCATTGTGTGACAAAATGGATGCTGTGAACTTGGCATTGTTCAGGACGAATGGCTAGTACTTTGTGTTTACCTGGAAATGAACTGATGAAAATATCTCAGGGGTTTCATGAAGTTACTGTTCAATAAAAGTATCCTCCCAAGGGAGAAGAACTGATGTGTTGGTGTAGTTCATTTACAGATGCAAAAACAAACCTTGCAGAGTTAAAGAAAACACACTGGCGCTCCAAGCAACACCCTCTCCAGCCAGTGACACAGTCCAGTTTGGTCTGGGGCCTTGTGCAGGGTTCCCTTCCATGTAGCTTGTGAGGGGAGTGTCTATAAAGTGTTTGTGTGTATGTGTGAGCGTACACGTGGTGTGTTGTTTTTCTTAAATCAGTAATTTACAAACCATAACATTTTCATTTGAAGTATATATAATTTCATGTTTTTTAGTATATTTATAGAGTTGTGCAATCAACACTACAATCATTATCCCAAAAAGATACCCTATACCTATTAGCAGTCTCCCTTTCCATCCACCCTCAGCTCTAGGCAACCACAAATATACTTTGCCTTTCTATAGATCTGTTTTGGACATGTCTTACAAGTATAATACTATGAGTGGTCATTTCTGTCTGCCTTCTTTCACTTGCTGTAATGGTTTTTAAGGATTTTTTAAAAATTATTTATTTATGGGGAGGGAGGAGCAGATGGAGAGGAACAAGCAGACTCCATGCTGAGTGCAGAGCCTGACGTAGGGCTCAATCTCAGGACCGTAAGATCGTGACCTGAGGCAAAACCAAGAGTTGGACACTTTAAAAAAAAAAAAGATTTTATTCATTCATTCATTCATTCATTCATTCATTCATTCATGAGACACACACACACACACACACACAGAGGCAGAAATATAGGCAGAGAGAGAAGCAGGCTCCATGCAGGAAGCTGGATCGATGTGGAACTCGATCCCAGGACCCCAGGATCACTCCCAGGACCCTGGTATTGTGACCTGAGCTGAAGGTAGAGACATAACCAACTGAGCCACCCAGGTGTCCCTGTCTCTTCACTTTTTTGATGGTGTAATTTGAGGTGCAGCATTTTGAATTTTGATGATGTGTAGTTTATCTACTTTTCTTTGGTTGTTTACGCATTTGGTGTTGGGAGTGATAATGATTGTGTCTTAAAAATGCACTCTAAAAGGAATTATTGAGGAGAAATTTGTTTCTGTAATGAATATAGAAAAATCCACAAAGGATTCATTACTTAGAAGAAAGCCATCTCTAGATCCCAGGCTCATGTCCTGTGAGTGGTGTGTTGCCTTGTGGGTTATTTTATCCAAAGCTTAAAGCTTACCATGATCCAGAAATTGACTTCTGGGTACATAACCAAGAGAACTGAAGAATTGTGGCCTCATAAAAACGTACACAAATGTTTAAAGCTACATTATTTATAATAGCCCAAACTGAAATCATACCCAAAGCCCATCAGTTGGTAAATGGATAAACAAAATGTGGCATATCCATACAATGGAATATTATTTAGCTATAAAAAGGAGTGAAGTACTGGTAGTGCTACACCATGGATAAACCTTAAACACATGCTAAATGGGAAGAAACCAGATATTGAAAATCCATGGTCCTGCAGAAACTTGCCCTATGGGTTCAGGGTCTGGCAGTGGTGGCAGACATTCATTGTTGTATACTGGGTTCTGGAATGGATTTTCTTCCAAGGAGTGGGGTTTTAAGCTATCTTAGTATCAGATATTTTGTTCTAGGAAGTCTTTGGGAACACAGTCCTTTGGGATGAGGAAGGAATAAATACAACTGGTTGGATACTTACAGAAATCTTAAGGGCTCAACAGACTATGAGACAATTTCTAAAAGCCCCATTTTCTGTGAGAAGCATTATAAGATTTTTTATTTTGATTTAGTTCTTTTTCTAGGGAGAGATGGTCAGTATCTGGAAGTTTTGAAGTTAGGGGTCCAGGTTTCCATGTTGAGAAGCCATGAAATTCCTTGGCCACCTTCCTCTTCCACTTCCACTTCCACCTCTGCCATTTTACATGGGGTGTAAAATAACACAGTGGTCAAGCAAGAGAAAGGAGCTGGAAACCACAGCAACAGGCATGGAGGGTCTGCAAGCCCAGCCAGCACCCAACCAAACATCCAGGGAGCTGGACTTCCTGTCATCAAATGAGACCCTACCAGAAGGAGTAATCTCCTGTAAGAAAACTCCTACAAACGGCCCAGCAACTGAAATGCTTCCTTGAG